>NC_142010.1:230726908-231051283 GCF_049901735.1 Notechis scutatus
TTTCACCTTGCAACAACTCTGGGTGGCTTACAAACCATAAAGCCAATAAAATACTACAGCCATCAATATTCATAATAACAGTAATAGTGTGCAATTGAAAGGATGGAGTGGAATGGAGAAGGATGCACATGGGAGGGGAGGTGGGGTGGTGTTTTAATCCATCAGCCACCTGATGGATTAACTTTGTGGGCTAACGAGTCGCTTTGAAATTTTGTGATGATGTCAGGGATGTCATAATAAAGTGACTGACACACTTTAGAATAGAATGTTGCCTATTCACAAAAAATGTTGCAAAGGATAATGCTGAGATTGTCCCTACTGCCATCTCTTCTGACCCTTTTCTCCGAGACATCAAAGGGATAGTTTAGAAGTGATAGAGGTTGATGGGAGAAACTAATGGCCTGCCCCATTAGAGCTGTCAGAGAAGGCATGCTATGGATAGCAATAGCTAGGGACCTTTATTTGGTAAGTCCCAAAAATGCCTTCTCTGCTATGACGCCTTATGGAAAATTCCACATACCTGAGATTAAATTAGCTCCATCCTGTTTGCTATTCCTGAAGTCTCTCAAAACCTGGTTATGTTATAAGGCTTTAGGCTCCCAGGAAACCAGAGACATGCTTTGATGGCTCCATTGTTCAGGTGGCCATTCTTATCCTCTATTTTCTTAGGATTTATATTTTTGCATCATACTATTTATCTTTTAGTGTTCATATTTTTTACATCTGTTCTTTTTATTTTTGTCTTTTATTCAGTTGTTGTATACTGGCTTTCTACAGGGCAGCTATAGAAACCGGATTAATAAATAAAATAAATAAAAGCTGCAAGTTGTACATTTGTTTGCAGTTCTTCCATCATTCATATTGCATTTTCTATCTGCTCTAACACCTTCAAATTTATTAAGGAATGAAAATCAAATAGCTTTTGATAAGTATCTTTTGACAGATTGTAGTAAAAACCATCTGTCTGAAAGTATCTGATCAAGAAAAGAATAATAAGGAAATACATTTTTGATTGAAGGTAACACCCTAACATTCAATCCACATTTCAAACTTTAAATTATCCTTCAGGAACTAATTAAGATGCTTATAGATTAGTCAACAGATTTATCAACCAAGCGCATATCATCAGAGCACAGGACAATGCAAATGCAAAACAGAATAATAAACCAACATTTCTAATTTATGATTAGCTAACACTTTTTATTTTTATTTTATTTATTTATTTTATTTGATTTGTCAATTGTTTACAAGATAATAAGTATAAGTGTATACATAGTTATGAATACATAAACTTGGTACATATAAGAAAATAAAATAAAAATAAAAGAAACAATAGGACAGGGATGGTAGGCACGTTGGTGCGCTTATGCACGCCCCCTAGAGACCTCTTAGGAAAGAGGTGAGGTCAATAGTAGACAGTCTAAGGTTAAAGTTTTTGGGGTTTGGGGAAGAAACTACAGAGTCGGGTAGAGTATTCCAGACATTGATCACTCTGTTGCTGAAGTCGTATTTCCTGCAATCAAGTTTGGTGCGGTTAACCTTGAGTTTGTATCTATTGTGTGCTCTTGTGTTGTTATGGTTGAAGCTGCTTGTCCTATGTATGTCTCTCTTGTGCCAGTTTGATTTCTTCTTTGATGGAAGCTGCATAGCTAGGAGTCCATTTTGTAGTTTTGCTCCAAATGTGGTTGTTTCTGCAAAGCTATCTATGTATCTAATGAAACGATAGGATAGGGAAAAAATTACAAGTCTATTCTCTATATTATTTTTCACCTCAACATTGCCATATATATTGTGTGTGTGTGTGTGTGTCTGTGTCTGTGTCTGTGTGTACGTATACATATATATATGGCATTCAGCTTTGTTCGGGTATTTTCCCATCGTCGAACACTATCAAAAGCCTGATGATGGCAGATGAGATTCTGCTGAAACATTTAAAAGCACCCCTATGGTGGAAAATACCGAACAAAGCTGAATGCCATACATGTAAGTACCTGTTAGAATATATATATATATATATATATATATATATATATATATATATATATGTATGTATGTATGTATGTATGTATGTATGTATGTATGTATGGTATTCAGCTTTGTTCAATTTTCCCACGCTATCTTTTATTGTAGCAACGTTTCAGCAGAATCTCATCTGCCATCATCAGGCTTCTGTATTGTGTCCGTCTGTGAGTCAGACTTTTACAGTGGTTTCAGATTTAAATTTGGGGCAGCCTATTGCTGTGCCAGAATGGTTTTTCTTCATCCTGATTGGTTGGAGTCTATTTATTGGTCTCGGATTTGCTGTGTTCTGCTTGATTGGTGTCTCTAATACCTTCTGTCTGTTTTTGGCTCTTTTGTATCTTGATTGGCTGGCAGCATTGTGTTACTTTATTGTCTTTAGTGTTGGCTTTGTGTGTGTATCATTAGTTAGTGTTCATCTGGGTGCCTGGTTGGGATGTGTTGAGCTGGAGGTATCAGGGGGATCTGTGTGCCCAGGTGTTTGCCTGGCTTGTGGTGTGGAGATTTTTGTTTGTGAATGCAGGCTTCCAAATGATTGACAGCCTGGTGGAATCATCTCTTCTGTTCATACTTTCTGGTCTTTTTCAATCTCATGGCTTCTAGATTCTGTGGCTGGAATTTTCTATAGTGGCTAGGGTTTTGGTGCCATTGAACTTGATGCTATGACCTGTGGCTTCCATGTGTTGGACTAGTGAGGAAGTGTGTTCCAGCCAAAACCCTAGCCACTATAGAAAATTCCAGCCACAGAATCATCAGAGAAGCCATAAAGATTGAAAAAGACCAGAAAGCATGAACAGAAGAGATGATTCCACCAGGCTGTCAATCATTTGGAAGCCTGCACTCAAGCCAGAAACACCTGGGCACAAACAGATCCCCTGATACCTCCAGCTCAAACACATCCAACCAGGCACCCAGATGAAACCAGCTTCCTAACTAATGATAGCGTCATTTACCCACAATATATATATATATATATATATATATATATATATATATATATATATATATATATATATATATATATATGAGAAAATTAGTTTGAGGAAGGTAATTAGCTGAAAAGACCACCCCTCAACTTAGTTCAATATGCAATTTTATAAGATATCAGAGAGTTTTCCAGAAAAGCAATTATCTGTGCTTTACTCACGATCCATATATCATTATCTTTTAGTTGTAGCTCTCACCTATTTTGCCACTGCTTCTTTTATCTTTGTAATGACAAATCATTACAAAGATTAACTGACTAACATAGCAGTAGCAATGGTTTTCTCATTTCTTCTGCTTGGAGCCATCTATCTAAAAGCATTATCTCAAAGCTGCTTTGATTTTTTTTAAGAAAAAAAGTATAGGTAAAAATGACAGAACTTTATGTAATGGTACTACCTATATAATGTTAAAGACTTAACATTATCCTGTAATGTTAAAGACTTAACGTTATCCTGCTGGAGAAATATATTTTCTCACGTTTGTATGATTTGTTTCTGAATAATTAAAAATACAAAACAACAGATGTGGGCTATCTGTCTATAATACATTATTGAAGTGCTTTTTTTTTTACTTTTTGTTCTATTGACAATTTCTGAATGCATAAGGGAGAATGTGATAACTCTACAGATAGGATGGCTCATAAGAATTTGTAAAGAAGCAGTTGTAGTTTTGGAAGAAAAAGTAAAATTAAGAGATATGAAGGATCAGCCATATACCTATTAACATATTTTCTTCTTTTTTTTTCAGACAAGAAACACAGGGGTAAAAACCTTAGCTTTCACTTGTAAACCCTGCACAGGGGTTGGGATGGGGAACAGGAGAGAGAGATAATCGTGGACCCACTCATGTGCAGTTTGCACTATAATCTCACCTATTGTGCTATGAAATGATAAATGTTCCCAGATTGCCAAAAGTTGTCTGCACTAATCCATGCAGAAGCAAGTGGAAGAGTTGGAATAGGAGATCAGAAGGAAAGAAAAGTAATACAGATTGGGAAACATAAAAGCTACCAGGAAATTACTCAGCACAAGTGATGTAACAGAATCCATCTGTAATCTGTTTTAAAATCGCTGCCTAATTATTAAATGTATTTATTTTTTAAAAAAACTGAAATATTTTCTTTTTCTTTTATTCTTATACTTCACATAGTTGCAAACACCATTCACATATTGCAAACACCATTTGAAACATTACCATCTTTAATCAGTTATTCATATTATGAATAATTTTGTATATCTCAATCATGTTCCCTCTGGTTTTCTTCCTTTACAGATGAAAAAGGCCCAAATGTCACCATTTTTCTTTGTGGTGAAGCTGCTCTAGCCCCTTGTTCGTCTTAGTTACCTTCTCTAGTTCTACTATATCCTTTTTGCAGAACTGTATCCACAATATTTCAGATGTGGTTACATCATGATTTGTAACGGCTGCAAATGCTTCATTTGTATTCTGAAAGACAGTTGAGAATATATGATTTTGTATATATTGAGAAGTTACGAGATTCGTGACAGATTTCAGAAGAATTTCAACTTCTTCCCTAAGTTCTGGTAGTCTACCCAGGTAGGATGATGCGATAATGGAAATGTCATTTTATTCTTTGAATTATGTGAATGCAACTTTATGCCTTTCATCATCAGGAAGAGGTCATGTCCATGTTATTTCATAAAATTCTTCTCTGTTCTTCCTGAGTACAATGTCTTTGAAATGATAGGAGAGCACTGAGGAGTGGGTAAAAATATTAGATTGGGTTGGGAATCAAATCCCATTCAAACATGAAAACTTTAGATGTGTGGGACTTCAAAAGAGTTGAATTGGAATCTGCACCTCATAAATTTCTCAAGTTTGTAAAATGCTTGGTATCCAATTTATTCTTTAGTTTCCCCAATATAGAAATCTAGTCAAATAGACCAATGTTGGGATTTTTAAGGATAAATGCCTTAAACTTCTATAAGATAGTACTACCTTTTAAATTTGCCAATCTTAACCATGCAAAAGTCAAGCTCAAACATTTTAACCTTAGACAAGCAAGAGAACAGGGATGCATAAATTCAATGAAGCATCAGTTTTACAATCACTAGTCTTCCAAAGCATAACCACAGAATAGGTAGACTTAAGAGGCTCAAAATGTATACAGCAATGCAGCATGTTAAAGCCAAAATCTTTTATCTAGGTAGGCACTTAATTGTCGGGGTAGTAAGAAAACAACAGCCATGGAGATGCTGGTCTTAAATGTTGTCCCCTGCTAGTTCTCAGTAAGTGATTTTACTTTTGGGGATATGCTGATGTGTATCTCATAGTGTTCTAGAATTAATGATCCCAAATGTCATTATAATGCTAGCAGCAGAGAAGTAGCATTGGAACATAGTAAAGGGGGAAGATTTACAAATGTTACACTGGCCAAATTTGTATACTCCCACTCCGGCTAGAGCCTATGAAGTACATCCCCCTTCGAGATAGTTTTAAACATTGAATTTTAAAATTCTAAGTCAAACTTAAAAGTTTATTTAATATCTGAAGTATAGATACCCATAGGAAAACAAATGGGAAAAGGACAAAATCAAATTACTATTTCTTATTTAAAAATTGCCTGGGGAAAAAAGAAATCACATGTTAATGAACTGCTTAGAAAAAGAAAGTAGCTTTGCTGACACTATTATATACTAATTTGTACAACTGAATGAAATGTTCCAGATAAAGTTTACACTTTAAAGTAGCCACAAGATCATTTTCAGTATAATATAAAAATATAAACTATAAAAACAATTTGGTTTAGATTGGAACTTGAGTCTGAAGGCTGAATTTTTCCATTTTACACAATTGCAATTTTGTTTAAAGTTAAATAAATATTTGTAGTTACTATTGATCTAATCCAAGGAGTGATATGATTCTTGTTTAAGGGTAATATTATCTTGCTTTCTCATGACCATAATACCTAGACCTTTTTAAATAAAATACTAAAACTGCCATGGACAACCATGTCTGGCCTCTTTTGGTATAGAAAATGGAAAGAAAATCAGGAAAATTGTGGAGGATTAGAAAAATAATGCAACTTCCCACCAGATACTGTGATGTCAGGCAGCTTTTTTGTTGTTGTTGTTTAATGCTTTCAATCCAGTGTTGACAGTTGACTGCCTGCACAGGTCTCTGCAGTTTTCTAAGTGAAATTTTCCAAAAGTAGTAATACATTGCTTCTTTCATAAGATTGAGAGAAAGTGACTGATCCAAGGTCACTCAGCCGGCTTGGTGTCCAAACTGCAATTAGAACACATGGTCTCCTGGTTTCTAGCTTGATGCCTTAACCATTACATGAAACTCTCGCAAGTAGAAAAAAAAAAAAAAATGTTTAATCCATCAACAAAAAATCCTCCATCTTCCCCCCCCCAAAAAAAAAAAAAAAAAAAAAAAAAAACAAAAAACCCCCCCCCCACCCAAAAAAACACCACCCCAACCCCCCCCCCCCCTCCCCCCCCCCCCTCCCCCCCCCCCCCCCCCCCCCCCAAAACACAAAAAAAAAAAAAAAAAAAAAAACAAACCCCCCACAAAAACCCAAAAAAAAAAAAAAAAAAAAAAAAAAACCCCCCCCCCACAAAACCCCAAAAAAAAAACAACAAAAACACCAACCCCACACAAAAACACAACCCCCAAAAAAAAAAAAAAAAAAAACCCCAACCCCCCCCCACCCCCCCCCCCCCCCCAAAACCCCCCCCCCCCCCCCCCCACAAAACCCCCCCCCCCCCCCCCCCCCCCCCCCCCCCCCCCCCCCCCCCCCCCCCTCCCCCCCCCCCCCCCCCCCCCCCCCCCGGTTACCATGGGCTAGAATGTTAGTAAAAAAAATGTTTAATGCAAAAGTATGTAATCAGTTATAACATTATTCTTGTTCTAACATTATAGATACAATAAGTTCTATATTATCTATGCATCTGAATCTAGTCAGTGAATGGTTCGCATTATTCTAGCGCTAGATAAAAATTTGTGCAAATGGAATATACAACAGGTGGGAAGCATAGGCAGTTAGCAAGACATCCCCAATAAAGGAGTGGTTCTGCAGGTGGTGACCACAGACCAATTCTCAGTTCCTATGCTTTCTGGCTGATGGTTTGGTCACTGTTGAATGCTGGTGGTGCTTTCACTCTAGTGGTAGCATGAGACAGAGTCTACAACCCACACAAGTGGCTCAGGTAGTGCAGCTCATCCGGGATGGCACATCAATGCGAGCTGTGGCAAGAAGGTTTGCTGTGTCTGTCAGCATAGTATCCAGAACATGGAGGCGCTACCAGGAGACAGGCCAATACATCAGGAGATGTGGAGGAGGCTGTAGGAGGGTAACAACCCAGCATCAGGACTGCTACCTCTGCCTTTGTGCAAGGAGGGACAGGAGGAGCACTGCCAGAGCCCTGCAAAATGATCTCCAGTAGGCCACAAATGTGCATGTGGCTGCTCAAATGGTCAGAAACAGACTCCATGAGGGTGGTATGAGGGCCTGACATCCACAGGTGGGGGTTGTGCTTACAGCCCAACACCGTGCAGAACATTTGGCATTTGCCAGAAAACACTAAGATTGGCAAATTCGCCACTGGCGCCCTGTGCTCTTCACAGATGAAAGCAGGTTCACACTGAGCACATGTGACAGATGTGACAGGGTCTGGAGACGCCATGGAGAACGTTCTGCTCCCTGCAACATCCTCCAGCATGACCGGTTTGGCAGTGGGTCAGTAATGGTGTGGGGTGGCATTTCTTTACGGGGCTGCACAGCCCTCCATGTGCTCGCCAGATGGAGCCTGACTGTCATTAAGTACTGAAATGAGATCCTCCAACCCCTTGTGAGACCATATGCTGGTGCAGTTGGCCCTGGGTTCCTCCTAAGGCAAGACAATGCTAGACCTCATGTGGCTGGAGTGTGTCAGCAGTTCCTGCAAGACGAAGGCATTGATGCTATGGACTGGCCCACCCGTTCCCCAGACCTGAATCCAATTGAGCACATCTGGGACATCATGTCTCACTCCACCCACCAACGCCACATTGCACCACAGACTGTCCAGGAGTTGGGGGATGCTTTAGTCCAGGTGTGGGAGGAGATCCCTCAGGAGACCATCCGCCACCTCATAAGGAGCATGCCCAGGCATTGTAGGGAGGTCATCCATACGTGGAGGCCACCCACACTACTGAGCCTCATTTTGACTTGTTTTAAGGACATTACATCAAAGTTGGATCAGCCTGTAGTGTTTTTTTCCACTTTAATTTTGAGTGTAACTCCAAATCCAGACCTCCATGGGTTGCTAAATTTGATTTCCATTGATAAATTTTGTGTGATTTTGTTGACAGCACATTCAACAATGTAATGAACAAAGTATTTGATAAGAATATTTCATTCATTCAAATCTAGGATGTCTTATTTTTGTGTTCCCTTTATATTTTTGAGCAGTGTATATTTCTTTTATAGAAGTTTAGACCATCTTTAATAATCTGCTGCCAGAAGTTGTTTCTTTATTCTGCTTAATGATAGGATATTGTTAGGCATTATCATGCTAATCAAAAATTGAAAAAGAGGAAAAGAGAACTAAAAGTAAAACTTGCAAATTGAGTATTTCATTAAATTAATTTCTGCAAGTTACTAGATGCTTGATCTTTGTACTATGTATTAATGCCTTTAATATGTTTAGTGAACAAATAAAAATAAGTAAAACTGAAAATAAATTGCTGTTTAAAAGCCAGAAGCAGACCAAGTTAAAAATGTTTTACTTCCATTATCCATGTTAAGAAATATAGCACTACATTCATTAGATGTATAATATGTACTTGTTTTATTGTAGTTTAAATGCACATAAAATCCAGATTATATTGTATGAGTAACTGCCTGAAAATAGAGAATGTTATAGCACTGATCTAAAAATTAAGTTGGAACAAAGTAAGGCATAGGACAGGTTTTATGAAGGTCAGCAACTTATAGCACTGTAGAAGGGAAAATTAGACTTCCAAACACACGATACCATATAATGCCAGGTAACCCTAAATGATCTCATACAATATAAGAGAGCAAGGTCAAAATAACATCATCAAAATAGCCAAATCACCAATAATTAAAAGAGGGGGAAATGTGAAAGGTGTCAGCATTCCAGGGAAAATCCATTCCTGTCAATAACTCCAAGACACACGTCATCTCAAAGAACTTTTATTAGAATAGCATCTGGCACCTACTGTGGAAATCTGGAACTAAATCTTCCCAGCTTCTCCACAAAGTCCCAACCTACAAACCATCCCTTTTTCCCTCATCACCACATCACATGAACCAATCCCAAAGTAAGTTCTAATTCTTTCTGCGCCATACTCTGTAACCTTGAACTATCAAAATATATTTTGTCTACTAAGAGCTACTTAATTAACATCACCCCCCTCCCACTTTCTCCAACTATGTGGCAGTGATGAATTCCATAGCTGACAGAAAGCTTATTAAAATAACTCTGGCGGCTTAATCTAAACAGGACATTTCTAAATATCCCCAGATTTCATTGGCAAATATAATTAATCCAAACATCCCTTTCCTCAGAGTTATCTTTATTTATTTCATTGCATTGATTTTGTGCACTGAAGAAAAATAGGATGCTTTATCTATGCACACATTGTATCTAATCCTAACCCTAACTTTCTGCTGGAACAGGAACTAGAAAATAAGAAATCTATGGTTTTCTTTCTGCCAATTTCCATGTTAATAACAAAAGTAGAAAAGCCAATGTCCTATTTTTGTGTTATTTACAAAAGCCAATTCTAATCATCTTTACTTTTTCTAAAGCAAACATAGCACTATGGTGAAATCTTGTTCTTTTTATTTAGTCAGATTTAGCTTAAAGAAGCATCAATCCAGCATGTAATCAGGATTTCCTAGGAATGAAATCTAACTTGTGAATTAAATGATTGATAGCTCAACGGCTGAAGAAACATATCCACAATAGTCCCTGACAGCTTTGTGTGGGAGAGAAAATACCCTCTAAATCAGAAATAAAGATGCACTGCCTTTGTTTTTAAAAATCCCAATTCTTTAGTAAAAAAAATGAGCGATCAGCAAAACCAGCTTTACATTTCATATATTTAAATAATGAGCATAACATATTCTAGAATCCTAAAATGGCAAGATTTACAGCTTTGTTGTAAAGATACCAGCTAAAATTTGCATTTAGCTTAAAAACTTCTTTATCCACAGTGTTTTTGAAATCTGATCTGATTCTCTGGTATCGCCCAGTGTTTTCAACCAAGCAGTGCTATTCTGTGGAACTATTCGGCAACAAAGAGTGCTATAGGAGAGACTTTCCAGATATTCAGGTAGAACATAAATTCTGATGGTATTTCTTTAGCAGATCAGCAAGAAGTCCTTCAACCACAAGGGCTTCCAGATTCAGCTCACCTCAAAGCTCCCTTCTTGTATGCTTTTGTTTTCTCTCTTTCTCTCTCTCTTCCTTTTTGTCTATAATTTTGCAACTCACAATTGTATCTAAAAAATAAACATACTGTCCCCACCTGCTGGCCACAGTTTTAAATGTTAAGGAGTTTTCTCCTGAGTCTCTCACCTTGAGGCTCATGACATAAAGGTGCAGCCTTTTCAAACATCTGTGAAGGGTTGTCATATAAGTTAACCTGTACTTGGCATGAGGAAAATTATAGAAATGCAAAGGAACTAGCCAGTCCTAGGCACCTGTTGCTCTCAGATACAGGAAAGAAATAACATAAACCAGACTGTGGTCTTATATGGGCACCATACTTCCCCTTGTTAGTGATATGTGGGTGCTTATGTACCTAATTATAGTCGGTTAGAATAGCAGAAAAGAATGGTGAGGTTTGGGGATAATCATAGTAAAATCATTCCATAATATTAGCTTATATAATCTTTTTGCAGTAAAGATTATTTGCATTGCTTTCTCTCAGTATTTTATAACATTTCTATGAGGTTTGTAAACCAAATCTTGTTTAATTTGAGGCTCCTTTGCATTCACCTGTCCAAAAGCCCAGTGATCACTGCTGAAGCCCATGCCGGCTAAGGAATCTTTGCTGAATCTATCTCAAATGGCTTTTGTCCCTCATTGAAATGGGCATTCCCCCCCCCCCCCACAATACTACAAAAATGTTCCACTGGCAAGGAGTCATACGACACCTTTAGGCTTAGAGGAACCACCAAATATTCTGCAGTAACTCAGTTTCCTTTCAGCCTTGTTCATATTGCTTGTCCTTATTTCAGTTTTTTTATACTGTCACCTGGTATAAAGCCAATCAGTTCCAGTTACTTGAGACAGAGCAGGTAAAAAATGAAACTCTCCAAAACATGTAGCAAAACAAAACAAAATGCATTTGACACGCATGTGACCAGTACACTGCACTGAATCTTTCCCCAGGGTGAACAAGTAGCTGTCAGTAAGATATCAAGAGAATAAACACAGCCTGCAGATGCCCTGGAGGGGCCTTTCGTGCTTAAAAAATGTAAAGAAGGGCATAAAGGTTAAAGGCTATGTCTATTTATGGTACATTTGGCTTCATGTCATAAAAGTTGCATAGGTCTCACTGTCAAGTACTTGAGTTGAGCTGAAATGAATCAAGGCAACTTGACTGATAATTAACGGAATAATTTGTTCTGTGAAGAGAGATTGGGGAGCCAGAAAAGTTTAACCTTGAAAAATGAATATTGAAGGAGGATATGTCATACCCTTCAAGTATCTGAAAGTATGCAAAAGAAAGCCATCCTGGTTGCAGGATAAGGATAATGGATTTAAGTTGCAAGAAGGAAGATTGTAATGAAATGTTGCAATCAACTCCCTTACAGAAAGAGCAGTGTGACAATGAAACTAGTTCTCCAGAAAAGTCATGAGCTTCTTTTTACTGGATGTGTTCAAGAATCTATCAGGGATTTTTAGATTTGAATTTCTGTACTGAGCTGGTGGTTAGATTTTATGCTCTAAGTGGCTCTTCTAATTCTATGTTTCTATGGTTCTACATTTGTGTATCATTTGTCCCCAGTAACCTGGATTATTATCATTATAATTGCTATCAATTTCATTGGTAGAAATGTATCACATTGTTCTATTTCATAGGTAGAAAAGTATTACTAGTGACCAAGGGTCAGCGCAAGAAAGAATTGAAGTGCTTTATAATCTAACATATATTTATGCAATATATAAACATATCAGTGGTGAGATTCAAATTTTTTTTACTACCGGTTCTGTGGGCGTGGCTTGGTGGGTGTGGCAGAGGAAGGATACTGAAATCTCCAGTCAGAGGTGGTATTTGCCGGTTCTCTGAACTACTCAAAATTTCCGCTACCGGTTCTCCAAAACTGGTCAGAACCTGCTGAATACCACCTCTGAAACATATGCATATACACATATTTACTACATACATATTATAATAAAATTGTATTTATCTGTTACATAAAAATGTATTCTCCTAGAAATTCAAGAAAATAATAAGTAAGATCTTTGACTGTTTTGGGCATGTTAGAATAGACAAGCCAAAGTGGCCCCACACAATCAGAAAGGCTGCTTGAGTAGTGCAGGCAGGATAAGAAAGTAAACTTGGGACTGCTGCAAGATTATTACCAGTATATGCTCAAAAATGGGAAATGTCTAAATACTCACAACAGAGGAATGGATAGTGAAGATGAAAGAATTAGCAGGAATGATGAAATGTACATATTTTATTAGAGAAAAGACAATAACTCAATTTACTGATGACTAGAACTCTTTTATGGACGTTTTGCAGAAAAAAGGGGGAAAAGAACTTGTAATTTATGAGATTGATGATTAAAAAGGGTAGATTATGGGAAGAAAGAGATTATATTGTAAGAGAGAGAAAAAGGGAGAGAGAATAAAATATAAATATACTTGTAACTGATGTTCAGAAGACCAGAAGTACTTACTGATAACCTTCCCTTCCCCTCTCCTCCCTTTCCATTCTAATCCATCCCACCCCTCCTCATTTTTTTCTCTATTCCAAGAAATGATGCAAAATGAAATGCGGGATTTGCATGTTGCATAGAAGAACTCAAAGTATCAACAGAAAAACTTGTGCTATTCTGAATGTCTGAAGTGCATATCTCTAGTTTTTTTCCATTTTTTCTTATAAAGGACTAGACAACCCATGACCTCTTGGGTCTTTCTTTCAGAGATCTTTCCTTACCAAATTGCTTAATGGCTTCTAACGTACTGCTTTCCTGGAAAATTTGGTGTCCATTTAGAGATGTATTTGCCTTGAAAATAGCTCATGTTGAACTATATAGCCCAGTTAAACATTAGCACAAGAAATATTTTATGACATTTTATATTAGGTCATAACTGTTTTATGGTAATTTGCCAAATTTTAATTTATGGGTCTTGGATTTTTTACTTATTTTGTAAGTTAGTCCATTTGAGGCACCTTGGTTCAAAATATTTTGCCAGTTAAAGGATACAGGAATCAGACTTTTAGTGGTATACAGTATATAGATTGCAGAGTAGATATCCCAGTCTATAATCAAGATGAATATTTTATTTATACTACAGTCTGCTATGACACAATGTACCCTAAACTTCATACAAACTTCAGTCATATTAAAGGACCTGCTTATTTTCAATGGGCTTCTGACAATGTTTGACTGCTTTGCAATTGCTCATTTGCTTTTCACTAGCACCTTTAGCCAGTCATCCTTTTAGAAATTGAATAGGCTTTTGCCATGGAACAGTAATGGCAAAAATTGGGAAGGCCTATGCGGAAGAGTGTTTTTCATTAAATAGAGTGTAATTATTGCTGTTAATCCTAATTTAAAATTTTACATTTAAATAAATGTGGGTGGAGAAGGTAATTTTGTGTTGCGACTATCAAAGGCAGTGCCCTGAATATAGAAACTGTAATTCTCTATAGAAAGACATAGCAAAAAGGTCTATTAAAACCTGTCAGGTTACTTTTGAGTAAACATATATTGAATAATGATAGAACAAGAATATAATGGAAGTATCATATTATATATACATTTATATTCCAGAACCTGACCTTATTTAAAATATGAACAATGTAATATATTTGGAACTTTTCTGAGTTATTCAAATGATTTTCCCCATGCTAGTATTATGAGGATTTTTTTTCTTTATATTTACGAAACACTTATACAAATGAATTGCCCAGAGAATTGAGGCTTGTATATTCTAATATAAATATTTGTAATCTACAATAAAGTATGGCTATCATAGAGAATATTCTGGTGTATAATAATAGTATATGATCTTCTTGTGTCATATCTGTAGTCCGATGTTGGTGATCATGTATCATGTTGATGATCCTATTTTATCAACAGCCACACGAAAAAGTGCTGTTGAGTTTTGTCCAAACCCGACCCTTCATCATTTTGAAGCCATGATATTCTTCTTCTGCCTGGACCTCATTTGCCTTCAGTCTTTCCTTGGAGGATTAAGTGAAGTATGGCATATTTTTCTGGGTGTCGCATCACATGTCCAAAATATTCCAACTTTCATTTTTTCATGGTTTTTATGATTTCCCTTGGCTTTTCCAGGCAGTTTATCATATATATAAGTATATGGTTGCATTATGCAATTAGACAGTACAATATTGTTTGTAGTATGCATGCAGATTAAAAACCACTTCATGTAAGAATGTTGTGTTAAGTGCATTCCAGTTATCATTTGTGCCATAAATTGGATATTGGAATGCTTTCTCATTGGATCAGTGAATACACAAATAGCTTTATTTTGTTCCTCACATTGTAAAACTGATACTATCATAAGCATCATCATCAACAACAAATAACATTAAAAAACATGGTGTCATTTAGTTTAGTTTAGTTTATTGTCATTGCACCTTGTACAACAAAATTAAATGCTGCCTTCAGTGTACATTATATCTGTAAAAATAAAACACAAACACACATCCTTCACATTCTATACAATTGAATTGAAAACTCGATATTGCACTAATATTGCGCTAAACAGTAGAATTCAATATAGTTACTGCCCTGGGATAGAAGCTGTTTTTCAGCCTATTTGTTCTTGTTTTTATTATCCTGTACCCTCTGCCAGATGGTAATAGTTCAAAATATTCTTAAAGATCCATCTCATGCCCAGGATGGGATGGATCTTTAAGAATATTTTGAACTTTCTTAAGACAGCAGGAGCCATAAAGCTCTTCCAAAGAGGGGAGAGGGCAACCAATGATCCTTTGGGCTAACCCTCTGGTGTGCTTTCCTATCTGCCACTGTGCAATTGGCAAACCATACACAGATGCAATAAGTTAATATACTCTCTCTGGTGCAGCAGTAGAAGGTCACCTGCAGTTTTTCATTCAGTTGTTGTTTCCTGAGAAGTCTCAGGTAGTATAATCTTTGCTGGCTCATATGCTGATATCTGATTTGCAGCTGTACTCCTGGGAAAATCATGTTCTTGAATTTTAAGTGTTTAGAGCATCCTTGTCAGAAGACAAATTCAAGGTTTATATCTTTGGAGAGAACCAACCCAATAAATATTGGGCTCTAAAAGTAGTACCTTGGAGCTTAATTTGTGTGGTCAGGCCAGCTTTAGGTGCAGTCTTTCTTACTTGATGTGGGGAACCCAAAGACATAAAATTAACAGAGTGGAAAAAATGGGGTTGCTCCTGTGTATTAGTACTAGGTATTCAAACTTCAATGGTCTGTGGACACCTTTAATTTTGAAGAGATAAGCATGAAGAGCTACAACTTGAGAGATAATACTACAAATATTTATTTTCTTTTGATTTGTTTGCTTGATTGATGTGGAAAAAAGATTGGGGTTCATGTTTTCAGATTGACATCACAGTTTTCATTCTCCTGCTTTAGAGGGGTAGAAAATTCCTAAAACTTTCAGCAGCGAAAAGTGAAATTCAGCTGTGTGGCCTGGGTGTTTTCTAAAAGCTCCAGAAGAATGCTCAAGGTCCTGGAGTCATGGATTATGTAGTCCACATTTATTAACCTGGGGCAATCTATAGAATTCACAGATGCCTTTTGGTCTTACCTTCACTGAATCATACTCGAGAGTTGGTTCTTTCTCCTCCCAGTTATAATGGAAGCGCTAAACCTCTCAGTTAACCCACATGCTTAATAGGATTTAAGTGGTAGTTTCTGTTTCAGCACTTTAGTTTGTCCAGTTTATAATTAAAGGAAACCCATTTTACAACATGATTACACTGAAAATAATCCAATGTCCCTATAGCACTGGGACTTTATACATGAACCTATGAGCCTCTGGGTCAGTGAAATGGCTCAATGGATCAAGTCATAAATTAGTATTTCTGCTTCAACTTAATTGGACTGGGAACTGGGGCTGTAATGTGGCCAACATTTTAAAAAGAAATCTTTTGTTATGTGAGAAATTTCAACTCATAAACAAATTAAAGGTTACTTAAAATGGCTCAGTTCAACCTTGGAAAAATCTATAGTTTGATTTACTGAAGTAACAAAACAACCATCACATGAATTGCACTCATACTATTCCCATACAAATTGCATCTGCAAATGCTAAGATAATCTTTTGCTGTAAAAGATGCCCTACTTGCTCTGACTAGTAAATATATATCACTGGTGACTATGCAACAGACTTGCTTATTAAAATTTTGAACTGAAGGAAACATAGAGGTGTTTTGGAAATTAATTTTTTACTGTAGGCATAAGTGACTAATAGAATTTATTATGTCATCAAAATGACATTGTTCATGTCACAACATCATACAAATCATGGTTACATGATTGCATCATTTTGTCACTTGTGCCAATTTCACAATGTAATATATATAATATCACTTGCCTTTCTTCCTCCTTCTTCTCCCTACTAATCACAGACTTTATTATAGCAATGTTTTAGATACTTGGTCTTCTGGAAAATGTATCTAATATAAGCTTAGCTTAGAATTAAATGCTTTCATTGCCAGACTCCCAAGCAAAAGCCAGCTCCATTGTGCACACAAAGTTGGGGAAATGTACAAGGGGTGCCAAGGGAGGGACAGGCCATCCACTGACACTCAGATCATCAAATTAACCTGGTGACTAATGAGGTGACTGATGTCAGTTCGCCCTTATCGTCTACAATCCAGTGGTGGGATTCAAAAAAAATTATTACCAGTTCTGTGGTTGTGGCTTGGTGGGTGTGGCTTGGTGGGCATGGTAGGGAAAGGATTCTGTAAAATCTCAATTCCCTCCCTACTCCTAAGTGAAGGTTGTTGCAAAATCCCATTCCCTCCCCACCCCAGTAACCTGCTTTCCATCTCCGTTCTTCTGTGCAGGGTAACAAAAGAAGACCCAGCCAATCAGCTGGGTCTCAGGAGAAAGAGAATAGAGGGCGGGGACAGTCAGAGTGGTATTTGCCAGTTCTCCAAACTACTCAAAATTTCTGCTACTGGTTCTCAGAACTGGTCAGAATCTGCTGAATACCACCTCTGCTACAATCATAGATTTTAACACTATATGAAACTAATGATCACATGAGAAGCTTTTTTGGCCTGTCTTCTGGTAGAGACTTTTTTTTTTCATTTCTTCATGCAAAATAGTTAATTTCTAGCTAAGTATCCAGTCAAGACATTATAGCAGGCCTGTGAAGTTCTGAGCTCCCATACTGAGCAACCTGAAATGCAGCCTGGCATTAGATCCAAAAAGGAGGGACTGCTGTCTGTTTTTAAGGACAGCTGGCAAGGAAAGATTAAATCTGCAACTTGCAGAACTGAAATTATGGGCAGTTGTAATTGGCCTTAGGAAAGCTGGTGAAAAGCACTTGATTTAAGACAGCTGACATTTAGTCTCATCAATTTGCTATAGATCCTGGTTTGCTAAAGAAATTGTGATTTCAGTCCATAAATTCATATATTTTTTCTTCTTAAAGGAAAGAATATTTTCACTGTTTTAATTCCTATATCTTTGTGAAGGATGCTTATTTGTTTTTGAAACATTATCTGATGCATATTGAGAGAATACTTAAGACATTTTTTAATGAAAAGCAAAACTTTTCCTTGAATATTTATTTTGAAAGAGAGGGAATGTGTGTGTAACTGTATGAGAGGGAATATATGAGATATCAAAGTTTGTTTACAAAAATGCAAAGAAGGAAAATTAAGGGTGAAGAATCTACAAGATAAAAAGCAAGTGCTTTTGAATAATTGGAATGTTGTTATACAGAAGTATTAGAAACGGCAATAATATATTGGACAGAAGGGAAAGTAATTTCTGTTGCAGTGCTGCTAACAAAGTGTGATTCAAGTTTGGCTGCTAGCAATATTTATCAGCATTTTATAGATTAATCTGTGTTACTACTTTGTAACTCTACATTACAAATGCTGACCAATGTACTCCTGAGTAAATGCTAAGGAATGGAATCCAAACTAGAGATATTGAAAGTCATAGCTGTTCTATCTCGGAGGGTAGGCGCGATAACAGAGACGAGACATCGAATAGTGACTTCAACTCTTTATTAGTGACTTCAGGAAGCAGAGCAAAAAGAATAACAACAGCAGCTCCTTTTATAGAGCTGGCTGCTGTCAAAGCGTCCAATGGTTTAAGTTTGCTGCACTTGGAGCGTCCAATCACGGCAGCCTGTTAACTAGCCAATCAGATCAGTCCTAAATGACCAATCACGACTCGCTGTCAACGAACCAATCAAAAGTGCAGGATTACAAGCCTGCTTGGGAGCGGCTAGTCAGGTTTGCAGGCTTACGAGCCTGCTTAGTTCGGAACAATAGCCATGACAACACACTTTGAAAACTGAAGACTGAGAAATGGCTATACTTAAATGGGCTATTTATCTATACTTATTGTAGAGTATTACTCCTTGTAAAGTTGATGTGTGTCACATCTGTACAATATTCACATAAAACCCAATTAAAGGCAAAGGAAAACAATTACAGGTAGGCCTCAATTTATGACCATAATTGAGCCTAAAATTTCCATTGCTAAGCAAGTCAATTGTTAAATGAGTTTTAATGAACTTTAAATCACTCTGTATTTTTAAAACCTTGCTCTTTGTTTGATATTCTTGCTTTTCATCATCACTTTCCTTAAAAAGAAAAACCCGGGGTTTAATTTCTTTAAATTTACATGCTACATATTATCCAGCTTGGAATATTATATCTGTAAAAAAGCACACTGCACATCACCCAGTTATTATAGTGTGTTAAAATATTCTATACACATTACTAGGAAATAGCTATGTGTCACCAACATCTAAATGATGTGATAGATCTTAAAATTAGCAAACTAAATAAGTACAGGTAATACTGATGATTCATATTTGCACCATCAATACAAGCTACACAAGTGGTTTCTGAGTACAAGAACAGATAACACAGGGGTCCTCAAACTTGGCAACTTTAAGACTTGTGGACTTCAACTCCCAGAATTCCTCAGTCAGCTATGCTTGAAGTCCACAAGTCTTAAATTTGCAAGTTTGGAGACCTCTGAGACAGAGGCAGTATTCAGCAGTTTCTGACCAGTTCTGGAGAACTGGTAGCAGAAATTTTGAGTAGTTTGGAATACCATCTGACTAGCCCTGCCCCCATCTGTTCTCTGCTTCCCAAGTCCTAGCTGATTGGCTAGATCTTCTTTTGTTTCCCTGTACAGGAAAATGGAGCTGGAAAGTGGGGTGGGGAGGGAATGGGATTTTGCAGTATGCTTTCCCTGCCACACCCACCGAGCCACGCCCACCAAGCCACACCCACAGAACCGATAGTAAAAAAAATTTGAATCCCACCACTGCTCTGAGATAACATCATCCCACTCCCAGCCAGTATTGCAAATACAGCCTATGTTTCCAGTATTGATTGTGTTTTGAGAGGTGAGCTAACTTAGCTCTTCATATCTTTTATATATAAATGTTATAAAAAGTTTTAAAGAGAACATAAAACCAATGCAAACTTATAATGAGTAAAGGAGAATAGTTGTAGTTCAGGGTTGAAATGAGGCGTCCTTAATGCTCTCTGAGATTGGGTTTTGTTATTGTTTTTTTGCAGATGTTTCATTACCCAAACTAGGTAACACCATGCTAGCACTGATGATGTTACCTAGTTTTGGATAATGAAAAGTCTGCAAGAAAACAACCAAGTTGAGAGAGTATCAAGGAACTCTCATAAACTAATGAAGAAAAGAAAAAGAGAAAGTATAAAGAAAAGTACAGAAAGAAGGGATTAAAAAATTGAAGCTTCCAATTTCCTTTGCAACAAATACAAGTATGAATGCAAAGTTATTGCCTACTCCATGATACAAAAGAAAGCTCACTTCTTTCTATTGTCTATTTTTTTTCCTAATCATGGAAACCACAAGTCATAAGTCACCTTGTGGCTGAGATGAGCCACAAATGAATTAAATAAGCAAGCAAGTAAAATAAGTGGATTTTTTCTGTTCCATGCAAAAAAGGGGTTTTTTCAATCAGCCATTAATGTAGATACAGTCTTTTCAAGGAAGTCAATTTAACCATCTTTGCAAGTTTCCTCCTTAACCATTCCTCCATTGTGGATGATGTTGAACTTTTCCGTTTTTGAACATATAATTTGTATGTTGCAGACAAGAGATATAAAAATAAAATTCTATGTTCCAAATTTTTTTGTAGTTTCCTGGCCATTAGTCCCAAAAGAAAAGCCTCTGGGTTCAATTGTGCATTAGTCTTTAAAATCTTCTAAATTAATGTAATATCTATATTCAAATTTATCAGCTTCTTCACACATCACCAAACATGATTTTTAAAAAATAATCATATTTCCAGCATAGATTCAAAGTACATTTATACATTCTAGACTGATTATCTGGTGAGAAATACAAACAATACAAAAAGAATTTTTATAAAAATTATCTTTAAGATTAGAACATAATGTAAATTTTGATCCTTTCATCCACATATTGACTGATAGTCCACTTGTATATTGTAACCCAAAAAACAGTCCATTATATCAAACTATATCATTTTTCACTTGTTCTCATATTTCAGCAAAAGTTTATACATATTAGCAATAACATAATTATTAGTAGTATATAGTTGTTCAGTCTTACATTGTTCAAAGCCATAAAATGTTTTACCCACATTAAATCTTTCAGATAATTGTAAAACATTCTATAGAATGCATTGCACATTGAAAGCCAGAAAGATGTTTTCAAGCATTTCCTAGATTTATATTCATTCCAGACTTTAAGAATGACCCACATAATATAATGATTTTTTAAATATACAATAACCTTAGCTTTCATTCTGTAAAGTTTTCCGCTAGAGCCATCTCAATGGAGATGCGAATGCTCCGATGGTCGGTAGGCCTCACCCTACTCGATCGCGTCAGGAACGAAGAAGTGCGTAGACGGTTCAACGTCGTGCCCATCCCCACGGTCATGAGGCAGTCCCGGCTACGATGGTTCGGCCATGTGAGTCGCGCCAAGGAAGAATCCATCATCAAATCTGCGATGAAGGTGACTGTCGGAAGAGCGAGACCGCGTGGTAGACCTAAGCAACGCTGGATGGACACGATCAAGGCCGACCTAGAGATCGCGAAGGCAGACCCGACATACGTGGCAGACAGAGAGGCGTGGAAGCAATACTCAAGGACATTAGCGGACCTCGCCAGAGCGCGAGACAAACGCTGAAGAAAAAGAAGAAGAAGAAGAAGAAGAAGAAGAAGAAGAAGAAGAAGAAGAAGAAGAAGAAGAAGAAGAAGAAGAAGAAGAAGAAGAAGAAGAAGAAGAAGAAGAAGAAGAACCTTAGCTTTATCATTCCATAGATATCCATGCCACCCAAATTTCAAATCATATCCTTCTAACTCCAATAACCTCCTATTTCTTCACAACACCCACTCTTTTATTCAAACTACAGAGCCGGCAGCAAAATATAATTTCGTCTATAACCTTCTGGAGTTATTTAAATAGTACATCAGTTGTCAAAACAGGCATTGTCTGAAATAAAAATATTCTAAGTAAAATATTTATCTTAATTAGAGAAATTCTACTCTATGTCACAATGGAATTTTGTCTCATCTTGGCTATATTTTTTTAACTTCAATTCATGTTTTAAAATAATTATTTTGAAATAATATAAAATTCATATTTATCATAAATATAGCCAAATGTTTTACTTTATGCTTATATTAAAATCCATCTTATTCATCAATTTTATATGTTCTTATATCTTCATGTTTTGTAAATATTTTTGTTTTCAGTTTATTGATATTGAAACATGCTCATGCCCCAAATTCTTTCAGTTTATTATTACAAATTTAATACCACTTAACAAGTTTGCCAATACAAGAACAAAGCATTTAACCTATGTGACACATTGAATCTTAGGCCCACAATTCTGTCATCTATTTCAAGAATAAATGAACAATAGAGGGGACACTAGGAAACTTTGCTTGTTCCTTTTCGTATGTCACATATTTTGGTTAAACCATAAATGTATGTGCTATTTGTAAGAATAAACCCATTTTTTTCCATTTTATAAAATTCTCCCAAAATTGCTATCTTCCAAAACCTTAAACAAGAATGTCCAGTTCAATTGTCAAAAACCCTCTCTCCATCTAAAAATGATCAATGCAACTTGATTTTATTATGTAGCTCCAAAATTATTTTTCAACTATCTCTTAGGTCCGTGATGGTGAACCTATGGTACGCGTGCGACAGGTGGCACACAGAGCCATTTGTGTGGACATGCAAGCCCCAGGTAAACTTATCCCACTGCACATGCGCACACCTCCCAGCTGATTTCCAAGCCTATTTGGGCCTCCCAGAGGCTCGAGGGAAGCCTCTGCAGCCTTTGTAGGTCGAAAAATGGGCCCATTTAGTCATTTCCTGTATTTCCGGAAATACCAAAAGTGATGAAACGGGCCCATTTTTTGGCCTACAAAGGCTGCAGAGGTTTCCCTCAAGCTTCTGGGAGGCCGAAAAAGGCTCGAAAATCAGCTGGGAGGTGTGTGTATGTGTAGTGCAGGTAAGGGGGCAGCAGGGAGGAAGAATCATGTGCACATGTGCAGGGAGTTTGGGAGGGTGCAGTTCAGCATAGGAGCCCAAAAAGGTTACCCACCACTGTCTTAGGTTAAAAACCCACATCCTTGTGTATACCCTTGTAAAATTATTTTCAATTTTTCATCTAAAATTGTTGTAAACACATTGTAATCGTTAATAATAATCAAAGACACCACAGTTCAACCCTGGGATACAAATAATCTCTTCTAAATTGATTGATTTATTGATTCAAGTGGATCAATTAAAATCAGTTCAACAAACATATTCTCCATTCATCTCTGACATTTCCTAGCAAATCCCTTTTCAATTTTTGCCAAGGCTGGGTGAAACATGCTTTCTTTGCCTTACACCTGCCCATGATACTGCATATTTCCTTTTTCTTTGTAGTTTTAAATACATTTAAGTTATCATGTAGGGACACCTCTTTTTTCTGCAAATTTGCATATATTAGTTATTCCTTACTATTCTCATAGAATTCTATGGAACCTAGAAATCAAAGAAACAACCTATTTCTTATTGCTTAGAACTATGATGGTATAATAAGAGGAAAAATGAGGAGGGGAGAAGAAAGGGTCTGCATTAGTGTCCAAGGCGATAATCTGGGAAGAGGGGGTAAAAGCAGTTGAGAGAGTAATAGAAAAACATAGACACTAATAAGGAGAGGACAATTGAAAGAAAGGCTAGCATTGATGGAGAGGTTCATACAATAAGCCAGAGAAGGACAAGATGCAGGGAAATAACCAGTTCAATCTTGAAGTAAATGTAGGACATCTTGATCAATCAAGGCATACATTTCTGGAATTCACATAAGAATCACACTGAAATACTATAAGAAGCAAGTAACTTAGGCTGGTATTGGAGTTGCCCTAAAAAAAGGTCCTGGTGAAGGAGGCTGAATACCAATATTAGTTATCCTTTGGATATGAAACTCTATCTTAAAAAGAGAAAGATTACAATAACATACAAACCAGTGGTGGGATTCAAATTTTTTTACTACCGGTTCTGCGGGCGTGGCTTGGTGTGCGTGGCGTGTAAAATTTCCAGTCAGAAATGGTATTTGCTGGTTCTCAGAACTACTCAAAATTTCCGCTACCAGTTCTCCAGATCTGGTCAGAACCTGCTGAATACCACCTCTGATACAAACGACAGCAATAACAAGAAGGAACAAAAGTGACATTTTTTAAAATAAAAATGAGGAATGCTTCCAATTCATACTTTCGTCTCAAGTTCCTCCAAAAGCTGACATAACAAAACTGTGGGTGGCAGGACCACAATAAACCCTGAGAAGCTTTTGCATAATTTCAGTAAACATGCCATTCAAAGTGAGGCTTTATCCCAAAAGGCTTTTAGTGCCTTTACAATCTCATACAAAACCACTCAACTTTCACATGATAATTACATTTTTAAATGTGAATGTTTTGCACCATGTACGGTAACTTCAAACTTTGATTATTTTTTGCAACTCTACTTTATTTATTGATGACATAATGGTAGATGATCATCTCCAGTACTGAGGTGATGATAGATTGTTTCTCATTTGACCTTCAAAAGTCTCTCAATGTTTTATTTGCTACAAAGGACATGCTATTATACATTTATTACTTACTGTAATTGCAAATATCTTATGGCTACAATCCAGTCAAGGGTACACAAGTAAATGCATGTTGAATTAAGCCCATATATTTATTATTTATTTATAAATATTAAATAACTATCCAGAATAGATACTTATTTGTGTAGCATCTTTGTTGTTCTTTGAGCTTGGTTGTTTTTATGCAGACATCCCACTTTGTAAACAGAAAGCAAACTCCTTTCTAGCGCTGCAGATGTTGTCTAGCCAGGTAATGAAACATCTGCATAAAAATAACCAAACTCAGAGACCATCAAAGACTCAATTTTTCAACCCTGAGAAACATATATTCACTTTTATTGGTAACACATATTGGGGGGGGAGGGGTTTAATATTTAAATATGCTCTTTAAAAAAGAATATTTTTCATATTGTCATCCTGGGACATATATAACAAAAACAGTTTCACTGTTTCTTAGTTTTAATAATTAGGCAAGTTCTCTGATTGTGCCCAAATCATTGTCTCTTATTTCTGAAGACTACTTCTCTTAAGACTAGAAAGAACATGACTAGATTATTCAGTGGAAATATCAAGAGGTAGACATACAGTAAGTTTGGCAAATGTCAATGCTCTGGCACACTGTTAACCTTGGGAGAAAGGACAGCCATCCATATATCCCACAGGACTTCTGATCTTAATTTTTGATAAGTTTGTCTGAAAGATTTTCAGCAAGTAAACAAAATATATTTTGCAAATAGTAATTTTGCAGGTATATAATACTGCATAGTTTCATCTGTGCTACACTAAGGAAATCAAAGCAAACAAATAATATACATTAAAATATAAACTGTATTTTACCATGTCCTTGAGAATGAATGAATAACAAAGCTGTCTGCAAAAATCATTTATTTTGCCCGATGATTTAGAATGTTGGTTAACTGTTATTATTATTATTTTTATCCACGTGGCTTTAGAGAGTTCTTATTTCAAATCCATCTAACATTTAACTTCAATAGTTAAATGGCCTAGACATTGGTATCTGAATATAGATCTTTTTAATTTAGGTGAAATGTTAATATAGCTTGCAAGTCCATGTATGTTGTTCCATAAGCTAAAGGAATATATAAAATAACTAAAGGGGGGATGGTGGTGGTGGTGGTGAAATTTTATTAAATCTTTTGCAAGTAAAAAAATAACAAAATAACAAAAATGCTAAAAGTCAAGAAAGATAATGAAAAGAGAATCAGAATATAGAAAGAAATAGCAGTTAGAAGTGGAAAAAATATAAGTAAAATACATGGAAAAATAATGACTTCTGACTTCTTTTGCAGCAGATATAAATAAAACTTGAGTCAGAAAGAGGCAACCAATTGGTATGAATTTTAATCAGTGTCTTTTTTTCTCATCAGAGCTGTCAGTTTTGCCATTTCAGCCAGCTCTATCAGCTTTACTAACCACTCCTTCATTGAAGGTATTGGCAAATTGTTCCAATGATCTGTTGATATTTATATTTTTATATTTGTATGTTTTATTATATTGTAAGCTACTCAGAGTTACTTTGAATGGTGAGTGTGTGATATATAAATTTAATTAAATGATAAATAAATAAATAATAAAAACCAAGCAGATAGAACATCCTCCTCTTCCTTTGCATTTGTATTTGGCAACTGTGCAAGCATGTGGTTTCCTTTTATTTTACCTGTAGCTTTCAGTTATCAGAAAGCAAGTGCCTTAGTTCAGTGAGGTCTTGAACCAGGGCCCAACTAGTTTGTTTGTTTGTTTGTTTGGTTCGTTGGTTGGTAAGTCAATCAATCAGTCAATTTTTTATAGCTATCCAACATAACCAAGTGATTATGCTGTCACTCTAGAGTGGAAAAATCCAACAACCTACCAACATAATTATTTCTGTATATTTCTGAAGTTTTCATATTTTTCCAGTCTAGAGGACCAATGTAATATTTCATTATTTTATAATATAAAGAAAGAGTTTTTTTAAAGTTCCATTTGTCTTACTGATTATATTATCTATGAACTCAGAAGAAGCATTTCCATTCATTCTGTAAACCAGAATACATTTCGTTTAAATCTCAAGTTGGAATTTATCCCAAACCAATGTCTGTTAATCTTCTTTAATTTTAAACATTTGTTTCCTTAAGATTAAGTTGTTACTTTAGAATTGCTGACCTGGGTAAAAATCATAATGTGACCAACCAACTAGTATTATGAATCAAGCAGTTATAATGTAAGTGTTTTAATAAGTAGTAGTCTCCTATGATATAGATACATAGAAAATACATATTTCTGAGTGTAGAAATCCAATTTTTCTATTTGAACTTGCTTTAGAGCCCAGAGAGGTAATATTTCCCCTGTACAGAGTAATATCAGTAAAGTTATTTCATTTTTTTTGTGCACTCATAAGTGCACCGATTCCTGTCCCTGGTCCCAGCCACACTGATTGTAATTATTTTGTTTTGATATATTTTACACTATTGATTATAAAAACTTGATAGAAATCTGATGTGCTGAAGAACCAACTTCTAGTACCACCTTCACTTACAAGAATGGCTTTGATAAAACATAGCACTATAGATTTGGGTTTTTGTTTGTTTAAGATGAAAATAATGATGGTTGTAGCCCAAGGAGTTAGATATGTACTTACCTGTTCAAAAAAAGACAAAAAAATGTTACAGTAGGAATCCAGTGGGTTAATTTGCCACCTGGCCATAAATTATTTCTGGTGTCATTGTCCCAAAGACATTGTCCCATTGTCTGTAGTCTCTTCCCCAAACCCCAAAAACTTTAACCTTAGACTGTCTACTATTGACCTCACCCCTTTCCTAAGAGGTCTGTAGGGGGCGTGCATAAGCGCACCAACGTGCCTACCGTCCCTGTCCTATTGTTTCTCTTATTCTTTTATTTTTCTTATATGTACCCATTTCATATATTCACAACTATGTATACACTTGTACTTATTATCTTGTAAACAATTGACAAATCAAATAAATAAAAAATAAATAAATAAATAAATGACATAATTTTTACAAAAAGGCAGGTTTTTCCCATGACAGTCATTTTGTGAAAGACTCTGCAGTATGTTCATAAAATTCTAAATATTCATTTTCATGCAAGGTTACTAAACTAGGCATTTGCAACTTAGATTTGGCAACCTTACTTTCAGCCAGCAAAAATTACCTGAGCAATGCATTGCACTTTAAATTGAAATTATATATTTATGATTTATTTCATCAGTTAATGTGATAGAAATGTATCCTTGGTTATATTTCAACCAGAAATAGTTGCTAAGGAAACATGAGTAAGTCACTGTCCAGATTTTTTTTATTTTTAAAGTTTTAGCACTTCAGCGTCTATAAAAGATTACTTCTGTCTACAAAAAGTATGTATGTTTTTTGTTTGTTGTTGTTGATTTTCTTTCCTTTTCAAGTGTGGAAGAAGACACTGAGAGAGTCAATTTCTTTAAAATACCTAACATTCTATGCCTTCCCAATGTATGTGTTATTTATTAATAGATAATAATTTTCTGTTATTGCAGCTAGTTGTTGTAACAATTGCTGGTGACATATCTGATTAAAAGATAAGTTAATATTGATATCGGAATTTTTGTCATAAGAAATTGCTTCTTTCATGGTCTATAGCACCTATAGTATCTTGGGTAAAGCCTTCAAAGTTCCAGCTGAAAAATACTTTTTAATATGACAGAACTGAAAAATTATTAACTATGTGAGGAATAATAGTAATTAATTTAATTACTTGGCTTAATTTTTCAAATGTTGATTTTACTGTTTGTATTATAATGCAGGTCTCACCATAAAAAATGTTACACACCTAATCTATATTTCACATGTCGAAAAAGCATGTAGGGTCCTCTGCCAACAGTGTTTAATAACATGAATAACATCAATCGTTGATTTGAATCAAAGAACATAGAAGGATGGTATTAACTTGTGTAATAAACATTGAACCAACTGACTTCTCTGGGGAAATAAACAATTGCTTTGACATCATGGAAACAGAGATTGTAATGTGAAAATTCACATAGGGAATTCTCCTACACACAAGCCACAAAACAAAAAGTGTGAGGATGAGTAGCCTACTTCCATCCTGATAACTAAAGCATCCACCTTAGCCCACCACATTTTAAAATGTTATATAAATGTATGAGTGAAAATCCTTCCACACACACAAAGCAGCTGTTAGTAAAGGCTTAAGATAGTTTTCCCATGCCAGCTTAATGCCTAAATTGCAAAGCAAAAAGAAGCTGAATCTTCAGTATATGGGGAGTGGTATTACATCCTTCCCTAATATTACATTCTCCCAAAGTAGCTTGTTCTAGAAATTCTACTTTGGACTTTTCTTATGAAAGTTGATGCATAATAGGAGATTTGAAAGAAGTGGTTTTGCTCCAGCTGGATAGGACTTCTGAGAAAAATAATAAAAGTTCAAGAAAGTATGGTCATTTTTTGGAAAGAAACAGATCTTTTTCCAGAATAAATATTATTTGGATTTCAAGGAACTTGGTTACTAAATTTCTAAGATAGAGATTTTACCAAAGACATTGGTAAGTTTGATTCATAAAAGAAAATCAAGTGCTTTCAGCTGTAGATGAAATGAAATTTTTAAGGAGTGTAGAAAGAAATTAAAATAATGTTTGAAACTAATTTAAATAAAGGTACTGATATGAGAATGGTTTGGGAGGCAAGTAAACCTTTAGTAGTAGATATTTGATACAACATCATTCTGAACATAGAGGCAATAAATATTTTGATAAGATAAAAAGAAAAGAAAAATTAAGGAACTCCCTAAGAAATACAAATATCTCCCAACAAATCAAGATTTTACAGCAACAGTTATCTATATAAGCAATAAGAGAAATGGAAATAAAATTGAATTATGCAAGCCACAGTGTGAATAAACCAGGGAAATAGCTACTTTATAAATTATGAAAAGAAAAGAAAGTGATACTGAATTTATAAGCAAGAAGTATTATATTAATTAATAATATGGCCATACAAAAATATTTAATCAAATATTATTCTAATTTGTATAAAGAAATTTATGAGAAAGTAAATGAAAATCTTAGAAAACAAATTTACCTAGAATTACAGAAGAACAAAGACAAAATATGCCCTCTAATAAAGGAAGTTTCAGAAGCAACTCAAAAGAGAAAAAAAATGAGAGGTGCCTGAACCAGATGGATTATCAAGTTTGTAAAAGCTTTGAGAATGAACTTTCACAACCTTGACAACCTTAACAAAAATACAGTGAATTTTATTTTACATGGCAAAAGTATACCAGAGATATGGAAAGGTGCTAATGTAACAGTAATAACTAAAGAGGTTGAAGATCTGACTTTACAAGAAATTACACACCAGTATCATTAGTGAATAATGATTAAAGCTGTTTGCAATGATTATAGATGAAAGACTGATAACAATTTTGCAAAAATTTATTCATGAAAATCAATGTGGATTCCTTTTCCTTCTAAGGGACAATTGAAAGATAATTCTGAAACTTAGATATTTTGGGTCATTTGGAAGAACATAATGAAAAACAAACCAAATTTTAGAGAAGGCTTTTGACAATTAAACTGAATTTTCTTGTTTAAGGTTCTGAAAGATACAAATTTTGACAAAATTTTATAAAATTCTCCAGTTTGGTTTAGTTTATGCAAAGGCACGAGGCTAGGAAGCAGGAGACTGTGAATTCTAGTCCTGACTTAGCCATGAAACCCAACTGAGTGACTTTGAGCCAATCACACTCTCTCAGCCTGAGTTACCTCACATAGTGGTGGTTGTGGAGAAGAGGAGGAGGAGGAGAAGGGAGCATTATTTATGTTCACTGTATTGAGCTATATATAAAAATAATAAAGGGGATAAAAATAAACCAGCAAAATGGTTAAAATGAATTTATATTTAACATGTGGCACAATCATTAATGGAGATTTAACCAGACCCATTAAGAGAAATCGAGCTTTTAATAAATAACAAGAAAGTAATTGGGCCATAGTATGTTTCAATATCAAAGAAGCTAACAAATGAAAATTCAATATCATGTAAAATTGAGGAATAAGATGGATTTTAATATGGAAGAGAATGTAAAATACTTGGGTATACTTATGACAAATATTAATTATATCTTATTTCAAAATAACTATGTTAAAACATGAACTGAAATGAAAAAGATATAGTGAAGATGAGACAAAGTTCCACTGAGACTGTAGCATAGAATTTATCTGATTAAGACAAACGTTTTATTTCACACAATGCCTATTTTTGACAACTGAGGTATTTAAATAACTCCAGAAGGTTATAGATGAATTTGTATGGCAAGGTAAAAACAAGATAAATATCTGGTATTACAAGAAAAGAGGACTAGGTCTACCAGATTTGAAATTATATATTGCTGCCTGTCTCTTTAGTTTGAATGAAAGAGTGGGTGTTGTGAAGAAATAGGAGGTTATTGGAGTTAAAAGGATGTGATTTGAAATTTGGGTGCCATGGATATCTATGGTATGACAAAGCTAAGGTTAATGTAAATTTCAAAAACCATTATATTATGTGGGTCATTCTTAAAGTCTGGAATGAATATAAATCTAGATTGTGCCTGAAAACACCTTTGTGCCTTTCAGTGTGTGATGCATTCTATAGAATGTTGTGCAATTATCTGAAAGATTTAATGTGGGTAAAACATTTTATGGCTTCGAACAATGTAAGATTGAACAACTGTGTACTACTAATAATTATGTTATTGCTAATATTATAATTTTTTCTAAAATACGAGACTTAAGAGCAAGTGAGAAAATGATATTGTTTGATATAATGGACTAAAAATTTTGGTTACAACATACAAATGGATAATGATGGGTCATTATGTGGTTGAAAGAATTAAAATTTACATTACACAGACTATTTATCTGAGAAATACCAGAAATTTTATAAAATGATACATTTTATAAAATTTCTGGTATTTCTCAGATAAATAGTCTGTGTGTCAAACTCACATCATCAAAGCAGTGTCACCCTTTGCTAAACTGGGCATGGGCATGGCCAGCCTGAGATGCATCTGGCCCATTGGCCGGGAGTTTGATAGCCCTGGTCTAGAATGTATAAAGGTACTTTGAATCTACACTGAAAATGTGAACAACATGAAGGGATATTTTTTATCATGGTTGGAGAATGTGTGAAAAAGCTGTAAAAAAATTGAATACAAATATCTACATTAATTTAGAAGATTTTAATGTCTACACTATAATTGAACCAGAGGCTTTTCCTTTGGAACAAATGGCAACTAGAAAAAAAATTGGAACGTGGAACTTTGTTTTTACATATCATGTCTGCAGCAACTATATTATATGTTCAAAAATGGAAAGGTTAAACACCACCCACTATGGAGGAATGGTTGGTGAAGATGAGGAAACTTGTAAGTATGGCTAAATTGACTTCCTTGGTGCTCTGTTTTCTTGCAGATATTTCATTACCAAAGCTAAGTAACGTCATCAGTGCTACTAAGCTGTTTACTCTCAGTTTATATTCTGGTGGCTTGCCCTTTTATTGTTGGTGGTATGGTCTCTAACACTAACACTCTAAGACCACCCCTCCAACCCTGACAAAACAAGCCACCAGAATATAAATTGACAGAAAACAGCTTAGTAGCACTTATGATGTTACCTAGTTTGGATATGAAACTGTATTAGTCTGTATTATTCTGTATTAGTTTATATTAGTTTTCACATTCTCTTTAAAAAAATAATTAAATTTATTTTAAAAAGGGAATATGTCATTCAAGAGATTCACTCTATTGAAACTCTACTGATAAAGCCTCAATGCTTAAACCTGATTTCTTCTTATTTTGTTCTGGGAGTTCCACACATTTTCCTTTTATTATTTGTGGTGGATCCATTGAAAGCCTACATAAAAATATCTTTGTAAATGAAAGTAGAACATAGTACAAAATTTTCTTTGGATCAAAGAGTCTAATTTCTTGTATTAATTAGTATTCAGTCCACTGAGATTTACATGTATTTTACAGAATGCTAAGCAAAAGATTCTATTGTGATCTAGTATCTACTTTGTTCAGTTTGATTAAACACAACAAAAGTGCCACTGGACTTCTTGAAACTATATACTTTATGCATTTGAGGGCCTCAGTTTCACCTTCATTTGAATTTGCCAAGATTTTTAATGATGATATAACTATAGGTACAACATAACAACACCATTTGTTGGTTAATTAAATTTCAACCTTCAAATGCCAACATAGAGTGGAAGTAAGTTTGAGAAGTATGTTTGGGCTGATGAGAGAATGTAAGTTCAAATTCATATTTTTTCAAACAATGGCTATCTTAATAATGTGAACAGGTCGGAATTAGTTAGAAATGTGTTTGGAGTTCAAATAAAATTATTTACATAAATTATCAGTTAACAGGTTCAGCTTTAGAAGAACTAATTTAAGGATTATACACCACAGAGAAAATAGTTTGGTAGACTGGGTGTCTACCTATCCTTTGTATGGAAAAATGATATCTGAATCCCCACACCTTATATAATTTTAAAATTATTAAAATTATATCATTTTAATATACATTTTTAAATAGTTGCCTCCCTATACTTTTTGAGAATCTGCCTAATGTGAATCTATCAAGGTTTGTACACCCTTCAAGAGGAATCAACCTAGGTCAACCAATCACAGTTTTTATTGTTATGAAGAGGAACTCTGTCTACTCATGTCAGGATCTATAGAAAGTCTTTTCACATTTAGCCAAAAAGAGATAAGAGATATGGCCAGTAAACATTATTGGAAATAAGCTTAGCTTTCAAAATTAACTAACCACAATACCTTCATTTTTTTTCCCCAGTCTGGACATAGAGTTAATATGAATTCAAGAAACTGAAGGCAACAAGATTATTGGTAGATGATTGATAGATGGTAGGTAAATGATAGATAGTTAAATATCTCAATCCATATCCGATTATCACTGAAACTAAACCATTGTAAAAATTGACTCAAATGAAATATAGGGATGTGTGGTGTGTTTTTTTTTTTAAATCATTTGAAAACTGTGGAACATGTGAATTGCAAGCATGGCACCTGTCTACAACCATTTCAAGCACTACCAGTCTACTGCACAGCGTATAATGAAATAAACTTCTATACTACAAGGTCTCTTTTTTCTTCCTATTTAAGAGGACCCAAATCCATATTGATTTATAAAGGTTTTTTTAAAGAGATAATGAATTGTTAGTTAATTTAAATGATGATGATGATGATGATGATGATGATGATGATGATGATGATGATGATGATGTAATAATCAGTGGAACTGCAAAAAACTGTGCTACTCAGAACATCATGCATTTTAAGAAAACACTTGGTATACCTAGGATGCTTGCAGCAACCCATATCAACCATTAGCACCAGTCAATTATATTTGTGATACATTTTTAAATGCTCAGTTGACTGAATTTAATGTTTAATGAATAAAAGAGATAATAATTATAATATCTATTGTTACTATTTTATCTTAATAAGCTGCCTAGCCTTGCCAAAGATATAGGTGGAGCATATAAACATAACTGAGAAAATAAATACTCAATTTATATAATTAACTGGGCTAGCCATAGAAATGAATAAGAGAAGCTTGGATTTATAAAAACCAGTTTTCATTTATCACAAGTCCACATTTAAATAAAGGGGATTAAAGGTAATATATGGATACTTTGTGGGGAGGGGGGAGTTTAGAGCTATTTTATTTCTGCAAAATGCAATATACTGCCATAGACTGCATGGATAAAGTGAAGAAAGAAACTTACTGCTTGTCAATCAGCCTGACATCTGGGTCATAGATATTTTACTTCTTAAATTGGATATCAACTTAGAAATCTAGCAGTATCCCCAATCCAAATTTTGCCCCTGAAAAGACAAAGTACATCAACAGATGTTTCCAAAATACAAGATTTTCTACATATTTTTAAAATGGCACTTCTTCAGATTTCACCCTGGATTCTTAAATTACTGACCAGGAAATATATTCTCATGTATATTTGAACACATGGAACACAAGGAACAGCACACAGGGACACACACAGTACACTCCAAGGCTTGCTGCTGACGTTACTAAACAGCCAGTCTCTATGGATGCAGTGTAATTGTCTGCAGCATAGATTGTGGTGGGTTCCAGCAACATGGAAACTTTTGTGACCATGGGAAGGCTTCACACAGCAAATAATCATGTTGTGCCTTTGGAGATATGAATTGCTTTCCCTCCTCTACTCTTCTTTTAATTTAAATGTCTTGATTTTTTAAGGACTATTGTCTACATAATATTTGTCCACATAGTAATATGGATGTAATGATCACTTACCACTTCCCCCATTTTTTTTTAAATTCAAGTGGTAAAAAGATTCACTTTCTCAGTATAGGTTGAAGAAAACTGCTCATATTAGCCTGTTAGAACAGTAGTAAATGTTCTAGTTGTGTTTAATAAAGTATAACAGTCTTTGCTCTACTCTGTATTGATTTGTTAGAAGACAAAGCAGTTTTTGCTGAAGGGAAAAGAAGCGATATTTTGCAGCAATATAACAAATCTCCAATGCAGATTTTGGTGTTTGCTATAGTTGCAGTATTTATAGTTGTCTACATGAAAGTCATGATTTGGATTGGATAGAAATACCATAAAGATATAATCATTTTATGGAGAAATTGCCATTCTTGGAGGGTACATCAGACGTGGTATTCAACAGATTCTGACCAGTTCTGGAGAACTGGTAGTGGAAATTTTGAGAAGTTTGGAGAACCAGCAAATACCACTTCTGATTGGCCCCGCCCCCATCTATTCTCTGTCTCCTGAGTCCCAGCTGATTGGCTGGGTCTTCTTTTGTTGCCCTGCACAGGAGAATGGAGCTGGAAAGCAGGTTAGTGGGATGGGAAGGGAATGGGATTTTACAGTAACCTTACCCCAGGAGTGAGGGAGGGAATGGGGATTTTGCAATATCCTTCTCCTGCCATGCCCACCAAGCCATGCCCACTAAGCCATGCAACTCTCACCAAGCCACGCCCACAGAACTGGTAGTAAAAAAAAAAAATTGCATCCCACCACTGGGGTACATCAAGGAGCAGGGCCAATGTAAGTTCTAAAAAAGAAGCAAAATGACTTACAGAGCAATCCTATGTTTTGTATTAGAGATCTGATATCAGAGCCTCTAATGATTCTGAGGCTTTTTTGGCTTGCTCCAGTAGAAAAGGGAAGAAAGTATCTCCTGGCTATTTTGTTTATTTTGTACTTTCCTTCCCATTGCAGCAATCCATGCTAGCTCCAAGGCTGGGAGTAACTCAGTAATTGCTTGGAGATGTGTTTTGGGGGTAAGAAGGGCTTTATATTGAGAGAGTTTCCAATGTATCAGAAGGATTTTTGCTTTTTCTCTTTTTCCAGTGCTGAAATGTTTATACTGGGAAAGAATTCCAGTGAAAAATATCATGATTTTCCAGAAAGTATGGCAGATACAAAATGTCCTTTGTCAGCTGCATCCTTGGTTAAATTATAAAGGTAACCAAGAACTTCCAGCAGAAAAGTTGAACTGCAGTAATGAACAAACTCAACTGAAGAAAGCTGGACATTTTATTAGTCTTCTGTAAATCTATCTGTATCTATCTGTGTTCACCTTGATGCTGCTTCAGAACTGATAAAATTAATTTCTGAGTTATAGCATCTGAAGATACAAAGAACCAGTTAGAGAAGCTCACACAGGCACATAAAAGATATTGATCAAAATCCAGCCAAATTAAATATTTTGGTGTTTATGCCAGTAATTAAATCACCCAACAACATTTTCTAATTCAATGCACTGGAAAGATATCAGAAGCGTTTTCAAGTTCCAAGTTAAGAATTGTCTTAAAATATAGGAACAAGAATGTAAAATAATTTGACTAAACAAATAGAAAAAAATAAAAGATAGTTTCTCTAGAGACTGTTTAATGCCTTCCATACTGGCAAAACTGATTTCAAAATAGGAAGGGAGGGAGGGTGGGTGGGAGGAGGCAGGAAGGAAGGAAATTATTTTTCATTATGTAATAAAGCAATCAAGGCCCTATGGTATACAAATATATAGAAACATCCTCATTTGTTCTTTGTACATGTGAATATTTTTTCCCCAAAAAGAATAATCAAAGACCTTTTCAAGTGAAGGGATAAATCATTTCACATAGTTGAAAGGTGTACCTAGCATAAATTATTTAATAATACTGGGCAGGATCTACTGAAAACTAGGCAATTAATGAAATATTAATACTTAATTATGATGAGACAGTATCTACTCCAGTCTGATTATTTGTAATAGAATAGAACCTAAAAGCTATAATTTCAGAAAGTTCAGCCAAATTTTCACAGTAACCTCACCTCATTAGCACTCACTAATGTTATGTTCTACCTTTCCTCCCTACCCCTCCTATCTTTTACAAGTTTTAGGATTCTTTTGCATAGCACTACCAATGATTCAACCTCCAAATTGAATAGCTCTGTTTTATCCACAGGTTTCATCCATTTCTTTCTTATAAAAAAAGATTTTTGAATAAGTTCATAGAAGGTGAATTAAGGAGAATGAGCCATTGAGAAAAGATAAAGCATATCAGTATGGGAAAATTCTACTGCTGAGAATCTCCTAATTAACTCTGTGGAATATATCCTAATGTGTACATGTATAGATATCCAACTGAACAGAGTATTTCTGATCTTCTTTTTTAAACATAGTTAATATCACAAGACTAACAGGAAATTTGTGCATGTGTGCATACATATGCATCCACATACACACCCACAAACCCATTTGGAGTTATGAAAGATTATGTGATATCATTTTGACCATTTGGAAACCAGCTTTCCTTTACTGTTATTGTTATTACTTTATTTGCAACATTGCCTAGCCATGTGAATGCAATTTGTGATATTAGTGTACAATGTTTACTTCTGGTTTCCGACAAAAAATGAAAAAAATCAATTTCCTTAATGACCACACTGTTTTCTTAAAGACCACCACATTAGTTTAATAACCATATTAAAAATAGTTGCATACAGCCTTAATTCTGGGCTCAGTTATGCTCATTAGTGAAGGATTCTCTCTCTCTCTCTCTCTCTCTCTCTCTCTCTCTCTCTCTCTCTCTCTCTCTCTCTCTCTCTCTCCACACACACACACACACACACAATCTTGCCAATCATACATTTTAGTATCACCATATCATCTTCATACCAACATCATATTAAACCAGGGCTTTCCAAACTTGACAACTTTAAGACTTGTGGACTTAAATAAGACCTAGTATTCCTCAGCCAGTATGACCGGCAGAGGAATTCTGAGAATTAAAGTCCACAAGTCTTAAAGTTGTCAAGTTTGGAAACCCCTGTTTAAACCAAAACCTTCCAAATACTTTGGATCTATCAACCTAAAATTATTGGAATTATACTTCATATGAGCTAAACGGTATATTATTACTATAAAATACAATTGGGTCTGTGAATCTGCTGGCTGCAGTTAAGCATTGTGCTTCAGGTTTAAACTATGGCTAAAATTAACTTTGTTTTGTGCAAACAAGCCAGCTTAATTAATCAGAGTCTAGTGGACATAAATGAGACATGTTAACTTTCAATTATATGTCAAATTATGGAAACCCTGAAAAGATCCCAAACATTTTCTCCAGTGAAATTGTAAACAGATTTTACTTACTCTCCAAGTTCTTTTTTTCCTGAATGTGGTCATCTATTTTTTTTTTTTAATCTACATCTACATTTTTAAAAAGGTACATTTAAAAAAAATATACTTTTATTGAACATTGTAGCTATTATGGGTTTTGTATGGTTAGAAACTTGAGAATGCATTTAAACATGTTTACTCAGTGATAAGCTTAGATTCAATGAGTAATCAGCTACAAAGTCTTTTGTCAAAAACAAATATCTAGTAATAATTTCAGCAATAGAATAACAATCAATCATTTTCATTATTTCCTAATTTTATACTGTCATTTAGTGTTATAATGTATGATTACTGACTGATTCTGATTAAATAAGCCACACCAAAAGTCAGGATAACAAACTTTCTATCATTAAAAAAATGCCTTCTTTCAGTCATCTTATTTTGGTTCGCTGAGAAATAATTCAAGCTATTCATCTGATCAATGTATTTTTCTTTTCTGATTTTGTTCATGATTACTCCTACTTTTCTGGGCTTGGAGATTTGTTATAATGTGCTCTAGCTCCCAGCAACTAATTATTTAAGGTCACCCCTCACTAAGATTCCATAGAACAAGTTGACATCTTGTAATTAATTGTAATGTTTGGCTGAAGAATGAAGCCAGAATTACTGTTAAATAAATCCAAGGGACTTCATCCAAAAGATTCCACAATTTTCCTTTTTTTATTCATGAATATATCCCACATTCTACATCAAAATAATTAATGGGAAACCATTTTCATTATACTTGAATTTTAATCATACAACGGGAAGCTTTTCTGAAACTTAGAAGGATTAATTTTGAAATGATAGCTCTTTCCACAGAACTAGTCAAGACAGTTAATAATAGCATAAAAAAACTTAGTATATGGCCAACAGAATTGGAAAATGAAATTGTAAAACCAATGAAGAATGGGGCTTCATAATAAAAAACTAAATATGATAAGGTTCTTTTGGAATGGGAATTGTTTAGCCTGAAGAACTATGTAATGAGAACTTTTGGACAATTGGGTCAAAATCTACACTTGGAATTCAATCCTGGGCTTATTTGTGGGAAAATGGTGAAGCTCTTTCCATTCATAAATATTCTTATTTATGTTGGCTATCTGAAAAGAAGAAGGGTACAGAAATAAAAATGTTAAATACAGAGGGGGTTAAAGAGGACAACTACAATGTGAAAGAAATTCTCGTGACAATTGTATAATTTTCCAAAAGGAAAAAGAGAAAAAAATATAAGAAAAAAAAAGGGGGGGGGAGAAAGAAAGAATTAGAGAGACATGGAGAAAAAGGGAGAAAGGAGACAGAAAATGATTTTCAAAGCTATAGTGTGGATAATAAACTAGATGAACTCCAATTCAGAATAGGGATGTATATTTAAATATTTTCACTTCAGTTTCTCTGAAATATTATACCCATACATTTTCTAGATGATTTTGTAAATCCACATGGCTAAATATTTTTAATTAATATCTAATCACTGAGCAACTTTTTTTTCAAGACTTTTGCTTCCCAAAAAGTTTGCGGTGATTATTCAAACTAAAAACAAATATGCTTTAAGAATGATTGTACCAAGTAAGAATCTTGAGGAATATATAATTAGCTTTTAATTATTATAATTGTTTAATCACATAATGTTTCCAACATGCTGCCTGTGTTCAACAGGGCTAAAAGTATTTTGCTACTGGTTTTTGTTTGTACTCAGTGTCCAATTCATCTTGCTGCTGTGTCCAACAACAGTCAGCCAACACTGGATTCCAGTTGCCCTGATAATGTTTTCGTACTATGGCAATTTCCTGGTGAAACCTTTCTCCATATTCATCATTGATTGCACCTAGATTTCCAAGAACCAGATCCAAGTATAAATGCAGAAAATTAATATTCAGTAACATGTTGCACTGCACAATCTTATATGTTGTCCAACAATACACAATCTTGTAAGTTGTCCAACCAGCTGGATGTAGTTTGCGATGCACAGATTTATCCCCAACAGCCTATACCTGTGTTCAACAGTAAACAGACATAGGGCAGAAAACATTCTGCAGAAAGCACAGCTCCACAACACAGTTCTTTCACCAGTTTCCAGAAGGCTCCACATTCATTTGCACTACTCAGGTGACTCTGATGACACTAACAAACCTCCAAATGGAGTTGGACTTTCTAAAAGAATGCAAATGACCAGCTGTCTGCAAGGAATATAAATCCTTCCATTCCCATCATCCAGTCAGAGCTGAAGTAGCTTATTCGATGAGAAGATAAATATCTTCAAAGAAAAAAAAAACAAGAAAGTCCGGTTGCCCCTTGAAAAAGCACTTTTGGGACAACCATGGCCTGGCTCACTGAGAATCTCCATAGACATAAATCTAAGCTGCATTCCAAGCTTTAGAGCCATTACATTTAGATCTTCACTTGGATATGCTTCAACAATGGTATCATGTTTTTGTTTCTTTCATGGTGTGCACATAGCCATAAAATACTGAAGGGTGTGTATTGTCATTCTGTAAAAGCAGAAGATTTCTATAAAACAGGACTCTCAAACTCCATCATCTGCTAGCCACATCCACACCTGATTTAGCGAAAGGGAAAGAAGTCCCGATACATCATGTGATGCTGCCAGGACAATATGAGTTTGACACCCCATCTATAAAAGAATATGTGATGGGTTAAATTACAGGTAATTTTTGTAATTAGCAGCCAAAATATATATAAGATACATCCCCAAAGTGTTCAGGAAGCAAAATCTTTATTGTCCAGTGAATTTTTATGCTTAAAGCATTCTTACATTTGTATGAAATGTGTACCTTTCCCAACAGAAGACAACAGAAAGTCAAGAATTCTGCTATGTATAATACACCTTAAATAAGGGCTACGTATTGCAGTTTCAAATACCTTTTATATAGTGTTGCCCAGATAATCTATTTTATCATTTCAAGAGCTGCAGAACAAAATGAGTTGAAACATCTGCTAATATGAGTCTCCGTCTTCAGTCATGGGGCTATTTCTAGCTAATCATGTTGAGTCACAATGTAAGAGATATAACTGGGATATCAAGAAATGTTTGTAATTCCTTTATTAATGTTTTTCCTCTTTGCATTTCTTTTTCTTTTTTAAAAAATATGGTTGTTAGTACATGTTAACCAAAAGAATAAAATAGTAAATAACAAACATTATTCCAAATTTTGATATGTGTGTGTGTGTGTGTGTGTGTTCTTAAGTTTTCACGGGAATTTCTACACGTGGAACAAAAAGATCTGCTTGTAAGTTTCGACGTGGTTTCACTATTCACTCAAGTCTCAATAAAAGAAACTAAACAATTTCCTAACACACCTAAACACCACACACCCCAAAATCAAATTCACCATGGAAATGGAAACAAACAAACAACTACCATTCCTAGATGTACTAATCTACAAAAAAACAGATGGCACACTAGGACACACCATATACCAGAAGAAAACACACACCAACCGCTACCTCAACGCCCAATCCCACCACCACCCAGCACAGATAAACTCTGTGGCCAAAACACTAATTGCCAGAACCAAACGCCTGGCAGACAAGACACACATAAAGACTGAACTATGCACCCTGAGACATAATGGAGACCTAGAAGATGAACAGACCTATGGAACAGCTGTCCTGCCCTACATAAGAGGTACTACAGACAAAATCAGTAAGATACTACACAGGCACCACATCAAGACTGCCTTCAAAACAGACAGAAAAATAGCAGCCATCCTTAGAAACCCCAAAGATAAAATTGACCTGGAAAACCAAGGCATATATGAAGTCCCCTGTGCATCATGCCCAGCCACATACATTGGACAGACCAATAGAAGAATAAGTACCTGCCTGGATGAACCAAAAATGCAGTAAAAAAGCTGGAACACACTTCCTCACTAGTCCAACACATGAAAGCCACAGGTCATAGCATCAAGTTCAATGGCAACAAAACCCTAGCCACTATAGAAAACCCCAGCCACAGAATTATCAGAGAAGCCATAGAGATTGAAAAAAGACCTGAAAGCATGAATAGAAGATTCCACCAGACTGTCAATTATTTGGAAGCCTGCACTCACAAACAAAAAAATCTCCACACCACAAGCCAGGCAAACATCTGGGCACAAACAGATCCCCCCTGATACCTCCAGCTCAAACACACCCCAACCAGGCACCCAGATGAAACCTAGCTTCCTAACAAATGATAGCCGCCCATTTACTCGGAGCCAAGCTGCACTAAAAGCCTCCAATACAGGAACACAATGTTGCCAGCCAACCAAGACAAAAAAAGCCACAAAACAGACAGAAGATATTAGAAACACCAATCAAGCAGAACACAGCAAACTCCAAGACCAATAAACACAGACCAAGACTCCCAACCAATCAGGATGAAGAAAAAACCATTCTGGCACAGCAGTAGGCTAGCCCCAAATTTAAAACTGAAACAACTGTAAAAGTCTGACTCACAGACGAACACAATACAGAAGCCTGATGATGGCAGATGAGATTCTGCAGAAATGTTGCTACAACTTTAAAAGCACAACTATAATGACGTGGGAAAATACCCGAACAAAGCTGAATACCATACATGTAAGTACCCACGAAAACTTGAGCATATGGCAAGCACACTGCTTCTGAGGTAGGTCTTGAGACCTTGCTATTTTATGCCTCCTAAAATTTTCTGATTCTAAGGTAACAAGATATCCTTAGCCCTTTTGCATCAATAAAAGCAATGAAAGAGAGAGAGACAGAGACAGAGAGAATATCCAGTCAAATGTTAGATTAACAATGCAAAGTAAAGTTGTGAAGTAATGACATTGCTCAGTAAACCTAGATTGTCTTGAAAAATTGGGCAGGGGGAGAATCCCACAACTTAAACTATCATAAACCCATTGGCAAAATTTCTTCCTTGGCCTGTTAACCAGTAATTGACTGAAATCAAAAGCAATAATCTAGCAGAGAAAGGCAGAGGTGGAAAGTCCAGATCAGAATCAGTCCAGGACCATACATTCATCTTATTTATTATCCAAAGGATTGAATTTGCTCCCTCACAATCCCCCAGCCCAAATGTTGATACTTAGGAACTCTTGTTTAATTAGTTCCTAACAGACTCCAGAACAGATCAAGAGACCCTTATATCTCCTTTTCTTTTGCTCTGTGCTTATTGAGCCATTACAGAAATGACATGCTTGCTTAATGGGAGTCAAATGGGAACTTGTGCATTGCAGCACTAGGGTGTTCATAATGACTGACTTATTATTGTAACATTTAAATTTAAGTGTTTTTTCATAAAATACCTTATTTTCACTGCATTTCTTGTTATTGTATTTTTTTCTTCCATTTGTTAATTCTATATTTAATGTTACCTTCAAAATTATTTAAAAGTAATCTATGGAAGTTGTTTTGTGCCATTTCTAGAGCATTGAGCTTCAAAAAAAAGTTAAAGTTTCATCAAGAACTTATTGATTGCTTAATAATTACAAATTTCAACAATTGGCAAAGCAAATTGACAAGCAGGTCGTTGCTCCTTTTGAGTGTATGTTTGTGTGCATATAATTTCCATTCATTGAAAATTCATAAGACAGCTAAATTAGAAAGAAAAATACAAAAAATTAGAAAAATCAAATCACAAAGAAGTATAAAACAGTAATACCACAAAATACAATATACTCCAAAGTTGGGGATGAAAATGCTAAGTGGTTTAATATTATATTGGATTAGATTTTAAGAGCACTCCACAAAAGTTGTGTAACAAATTGACTTTCATATCCTCACTTCTCTTACAAGGTTTTACATTCTCTAAAAATATTCCTCTTAGGGTCAGGGAATACTGATCAATGGAATGGCCTGTATCATTGAGTTTTGAAAAAGGAAATTTAATTATGTGAATTTCATTTTCTTCCTTTAGTGATGCTCAGTAGTGCATACTGGAACCTTACCCCCTGAAATACTTATGAATTGTCACTCGATGTTCACTAGTAAGTTCAGAACATATAGGTAGTTGACAAGAAGTTCAAAACAAGTGGTGAAATAACAGATGCATGAACTGTTACATAGCTGATACATATTATTCCCTGTAACATTTCTCCCATTCATAATATGATTGTGCACATAATGTGAATGTTCTGCACAATTACCTAGTAAGTAATATGGATTCTTATTTCATATAATTCTTCAGAAATGAAGCTGGACAGGAGAGACAGTATGCTGCAGTAATTAGATTAGGCCTGCAAGGATACAGGCTTAAGACCACATCCTATTGTCAGAAGTTTACTTGGGGACTCACTAGGATCCAGCAAAAAATATTGAGACAACATGATTGGTTACTATCATGGAGCATCTATTTCATAATTAATATTATCTGCAGAATGTTCATGTAGATATACATATCCACATGTATATATCTGATCCTTTATTGTATATAAGTATTAGGATCAGTATATAATCATAGCCACTATCTTCTTCATTAAAAGTAATGCCCACCATATTTGAATTTTCTGACTCTTCTGGTCTTTTCTTAACAATTCCTAACTATGAAGGGACATAAAATCAGTCAGCATCACTTTTTGGTGGGGAGGGGTATTGTTGATAGTGGAATGCTTAAGGAGAAAAATTGATATTCTAATCCTCTTAACTTTGCAGGGTTTTAAAAGTACACATTTTATTTCTTAAGACTCCCATTCCCTACAAAACTGTGCCAGTTTTTGGTACATGGACCTTGATATGGTCATAAAGAGGCATGGCTCTCAAGATAATGGAAAATCGTCTTGGCAATGGGCAAGACAAGGCTGTCTGAATTTCTTTTGGGGGCCTGTGTAAAGAAGGCACCTGGTTATAGGAGACTTTACTGTGTTGTTTTCTTCGCATTCTGTTATTTTTATGGGTTAGTGTATATGTTTTTCATGGACTAAAAAAAAATGACTGATCTTTTCAAGAAATCTTCTTGTTTGAACAGGGACAAGAAAAGCTCTCAGGACACAACACTGTCCTGGTCTGAGATTCCAGCTTGAGATTAGTAGTAGATTATGTGAATGGCCACACCAGTTTAACAAAATTTCTCCTCTGTTTTCTGTTTGTTTTTAAGGAAATGTTGTTCGAAAGAGAACTTTTGTGGGACCAATCACATGTGAAAAGTAAAGAAATTCTCCTTTCCTCTCAAATCACTAAAAGCTTCTCACAACTAAGAAGGCACAATTCTCCGAGTTTCTTTAATCAGATGCATTGCAAGGATAGTTACGTTAATGAATCATGGAAATGGGACATACACTTTCGCCCCATTTATCAAAGAGTATATTAGAATGGAGTGCCCTTCGTACTTTTAATCGTCTTCCTAAGTGTCTTGCATTAATTATAGATATAAATGTTATTGAATAGTTTTGTGTGATAAAGAGGAATAAGTCTACATTTGTACTAATCCTACAATATTTTGCAAGATAATATTTTTTTTACTCCAGAGAAAGAGCAAGCTGGATCAGACCTTTGTCCTATTAATGAATCAGATCTACACATTGTCCATTCGTGTACCCCAGGAACAAGCTGGCACTCCTAATCAGTAGGATCTGCTACCCAAGTCTCTCTCCTTTCATTAACTGGCATATGAATCTGTGTCTTGCATTGCCCCTCCCAAAAAAATACACAATAGCTAGGATTTGGAATATGGCAGGCACTCTCCAGAACAAATAAAAAGGAAGAGGCATGATATGAATGAGATCAGTAATGCAGCTGCAATTGGCCTCAGTAATCTGCCTCTCATTCATCATCATAATGGTATTTTCCAGATAAAGTAGTTGCAATTTAGAACTGTCAATTATTACTGTTTCCAAAGAAATCGGATGAGCTAAAATGTGCAATTCAATAATTAAGGTATATTTGGTTCAGAATGAGTTGCCACTTCCATTCATGTCAATAGAAGTTAGTTGTTGTTTTTTGTGATGGATGGTTTAGGGTACATGCCTTGAAAATCAACAGGCATCAAATACATTTTAAAAACTTAATTGAATCTCTCAATTGTTATAACAGATTCAAAATGACAACACATGACCAAAAGCTTACTGACCTTCAATGTCTCCTACTATACTTTAATGCTATATAAATAAGCAATTCAGAATATTAATATTTAACTACAAGTTGACTTGGCAATAATTTTTTTTGCAATTTACAAGGAGGTCAGTGAAAGAAAGTGGCTCAAAAGTTAATATCCATGTAATGTTCCAAAATTGTTTAACACAGCAACATAGGATAAAAAAAAGAACTCAATTTGACAGTGCATATAATTTATATTGCAGATCAAGATTTTACATTATACACTAGGCTTCACTGGAGCACGAACAATATATTTCAAGGTTATTCATTTATCCTTGTCAAGATATTTTGGAAAATTCCACCCCGAATCTTTGACCCTAATCTCAATCTTATCTCTTTGATTAGGACATCCATGATCCCATGCTGGGAGTGCATGGGCGCTATTTGTTCTTTAATACGTATACATATACTTACATACTTACACACACACACACACACACACACACACACACACATCTTCTAGATAAATCAACAAATCCTCTGATTATTTTGGCTTTCTACTTTCCAAGGTTAAAAAAATATTAAAGAAAGAGGAAAATGGAAAAAATGATTAATTAAAAAAAGAACTATCTACACTACAAGGCTTCTAAACATACATTCCACATTTAAAAAATAAAAAAAAATTATGGGGAGGGGGAGTTGCAAGTGGAAGAATGTTTAATGACATGCTGACTGTGGAATTCCAGAAATGGAAACCACTTTCAAATTGCCAAGTTTGAGAAATACTGCCCTACACTATAGCCCAAGTAGCTATTTCAGGTGGGAAGTTAAAACTATGAATTAACTTTTGAATTATCTGTTTCCATATTTCTTGTAATGGTATTTTTTCATAGCAGGAACTACCATATCCCCTTGGCATAAAGATCTGACAAGACTTTATGTGGCAAAACAAAAGCTGCACACAAATGTGATGAAAGCCAGGATTTATTGGAAGGGGTTCAGAAATTTTAGGGTTAAGGTATTTTATCACTTTAAGTTCCTTATTCTGAAAACTGGGGAAAAGGAAGAACAAAATGCTTGTCTCTATAAATTATTGGAAATGCAAAAAGGGATGCTGTCCTCCTCTCCCCTCCCCTCCCTCTCCTCCCCCTCCCTCCCCTCCTCTCCTGTTGTTTCCATTTTAATACCTCCTCCTTTCTTTTCAGATTTTTTTTACTTTCCTCCTCCATTTCTTGCTAACTAACATGTGAGAAATTGAGTCATAGTGTCCTTCAAATTAAAGTTAAATTCTCAGTCTCAGCTCTCTATCTTTTTCATATTTAATGCTGTTTGGTTTCTGCTTTGTCAACTTTAGACATAAATTAATACACTAGACTATTGTCAAAGTCACGTTAATTTGAAAAAGCCAATCATTATGTAACTGAAAGAATTTGGCAAAGCATTCCTGCAAATCACTCTAATTGGCACATAGATCTCTGTGGATGTCCAGTATGGAGAAGGCTAAAAGCCATGGGGAAGACAAGGAAGCAAGGTTAGACATAATAGCATTCTTCTTCTGAATCAAGGTCATGTTATTCTGCACCTGGGTGAGGGGGCATCTCAAGTTGGGACAGATGGTGATTGGGGCATGTGATGCAATGATGGGTGCAGGGGGTGGATTTGTAGTTTTTACTTACTGCAAGGAACTCCGGAACTTTCAGACTTGTGATTCTCCAGATGTGCCAGTTTACTATCCAAATAGAACAGAACTTTTGAGAGGATGTCTGTTTCTGAGTTATTTGTTGGAGTGGAGGTTTTCTGGAACGCTGACATAATAATTATTCCTACAGGCAGAAACTGGCAAGGAGAATAAAATAAAAGATTCGAAATCAGACATTAGGTGAACTTCTGAGTAGAACAGTGGCAGGAGAAGACACCTTTGACTAACAGTGGAGATGATGTCAAGGAACTAGCTAGTAGTCAGGTATAAATCCAAGCAAGGTTAGTACAAAACATAATTATTCAGAAGTAAAATTGGATTCCAGATAAACATGCTGAGAATTTCAATCTTAGATATATTGACAGGCAGATGTACATACTTTGTGTCACTGTGGCTACTACATTTCAAAATCTTTTTATTCTTCCCAACCTAACAGGATATTGGAAAGAATACTGTAAAAAGATTTAGGACCCTGTCTGTCCATCATTAGAACTGAAATTGATCAAATCTGATGTGATGGGAAAAGTTAAATAAAGCTTGAGTTAAAATTATGATGAGATCCAGCTAAGGATTGGAGAATAGCAATAGCAGTTTAGACTTATATGCCACCCCCCAGTGCTTTTAGCAATCTCTGAGCAGGCCAAAGGTGGTATTCAGCAGGTTCTGACCAGTTCTGGAGAACCGGAAGTGGATATTTTGAATAGTTTGGAATACCACCTCTGACTGGCCCCGCCCCCATCTATTCTCTGCCTCCAAGTCCCAGCTGATCGGCTGGGTCTTCTTTTGTTGCCCTGCACAGGAGAACAGAGCTAGAAAGCAGATTAGTGGGGTGGGGGTGGGAATGGAGATTTTACAGTATCCTTCCCCTGCCATGCCCACCAAGCCATGCCCACAGAACCGGTAGTAAAAATATTTGAATCCCACCACTGGAGCAGTTGATAATGTCAGCATATTGCCCCCAACAATTTTACTGACTTTGGAAGGATGAAAAGCTGAGGCAATCTTAAAACCATCAGGCTTAAACTACAGGTTATAGGCAGTTAGCCTGCAATACTGCATTCTAACCACTAGTAAATCCAGTGTAAAAATTATTTAGTTCAAATGAGAAAGACAGGTGAGTAAAGACTCTGAATTTTTCCTGTTATAACATTCTAAGCCTCTCCCTCTTTGTTCCCAACAGATGACTCGGGAATGGAGCTGCTTTGAAAGGGAAGGAAAAAATTCCAAAAATTGTAGCCTGCATACTTTCCTTAATTATTTTCCACCTACAAAATAATTCAGAAGACAAAAATCACATGCTATTGTTTCTTCTTCCAACTTGACGATAGGATGGAAAGATAAGAGTATTTTATTTGCACCGTGGAATAGATTTGTTCTCAAAATTGTTATCCTCTTCCCTTTTTTTTGCTTGAGGATGGCAGTACAATAAGTTATTACCACAACTTATTACCCAATATTTATGTTGCTAAGTGAAACATTTGTTAAGTGAGTTTTACCCTATTTTTCTTGGCACAATTCTTAAATGAATCACTGCAGTTGTTAAGTTAGTAACACAGTTGTTAAGTGAATCTGGATTCCCCATTGACTTTGCTTGTCAGAAGGTCATAAAAAGTGATAATATCACTCCAGGATACTGCAATGGTCATAAATATGAATCAGTTGCCAAGAGTCTGAATTTTGATCACATGATCAAAATGGCTGCAATAGTTGTGTGAAAAATGGTCATGTCACTTTTTTCAGTGCTGTTGTAACTTTAAACAGTTACTAAATGAATTGTTGTAAGTCAAGGACTACTTGTAATGATAATCATAATTATTACAAGGCAAATGGGAGTAGTGAAAGGGATTGTTATTATGACCCAAAAAGCTTAGACCTCATATATTGCCTGAATAGGCTGAAGATGTATTTGGAGCTGCAATGTTATCTCATTCCCCAGATCTAACTCTTTCACCTTTTTTTGGGGGGGGGGCATTTTTTTAAAATAAATATTTCTCACATAGCAAAAAAAATCAGGGTTTGTTTTCTAGGCATCTTCATTATTTTTATAAATAGCACAAGGCAGTGAACATATCCAATACACCTTCTTCCTTGTCGGTACTATTGTAAAAATTGGGTAATCTATCACATAATCTATATGTATATCAGAATTTTGTTCTCAGATACTGAAAAAATTATCCTGGAATTCTGCTTGACTCTTGATGACTAGATGAACTACCTGTATAACTCTTTTGGCAAGGAGTATGGACATGATTCATTATTGCCTTTTTCCAGGCTTCTCTCTCTCTCTCTCTTTCTCTCTCTCTCTCTCTCCCTCCCTCCCTCCCTCCCTCTCTCTTCCTTGCCAATTTTTCTATAGCCCTGGAATTCTTTGCTGAACTTCCACCAAAATATCAACGCTAATCCTTCCCTAAATCAGACAGGTTCTTCCAATTGTTGACAATCAAACTAATCCAAAAATTATATAATAAACCATGACATTTTTTTTATTTTGTAGGACAGTCAACATACTGAGAAAAATGTGATCAAAAATAATTTGTCAACTTTGGACAAATTACAGGTCTGTGCTGATTAAGTGAATTAGGGATTTCATTTATACTTATTTTTTAGCAAATTAAAACAAAGCAAGGAGATTAATTGAAAGTTTCCAGGGTTTATGCAGAGTTAAGTCTGAACTGAGCACAAACCAATGAGGATTTTGAATATGACATGTTTGCAGAATGCTGTTAATAAGGCCAGTTTTCCTATTTTTTTTTAAATGAACTGTGTTTCTTATTCTGTTTTCTTCTTTTTTATAGCTTGCTCTTCAGTGGAGTATTGTTACTATTAATAATCTTTACTACAAAATCTAGATACAGATTGTTAATTCATTCCTCTTAGAACTGATTCAATGTTTTTCTTCTATTGAATTAATAGATCATGCCAGGGAGGTTGCGACACTTCTAAGTGAAGCTTTTTCTTATCTTCAGTGGTATCCTGATGCTATATTTTGCCTGTGCTCTTATCAGTTCCAAGACTGGAAACTTAATTTGAATAATCAGTCATATGTATAAGCACAGCAGGAGAATGTATTCAATATAATGCTTGGGGTTTATTTATTTACTATACATCCCATATAGGTCAAGTAATTTAGTTTTATCCCAAGTGGTTTTGCAATAAAAAGTAGTTTGGCCAGATTTATACAAAACCAGATCATTGCTAACCAGTTTATTTACACTGGATTTCCAGCTCAGAATCACCATCAAAGCAAGATGACCCATGCTGGCGGAGTCCCCCTTCTGCTCACATTCATAATTGATGCATGCATGGCCTTTCTGTCAATTTTGGATGTAAATAGATCTATCTGTATACAATTTATTTCTTCCTATCTGTTAGTAGAAGAACTTTCACCACTGCAGTTTAGGGAAACTTAAATTATACTAAATAGAGCCAGTTCAGTCTAGTGGTTAATGCACCAGGTTAGAAATCAGCAGACTGTAAGTTCAAGTCCTACCTTTACCATGAAAGCCGGCTGGGTAACCATGGGACAATCACTCTCTCAACCAATCTCAAAGGGTTGTTGTTGTGGTGTAAACAGAAAGAAGAGGGTGTGTTGGATATGTTCACTGCCTTGTGTAAAAACAATAAAGGCAAGATACGGAAAATAATAAAATAAAATAATATAATAAAATAACAAAATAAAATATAAAACAAAGAAGCAAGTAAGCTATTAGATTACTCCTTCAGAGCATCCACCTGTTTTTTCAATATTCTAAAGTTGAGTTTTCTGGCTATTATTACATATTACTTCTATCACATAAAAGATTTTGTACAATAGACCATAACTATATCTAAGTTAGAAATTATATCTAAGTTAAACATTTAAGGTATAAATATCAACTCAACTCACCAGAACACATCTTCCGGATGAACCGATCCAACTGACCATAAGATTGGCTTAGTTTACAATTATTTTTTGTACAGAGCATTCATTTACACTTATGTAGAGCAGTCTTGATTTTAAAATTATTACTATGATGATGGATGAAGAAAGCATCATGTAGCAAATTACATAAAGCAACAATATTTTTCCCCTTTCCTCAACTCCCCAGAAAAGCAACTGCAAATGTAATGTCTCATTTAATTTTAATATGAATGCATATATGACATTTCTTATCTAAACACATTAAGTCTTTTGTGCCCCCCAAATTATGACAAGAAAGGCTGCAGGATGTATTTGGAAACTCATGAGATTTAGAAATGAATAATTCAGAGAAAAGATAGAAAAGGGTAGATAAACTTTCATGCTGCAGATAAAGATGGAAAATGAGAATTCATCTTTCACTTATCAATAAGTTCCAAGTGGCATTAATTAATTGCTATTAAAGTTTACCAAATATTCTAATGTCTTCTGCAGAGTCCCTTTGGCAAAAGGAATTTTGACTTTGTCTTTTATGCAGTAATTTTGAGAAAAGAAATATAAAAATATAGTAATGTATCGTAGAAAAGTGAGGGACCTTTTGATTGATTTATCTTACCCAGGTGTTTGCTTTTGCATACAATTCCTCCTCGGTGTAAAGCAACAATAGGCACATTTGCGTTAAAAATTGTTTCAACTTTAAATTAGTAAACTAATAGTCAAAATTCACTTAAAGCATCCCTTTTTAGAAATTCACAAAGAAGCCCTATGGGAAGCAAATATATGGATAATGAAATTTAATGGGGTGAAACCTATTTCTGTACTAGAAGTCTGGTAATAGCACATTCCAGTGCTTTAAATGGTCCACAGGAGCATTCAGAGCTTAAAGCTGAAGACCATGAGAAGACTTATGTAACTGCATTATTCATAAGCCAATGGGCCTGTTAATAAAAGTTCTATTACATACCTCACATTCATCCTGCTGTTTAGAGTGTGCTGGCTGCTGATCAACCAAGTAGCTCTACATTCAGAAAGGAAGCAAGGAAACAGCTATTATAAGGCAGAAACATCCTTCTTTCATGCTCACCATTCATTCAGTTCCCCTCAATTTGCAACTATAGATCTTTTAGATTCAAACATACAGTAGATAGAATCTTCCGCGGTCACAGATAAATCTCAATAGATGAAAAATAAATTACGTGTTTAAGTCATATAATACCTAAAATAAGTAAGCTTTATTTTAAACTAGTAAAATATTTGTTTTTGTTTTTTATTTAACCCTCATCCATTCTCTCCATATGACTAAATCAGCTTGGGTTATCAGTCCAGGGGACGGTTGGTGGCCAGTGCTGGTCAAAAATAATAATCCAGATGGTGACTGTAGGTGCACAATTGAGGCCCTATCTCTCATTATGTGGTCATAGGTGTTATGAACTAAAGCAAACACGTTAGCTTAAAAACCCTAATAGTTTTATCCTACAGCAGGCTTGTAAACCTGCACTTCTGATTGGCCCGCGAATAGCGAGCTGTGATTGGACATCTCTGGATGATCTGATTGGCTGACAGCTGGTCACCCCTGATTGGACGCTTTTAGCGCGGGTAACTTAAATCATTGGTTGATGTGGCTGCAGCCAGCTCTATAAAAAGAGCTGCTGCTGCCCATTTATTTGCTCTGTTCTGAAGTCACTAATAAAGAGTTGAAGTCACAGTTCAATGCCTCGTCTCCGTTCCTTGCACCCATGCTCAGGACTTAACAATAGGCACTGCCTCAATGTCCATGCAGATGCCACTTCAACATACTTTATTCAAACGGTATTCAGTATTTCTATATTCTTGACTTCTTTCTCTCTCTCTTCATTCCCACTGCTTTCAAATTACTGTTACGCTTCTCATGTATTTGTAATTTTCCATAACAAAATTAGGAAAAAATTGAGCTATTATTTTGTTCTTTCAATAAAGCTTTGATACTAATCATTTAAGATACATATATTTATCTACTTGTTTCAATTGCTTGACATTTGTGTATAATTTGCAGTTGTTCATTTTTCTTGTCAAACACAACTACCTTGTTTTGGGATACATTGATTTTCAAATTGTTTTTTTTTCACTCATCATGCAAGCCAATATTTGCATATGTCTATTGTTTTCCTTTATAATCCCTGTAATCCCTTGCATCGGGGTGGAGTCAGGGTGACTGATTGGAAACGAGCATTTACTGGCCAGATTCCCTTCCTAATGCCTATGCAGAACTCACAGCAGGTATTTTCTCTTCGCACCCAGAGAGAGAAATGTCTTCTTCTACCTAGGATCAAACTCATAGCCTCCTGGTTGTGAGGCAAAAGCTCTACCTCTAGGACACCATGCTGCTCAATATTTGTTTATGTCTATATACAGTAATAATTGTAAAGAAAACATTTAAATTTTCAGCACTGAGAATACATGTTTTTGTACCTAGAGCACTTTCTGATTACCACATTTTGAAATGGCAAACAACAACAACAGCATAGTAAAGCTGTAAAGTAGGCTTAATGTAACGTTTAAAAAAAAAGAAAAAATCCAATCCACCAAAAAAGTGAAAATCAAAATTATGGTTGGCACTACCCACTTCATTCTTAGCTTTGGTCTTCCAAGCTTTCCTGAAATTACAGCTACTAAAAGTTTTCCTTTCTCCAATTTATAGTATAGTGTTTGCTTTACGTGTCAAGGAGTCCATCTCTCATCACCCACTGGGCCAATTTGGTAGGTAGTATAGCGAGGCAAGTGATTATTGTAATTGTACCATTTGTATTACCTAAAAGGCATACTGTGGCTTATACACTTTAAATGAAAAATAATGTATCTGTTATCACTAACAAGTGGCAGTACTGTTGCACTAAAAATGACAAACAAACAAATAACACCCAACTTTGTCGTGTTATTTGGCATCTCTTATTTCATTGTAGTGGACAAGAAATTGCTGTGAGAAAAAAGTTGGTTTCTGTTCATGAAATGGAAGCCTGCAGTGAATACTTGTCAGTATGCTGATACCCCATGATTGAAGTTTTGACTGCCAAAGGAGTCAACTGAAATTCACTACCAAGGATAAATTGTTTATGGTGATGATTGGATCTGGGCTCACCTAGAGGAAAATTGCTTTTAGATACAATTCAAATATTTAATGCCAATATCAAAATGAAGTTAGAACTAAATAAGTCTTAAAAATGAATATTTACTGCACATGGGATTGAACTTTACAATGGCGATAAAATCAAAACATTGACAGTGTATTGGAGTGTTTGGGATGTTTTAGAAGCAAACAATATTTTGCAGGCCCAAATGAGGAAGGTAGTCAATAACAAATATATAAAATGAGCTAGAAACATTTTAAAATTGAATATAAATGGTGATAAGAGTAGTGGTGCCCCAGTAGTTAGAATGCAGTATTGCAGGTTAATTCTGCTGACTTCTGCTGAAGTTTGATGTTTCAATTCTCACTAATCAAGGTTGACTTAGCCTTTCATCCTTCTGAGGTCGGTAAAATGAGAACTCAGATTATTGGGTGAAAATGCTGACTCTGTAAACCTGATAGAACTGTAAAGCACTATGAAGCGGTATATAAGTCTAAGTGCTATTGGTATAATACAATTAGAATACTACTTGTATGTTTGTGACAATACTTGTATGTCAATTAATACTTGTATGTTTGTGATAATATATCATATACCATACAAAAATAGATATATATTGCTTGTATTGATTTGATGCAAGTGAAGCAGGCTTTTCTTTCTGTTAAGAAACTTCCAGCATTGTAAACATAGTATCATTATCATTTTTTAAAATGCCATTTTGAATTTATGTTGCAATAAGGAATGTCATATAAAATGTCTTAGGAAGACCTTCTCTCCAGATAATTTACATTTATGTAAATGTAGTTCATTTTCATTGTTGACATTTCCACTCTCTTAGTATTTGCAGGGCGCTCTGTTGCAGAATTCAGTACAATATTCTTGTACTTTTATTCCTGTTGGAAGAAGGCCATAAAAATCAAAGAAACCTATGCTCTAAGCCATTTTTAACATATCTATATCTTTTGTCTTGTTGCAAAAAAAATTCCCTAAGAAAATGGAACATGCTGTGGCAATAGCAGACGAATCATAGTTCTAAGATCCCTTGTGATCGAACTATTTCTAGAAAAGTCTCCTGCCTGGCATTTTGGTAAACGTAATGCATGGCATATATCATAATTGGTTTTACCAACCTAATACAATATATCAATGCACAGCAAGGATCCTGTAATGTGTTCCTGTAAAATACATCAAGTAAGAATACCTATATTGCAAATACATATCACTCTCAAAATGCCATACACACCCAGACATACACACACACATGCATATACAGAGAAGAGGGATGTAGTAACTAAGATCCTAGTAGTAACATACAGTACAGGTTCAAGTCATGCCTTAGGCACAGATGCCAGTTGAGTGATTTTGGGACAGGTACTTCCTTTCAGCCTAATCATTTTCAAATTCTGTGACAATTTGGCTGATAAACACCCTTATAAGAATTAGGCAAGCAGAGTGCAAAGACAAGCAGATCTTGCAACTATATAGTACAAATCCCAAGAACAAACATATACATAAGTTTGAGCACCCACGTACCTTTTGCAGGTCATATTCAGGGATGCACAGAGCTGAATGTTCTTTCTTATAGAGATATCACATTATGTATAGCTGCTTAACATTTTCCAGATAATGAACATTTGTTGGGTAGGGAGAGTCAAAAAGTTGATGTCTGGACCGCACAAAATCCTGCCCACTTTGTTACATGACCTGTTTTGCTACATGCAGCTGTTCGGATTCTCCAGCACTTGCCAAGGCCTATATTCCAAAAACAGCCTACTGACAGTCATTGCCCTTGGCCTTGAGATTGACTCCACCAATGCAATAGCTCTCTGAAAGCTGAATAGAACAGAATCAATTTGGAGGGCCAGGGGAGAAATAAGCAAAAGACAGATTGAATTTGAAAATGGGTTGGACCAGGCTAGAGGCTGTCAAGAAGAAGTACTCCTCCCCACAATTCTCCCAATGTGTTATGAATCCCTCTGCTAAAGAAGAAAACCTAACTAATTGTTTACCTATAGCTTAGGAGACAACAGGTCATCAGCCATTTGAGAGTGGTATGTCAGATTCAGAATGTGCAGGTTGTTGTTTTAGACAGAAAAAAAAAAGTCAGAGTGTAAACTTATGAGAATATCAAGCCCTGAATCATGCCATCAGCTAAAGAAATTGGCATAACTTAATAAAACAAGGAGCCATTAACTCCTCCAGTCAGGAAAAGCTGGGATGCTGGCTATATAAAGGTATTTTCGACACTCCTTCCTGATCAAAATAATTCTTCAATACTGGACCTGCATTCTTCTTTTACTTTTACCGAGCTCCTTACCCTACAAAAATTGCCACACAGTGTTGCAAATGTATTCAGTTGTAAATGATCAGACTTTGACAAACTTACCCTTGATATTACAGGTACGATATTCTTTTTGTCTGTTTCATAACACTTGAGTTCTAGCATTATCAGCTAAATGATTTATAAACAAACTAATAAAACAACTGGAAACGTGCTAATTGCCTCCTGCTTGCTTGCCACTGTAGCTAGTGCATGCCTCAAGGCATTCTTATGGAAGAAAGAATTGGGTAGTGGCCATGAATGTTCATAATTGCTCCGTTCTGAATTTCCCCCCTCCCTCCTACTCATACAATCCAGAAGAAGAAATAAGAAGCCCGTCAGTAGACACATTTGGATAAATGTAATATAACAATATAATAGGAATGCATGCAGACATATATGCAACATATTACTTCAAAATAAAGAAGAAAATACAATCATTGGCTAGGATCAACTGATAAACTTTTGAAAGCATTCTAGAAGCCATGGTCTGCACTTTTTATTGTTTTATAAAAAACAGTCTATAGTTTTAATCTCCAGTGATACTGATTATATTCTTTTCAGATCAGAAAGATTTGTTTCTCTCCCTTCCTACATATTCAGCTCTTGGGGTTGCAAAATCAATTGGTAATTAAAAAGTTACATCTTAGGGAATGTTCAGTTCTTTCTAATTACAACAAAAAGTAATCTGTAGGAAAGAAATCTCCATATTTTTGTGTTGATTTTGTACCTTTTTTTTACTCCCTTCAGACCTTTTTAATCAAGTGTGCTTATTTTCAGTGGAACTCTAATAATTTATATACAAAAGACACAAAAATAACATTTATTTTGTAATCACACTCTAGATACAAGTTCTCCCAACCAAGGCCTTCCTGACTTTTAGATTGTTTCTGTTTTGTTATTTTCATTTTACAAAAGGAATCTTTGAAAACCTCTTTGTAATATACATGTGCCATCTGATCATTTCAACTATTCAGCTTTCCTTCCAGTCTACTTACAAATTTATAGCCGACTTGTCTTGTTGATTTATAGTATAGGTAGAAAAATTAATAATTCCATCTCAATGCAGCCCAGAAAAGGAATGATTATACCCCATATAGTGATAATAATTATTATTTTGTCATGTTTTATCAGATGACTGAAAACTACTGAAATTTTATTGAACAGGTTTAAAAGAAATAAGGCATGCTTTTGAATCCCAGCTGAGTCCAATGCTTAGACATCTCAAATCCTGTTACAATAAAAATTATTTACAACTGAAAAAACATGAAAGGCCAATCAGAGTATTAAATTTATGGGACACCAGTAGATCTAATAGCAATTTTAAAATGTACAAAGTTATTTTTGTTGACAAATTTAATTGGAATTTTCAGGAGAAAGAACAACAATCAATATGGCATTATGGTTAAGATTTGGATGAGAGTAGGAAGGCATAAGTACTAATTTACCCTCAGCCATAGAAGCTCACTGTAACTTTAGCTCAGTCAATCAGTCTCAACCCAATCTACCTCACAGAATTGGGGGTAAACATACCCAACTATAAGTAGATCTGAAGTAATAAAAATGTTTATTTTATCCTCAAGAAATCAATAATGTTTTAATCGTATAGAAAAGTTTTTACTTTAAACTGTGAGGCATAACAATGACCCCTAGTGGTGTAGTGGTTAGAATGCAGTATTGCAGGCTATTTCTGCTGACTGCCGACTGCCAGTAGTTTGGCAGTTCGAATTCCACCAGCTCAAGATTGACTCAGCCTTCCATCCTTCCGAGGTTGATAAACTGAGGAGCCAGATTGTTGGGAGCAATACGCTGACTCTGTAAACCAGTGGTCCCCAACCTTTTTTGTGCCAGGGACCAGTTTCACTCAGAAACACTTTTTCAAGGACCAGGGGGGGGGTCCGAGTTTGGTGGTTTGCTTGCAGACGTTTCATTATCTGACTAGGTAACATCTGATGTTGTTACCTAGTCGGGTAATAAAACGTCTGCCAGCAAACCACCAAGTTCAGGGAACGCCAATGCCTCCTCAGCCTCATCCCTCAGGTGTCTGCCTCGTTCCTCTCTCAGTCGCTCTCTCACTCCTCCACCAGCCCAGGAAGAAACTGCTTCAAAGAAGCCGGCAGGGTGGCTTTTCCTGTCGGCGCAGCTTCCCCAAAGCGCCCGTTCACCCCCAACCCGCCGCCCACAGTTCAATCCTCCGTTCTGCCTGCCTGCCTTCGTTTCTGGTGGTTTCGGAGCGCAGCTTCTCCGAAGCGCCCATTCACCCCTGCCCCGCCCCGCCCCGCTGCCCGCGGTTCAATCCAGTGCTCCGTTCTGCCTGCCTGCCTTGGTTTCTGGTAGTTTCGGAGCAGCTTCGGCTGAGAAAAAGAGGCGAATAGTTATTATTCTCAGCCGAAGCTGCTCCGAAACTACCAGAAACGAAGGCAGGCAGGCAGGCAGAACGGAGCACTGGATTGAACCTGGATTGATTGGTGGCGGGGTGGGGGTGAAACGGGCGCTTCTGAGGAGCTGCGCCGACAGGAAAAGCCACCCCCCCGGCTTCTTTGAAGCAGTTTCTTCCTGAGCTGGTGGAGGAGCGAGAGAGCGACTGAGAGAGGAATGAGGCGGGAGGAAGCCAAAGCCACTGAGCCAGAGAGCAAGACAGGCTTCGGTTGCTTCCTCCCTCCCCTTCTCTCATTTGTGTCCTTGATCCCCGATCCCAGCAGCATTCACCGAAGGCAAAGAAAGCCGCCATTTTTTTTTCCTTTGCGGCCCGGTACAGAGTGCTCCACGGACCGGTACCGGTCCGCGGCCCGGTGGTTGGGGACCCCTGCTGTAAACCACTTAGAAAGAGCTGTAAAGCACTGTGAAGCGGTATATAAATCTAAGTGCTATTGCTATAATAAGAATGTATAAATTTTAGTGATACTTATTTAATATAATTTACATTAATTAATATGAGAGTCACCTAAGTTTAAATGGGGCATATTAAATGCTGTCCAATCAAACCACTATATCATGCACAATTACATATTGTTGCATACTATCATGCACAATTACATATTTTTTCCTGAGAAGTTCCATGCATAATAGAAAATAAGCTACATGAAAATCAAACAAAATATATTAGCTGGAGCAAAAGTAACCTACAACAAAAACACTCCACTGACATACACATACAGGGGATTGTATCCAGTAGTGAAACTGCATAAATACATAAATGAATGTATCTGAAGCTTCAGATCCATTTTTTCCCTCCTTCCTGACAAACTGTTTTTAAAGGTTGCGGGTTCCCTCTAGCAACAAAACTATAGTCAGAAGTGGGTAAAAAGGATCTGTGAAAAAGTATGTGTATTTTTCAACTGTTAGGAGCCATAGTATTTCTACTAAGGGGAGGATTTCTGTGCCAAAAGAGGCGGCTGGAGACCGAAAAAGAATCACCTCCAGCAGCCGACCCTTTGGCTAACTGGTCTCCTCCTTGGCCTTACAAAACAAACAGGTGGGGAAAGAGGAGACCAGCTGGCTGATTTGGGGAGGATTTCTGTGCTGAAAGAGGCGGCTACTGATTTCCGGCTTCGCTCCACTTCTTCAACAGTCTAGCATAGCCTGTTCTATGTGCCGACTGCTTGGACTTGCCAGGCCCGGCACATAGAACACATAGACTGCAGCTGCACTGAAAAAAGCACGCAGCAACTGCAGGCATCTTGCAACAAGGGGAGTGAGAAGCCACGGGGCATGTGGTCACCTGTTGGCTGGCCGGGCCAGGCTAGAAAAGGCACATACACCAGGACAAGGAAGAAAGTATGCTATGGGAGGGCAGGCGCCAGGCAGATGTCCCAGGACCAGTTAAAGGTTGACTTTAAGAGCTCCCCCATGGTGGAGCTGGCGTCGCGATGATACGGCATGTGATCTTGGAGGTCTGAGATCGCTGCCGATATCTTTGCTCCTGGATGGTCCTATCGGATCTAAACCGTCCCAAAGAGATGGTGAAAGTGAAGAGCGCATCCTGTCGATCCCAGGGATACTGCAAAGTCCCTGGTAGATCCAGAGAAGCTCTTCTTGCCAGCGGCAAAGAGGCAGCCATTAAAGCTGCTGAAGTTGGGACATCTCCGAAGAGAGCAGAAAGAGAGAGTGTGCTGGTTTGGTGAGAACTTTTTTTTTATTTTAAGATCTGAAAGGACACCCTAAGGAAAAGAAAGAATCTGTAAAAGTTTTGACAGAAGTGATTAAGCAGCGATTTTAAACAGGAATGTCAAAGTAATGTTTTGTTTTGTTTTTTCTCATTGCTGGATTTTCTATATATGATCTTGTATTTTGAAACTGGACTGGTTTTTTCATTTATATCTATTTTTTTCTTTTCCTTTTTGATTTTGTAATATTTTAGGCTAGAGGCTCCCTTTAGTTATTTCATTTTTTAAAAAATATCTTCTCTTTTTTTTATTAATTCTTATTATATCCTGCTCGGAAAAGGAGGGGGAAAGTGAGAGCAAAGAAACTTTGTAACACTGCCAACTAGAGGCTTGGAAATATTCTATTTCTTTTGTGATCAGACAAAGCTGAGAAAGAAAGAACTGAGACTTTTTTTCCCCTGTGACCAGACAAAGCTGAGAAAGAAAGAACTGAGACTCTTTTTCAAGGACATTGCTATTTGATAAGATAGAGGGAAGCGCATGGGAGAGTATTATTGCAGGTGCTCTTCTGGGTTTCTATCAACAGCTGAAGTCTGGTGTTGAAACGTGGGGGGAAAAGGTGATAAGTTTTTGGAGAAGAGAGTTATAATAAGAGCCTTGGATAATCAAACAAAGTGCAGTGTGCCCTTTTTACTTTTCCTAAGTTGTGCTATCCCTCCTCACCAGCTTTATTGTATTTTTTTAATCTTAAACTATCTTTAAACTATTTGGGTTTTTGGCTTTGTTGGAGCTTGTCTTTGTTTTTCTTTCTTTCTTTTTTTTTGGGGGGGGGAAGTCCAATCTCTACGTTTGCTTTTTATTTTTCCCCCTTTCCTGGTATTTTTGTTTTTCCATCTACCTTTCTGGTTTATTTTTATGCACTTTTTTCTATTTGAGACCTTTCAATTGGATTAAGGTGTTGAAGAAGCTGAAGAATTTTTCCTTTTCTTTTTTTTTCTTTTTTTTTCTTAAGTCCTTTTCTTTATCTAACTATTGATTGGATTAAGGTATACAAGAACCTGAAGAAATTTTGTCCTCCCTTTTTCTTTTCTTTTTTTATTATTATTGGGCTTCTTTTTTCTACTATTTTTATTTTGAACTATAATTGGTTACTTCACAATTGGATTAAGGTTTAGAACAGGGGTGTCCAACCTTTCACCTTTCCTGGGCCACATTAGAAGATGAAAATTTGGTTTGGGCCGCACATAAAATAAAATAACAGTAATGATACCTGATCATCCCAAAAAACCATAGAAAACATAGTTAACGGCCAAACTCAAGCCAAAATACGGCCAAATTATTTTTATTATTAATTATTAATTATTTATTAAAAATTATTTATTTTTTATCACGGTTTTTTTATCACGGTTTATCACGGTTTATTTTCCAGCCAAATTTTGCGGGGGGGGGAGAGAAAGCTCGCCCACCTCGCGCCTACCTCTCCTCCTGCAAATGGCCCAGCTGGATGCGGCAGGACTGGAAGGCAGAAGCAGCAGCAGCGGGGGCGGCGGGGGCAGAAGCAGCGGCGGCGGCGGGGGCAGAAGCGGTGGCGGCGGGGGCAGAAGCGGCGGCGGCAGGGGCAGAAACAGCAGCGGCGGCGGGGGCAGAAGCAGCAGCGGTGGCGGCGGCGGCAACAGCAGGAGTTGTCGCTCTGACAATGCCCGCCTTTTCTGTTGCTGCTTGGCGTGGCGCTCGCCTCGCCCCACCTCGTGCCTGCTTCTCCTCCTCCTCCTCGCTGGCTCTTGCACGAAGGTTGGGGTGGGCACTGGGCCGCATTACGAGGTGACCTGGGCCGCATGCGGCCCATGGGCCGCGGGTTGGACAAGCCTGTGTTAGAGGCTTGATAATAGACTATACAAGGCAAAGGAATACTATGAAAAGGCTAGCCTCTAAGGCCCTAGAGGATGAGCATAAAAGACTTGAAAAAGAGCTACAGAAAATGCCACAGAAAAAGGACATCAAGCTAAAAATAGATATAATTAAATACAAAATGGGTCAAATAGAAAAAGAAGAATTAGCACAGAAAATTAGAGGTGCTAAACAGAACTACTTTGAAAACGCAAACAAACCAGGTAGATGGTTAGCATACAAATTGAGAAAGGAGAAAGAATCAAGGAAAATATTGCAATTAATAGATGACCAAGGCCACGTTTGCCATGGTAGCAAAGAGAAGAAGGAAATCATTCGAGACTTCTATGGGAAATTATATATGCAAGAGAATATTGATGAGGAAAGAGTTAAGCAGTACTTACAGAATGCTAATTTACTTCAGATACCTAAAGAGACTGAAAAAATGTTAGAAAGCAATATAACAATGATGGAGTTAATTGAAGCACTCAAGAAGCAAAATAATGGAAAGGCACCAGGTCCAGTGTGGCTATTCTGCCTTAGCTATTTTGCCATAGAACAAATCTTGCCCAGCACGTACACCACTCAGGGCAAATTCCACTGAAACTGATAGGATTAACTACAAAAGTCTGTGTCAGCTAGAAACTGTGTATTTGGTATTAGGACATGTCTACCCGAAAACTATCAGTCATGTAGTCTGCTCTTTGTGTCACGTATCTTGGTTGTAATGATTAACCCTGTGACTTCTTTGTTTCCTGCAATCACCCCGCACCCCCGTCTTTGGAATCAGCACAATAAAAGGGGACAGCGCAAAGCAATCGGGGCCGCCGGGACCATTCCATCTGCCCCAGGCGCGATGTGTTTCCTCACCTAAAGAAACTGTTTGTTTTGTGTCTTTTTCTTTGTGCCTTGGCACTCACCCTCGCGAGGGCTCCGCTAAATTATTTCTTGAAAGGAATTCAGCAACAGACTGGAGAATTGAATCAACGGACCGGTCGCTCGACGCGACAACTGGGGGCTCGTCCGGGATCCTTCAATTTTCTAGTTTCACGGTGTGACTTCTGTCTAGGGGTGCATCGCCTTCACTCCCATTTCTACGCACCTGGCAAAGGCTCCGTACGAACGTAAGTAATGGGCTCCTCACTTTCCAAGGTTTCGTCAGGACATAGAGACGAACTTTACGATTTGGTGAAGAAGGCTAATTCCTTTCAAAAAAATCAATGGTACCACTGTGTACCCTATTTCTAAGAAATCTTTAAATAAATTTATAATTTACATAGAGGCACATTGTCCAGCCTATCCCTCTGCGGGAACTCTCCGCCATTCTCTATGGGAAAGATTAGGGAAATATCTACACGAAATTCCTAGAGCTCCCATGGATATACTCATTTCTTGGAGAGCGATAATGGCTGCTATAACCACTGTTTATCCGCCTTCTACTCTTCCTGAAACCTCTTTTTCCCCTGTTTCCTCTGATTCCCCTTCTCCTTCAAAAACTACTAAGCCTCTTGCGGCTCATCTTGACACAATTTCTTCCTTACCCCCTCCGTATCCTGACATTTCTTTCCCTTCTCCTTCCGCTCCTTCTTCTCTTCCTGACCCTTCTCCGATGAAACCTGTGGGAGGTATTATAACTAATCTTCTGTCATCACCTCTGCCTTTAGAAACAGAAGATCCTTCTGCTTATCCTATGACTATTATCCCTGGTGCAGCGGGAGGCAATGTTCACAGCAACATTGAGTTTAAAGTTTTAAAAAATATAAAAGATGCAGTTACAACTTATGGATTACACTCTCCTTTTACTCGGGGAATACTTGATTCTTTGGTCACCGCTAATACTGTTATGTTACTTTATGACTGGAAAATGCTTTTCTCTATGCTTATGACTCCGGCGCAATATGTTGTGTGGCAATCTGAATATGAAAAAGGTGTTGAGGCTGAAATTCGTAGGGGTTTGCCTGCTGGAGTAACTGTAGATCATTTAATGGGAAAAGGTCAATCCTCTACTCTAGCACAACAACAAAATCCCCCCCGTCGCAGTTTTGCCATTATTCATATGTGTGCTATGAATGCCTTAAAGCGAGTGGATGATTCAGATTTGCAATCCACCCAAGCATTTTTGAAAATTATGCAAAATCCTGATGAGCCATATGCTTCATTCATCAGTCACCTTCAGACAGCCCTAGATCGACAGATAGATAATTCTACTGCCAAACAAGAGTTACTTATAAAATTGGCTTTTTCCAACGCAAATCATGACTGTCAAAAAATTCTACAGCCAGTCGCTAATAAGCCAGGCGTGACATTGGCTGAGTTTTTACAACTCTGTAGAATTGTAGGAACAACCACTCATAAAATGAATACGCTTGCTACTGCTATCACTGCTTCATTACCGGATCCTAATTCCGCCTCCACTTCTCCTCCCGATGCTTTCGCTGTAACACGCAACGGCAATTGTTTTAACTGTGGCAAGCCCGGACATTTTAAAAATCAATGTCGTATGCCAGGGGTGGGGCCGCTCTTCGTGGCCAAACCAGAGGTCCACCTCCCTCATCTAAGCCACAAACCATCTGTCCTCACTGCCGGAAAGGCTATCATTGGGCTTCACAATGTCGTTCTAATCCTCCTCTCGCTCAGCCTTCGGGAAACTAATTGAGGGGTCTTTAGCTAACCCCGCCACAAAGGCTGAATTACCTGCCACAACATTTCCTGTTATGCTGTTAGAGGATCTTGTGTATGATGATCCTGGCGCTGTTTTTACTCTTCCTTTAACTACAACGCTTTTCAAACCTCTGCCTCCTTCCACACCTGTCTTACTTATTCCCAATTCTTCCCTTACCATAGAGGGTGTGGTTGCTGCTCCTTACTTATATGATTCTTCTGCTCTTAATAATCTTGCTTTGGCTGCAATAGGGGATCGTTGCTTTTCTTTAAAAAGGGGACAGTAGTGGCTACGCTTATAATTTTGCCTCTTTTTGAACCTCTCTCCTTGTTTGCATTACAGCAGCCTGTCCAAGCTTCAAAACCCACTCTTTCTGTCACACTCAATGGTCGCATTTTTGATGGTCTGATTGACACCGGTGCAGACGTTTCTGTTATTCGTTCCTCTGAATGGCCCTCTTCTTGGTCTCTCACAGAAGTTTCTTCAGTGCAGGGCGTAGGTGGGGCCCAAGCTGCTAAGGTCAGCTCTCATTGGCTCTCTGCTTCTACTAAGCATTCTACCTTAACTGCTTATCTTAAACCCTATATCCTTCCTCTACATTGTAACCTCTGGGGACATGATTTACTCTCTCAATTTCAGGCTTATATTCAGCTACCATAGTTTTTCTATCTAAATGTCCATTTCTCCTTTATCCCTTACTCTTAAAACCTCTATTCCTGTTTGGGTGGATCAATGGCCTCTCACCAAAGAAAAATTGGAGGCTTTACATCTTCTTGTCCATCAACAGTTAATAGAGGGACATATTGAACCATCCACCAGTCATTACAACACCCCTGTCTTTGTCATTAAAAAGAAATCTGGCAAATGGCGCCTCCTTAATGATCTCAGGGTCATTAATTCCATTCTTCAGTCCATGGGACCCCTGCAGTGTGGCCTGCCTAATCCTAATTTGATCCCAGCTGGATTTGATCTCATAATAATAGATTTAAAGGACTGTTTCTTTTCCATACCTCTGGCACAAAAAGATAGGATCATCTTTGCCTTTACAGTACCAGAGCTTAACAACTCTAAACCCACCTCTCGGTATCAATGGAAAGTTCTTCCACAAGGTATGCTAAATTCACCAACTATGTGTCAATTTTTTGTGAATGAGGCTCTGCGGCCTTATCGATCTCAATTTCCTAGTTTTCTTGTATATCATTACATGGATGATATCTTAATCGCTGCCGATGGGCCAAAGGGGACGGTCCAAAAAACCTTCCCGATCCTCTTGACCACATTAGCAAAAGCAGGGTTTATTATAGCTACATTGCAAAGAGGAGAGGCTACCAAAAATGTTATTAATCACTGTATTCGAACATTCGTAACGTTGGGATGTCCAAAAATTCTCAAAACAGATAATGGTCCTGCTTATGTCAGCTCTCCCTTTGCTGAGTTTTGTCATAAATGGGCCATTACCCATAAGTTCGGTTTACCCTTCAACAGCCAAGGTCAAGCGATTGTGGAGAGATCGAACCAAACTTTGAAACAGGCCCTTGATCGGCACTTGGGGAAAAAAGGCTCAGGCCCCCCGAACCTCCCAACGTTGCAAAATATCTTAAATGTTTGTCTTTATACTCTTAACTTTCTCAATCTTACTGGCTCTCCTCCAGCCACGGCGGCTTCCCGCCACTTCACCAAGCCAGTAGTTCCCTCTTCCCGTCCTCTTGTCTATTTCAGACAGCTTCCAGATCCTGCGTGGAAAGGTCCTGCACAGCTCATCACCTGGGGAAAGGGTTACGCTGCTGTCCAACTTCCTGATCGAGTGCTTTGGGTTCCTGCTCGCTGTGTCAGACCTTACCATGGCAAACCTGACTCTGATCCTAATCTTTCTTCTGATATCGATACTTCCTGTCTTTTCTCAATTTAGGGCATCTCCTGATGCTATTTTTGCTTTCCTTGCTGACACTGTTACCTTTGTTTTTAAAGATAATCTCCTTCCTGCATGTAATTATGTTTTCCAACACAACGGTCGTTTCCTTCCTCCTACTTCTGACATAACTGTTCACTATTACTATTCTCCTTGTTTAATCTTTTTAACTATACATGTCACTCCGCTTACTATAGGTTCCTATTCTTGCTTGGGGTTTTTCCACAATCACACCTATTTCAATCACACTGTTCTATTGCTTTCCACTCCTTCAGTGGCATCTCCTCCACTATCCTCCATTTTCCTTACATTGCCCTCTCTAGCTAATTCTGAGCCACCTTTTCCTGGGGACAAACTACGATGGCATCTTCGTTGCTGCTTTCCACCTTGTGATGTCACCACCTGCATATGGCATCATCCATCTTCCTGGGTTCCTGATCGCTACAAACCACCTGTCGCGTGAAGACGGCACCTCATCTATGACGACACTCATCGCAAGACTACGGCTCTCATTCGAGCTCGCCATCTTCGGTATCCTGCAGTCATCGGTGACAGCTCCATCTCTAACGCCATGGAATGTTTGCAACGCTCTCCAATAAAGAAGAAGGGCACCTTTTGGCGCTGGTTCCGTAATGACACACTGCTTGCAGAAGACACTCACTATTCTATTACTTCTTATTTTCATGCCACCACATTAGTCCTATGGAAAGTTCAACCCAGTGACTTTGGACAATACCAATGTGAAATTACAAAAATGGTCAAGGGGTTCGCCACTTCCTCTCGATTGACTCTTACCTTGTTCCAGCAGCCTGCGTTTCATGCTATTCCACGATTTGGCTATCGTCGCACTCCTCGAAGCATACAATCATCTTCTACAAATGAACATCAACCTCAAACTTATACCTGGACTATCCTTGACTTTCAAGGAAAAATTTTAAATACCACCACTAACTATACTCGATGGCCATGGTTTCCTCCGCTTTTCATGGATTTTGCTGAAATGGGAACAGGAATCGAAAAATTCGCAGACAAAAAATTGCAAGCTGATACATGGGACAAGCAAGGCTCCTGCTCTCCAGCACCTGCTGACAACTATAGACTATATTTTTGCCCTGCCCACAGTACTGGCACTTCTCGTTCCGCCTGCGGTGGGGTAGTTGACAGATATTGTAAAAAATGGAGTTGTGTATCCACAGGTCATATCTGGTGGGAAGCACCAACCAAAAATGACTATATCCATATTACCCGTGCCCAAGCACAGCCTCCCTGCTCTCCATGGCCTTGTTGCGGACAGAGAATGAATCCACTCATAATCACTTTTACTGCACAAGGAAAGACACTTGCAAAAAAACAATGGATGGTTGGGTTTACTTGGGGAGGGCGTCAGTGGGGTGGTCAAGGAGATGAAGGGAATGTTTTTACAATTCGCCTCTCGATATCCATGTCCACTTATGATGTTGGTCCCAATCCCAATTTGAAATCAATCTTTCTACAAAAACCCAATATCCAGGTGAATCCATTAGTACAGTTGATCAATTCTTCTTTCACATTGCTAGCAACTACACTTAATGATTCATCCAAAACTGATCAATGTTGGCTTTGCTTATCTGAATTGCCACCATTCTACGATGCAGTAGCTTCCAATGAACCCATTAGTAACTCCACCAGTGACACACAATGCCGATGGAACACTTCCTCCATCACTATCACTGATATAGTCGGTCGGGGATGTTGCCTAGGACACATCCCTGCCAATTACTCCCAATATTGTCAGAATGTTTCATCTGGGTATCACTGTAATGTATATCTACCAAAAGAAAGATCAAACCTTAACATTGGAGGCTACGGTCCTCTGTACACCACCTCCAATGGCAATATCACGGCTCGCCTCAAGGGCCAATTCTTTATCCCAGGTAATAATTCTGTATGGGCCTGCTCCATAGGAGCCACTGCTTGTGCCCATGGTGATGTTCTTATTGCTCAGGGATCCTTTTGCATTCAGGTAAAATTGCTCCCAAAGATTACTTTTTATCCAGGGCCGGAACTTGTTAACGAACTTGAACCTCCACAATTCCCCCTTCGTCAGAAACGAGAAGTCATAACAGCTGTAACACTATCTGTATTGCTGGGTCTTGGAGCCGCTGGTGCAGCCACTGGAGTAGCGGCTCTAGCTGTTGGTCATCAACAGTTAGCAACCCTCAGTTTACAAATAGATGAAGATCTCAAACGCATAGAGACTTCAATTTCTGCTCTCCAAACTTCTCTCTCATCTCTAGCTGAAGTGACCCTTCAGAACAGAAGAGGTCTAGATTTGTTATTTCTAAACAAAGGGGGATTATGTGTAGCAATAAAGGAAGAATGTTGTTTTTATGCTGATCATTCAGGAATTGTCAAAGATTCCATGGCTGAATTACGTAAACGTTTGAAGGATAGAGAGAATGAACGACAACAAGGTCAGCCATGGTATCAAGGCATGTTTAATTTTTCTCCCTGGTTAACCACCCTATTGTCTGCCCTAATAGGTCCTCTTGTGCTATTGCTTCTTGCCTGTACTATTGGCCCATGTGTACTAGGACGCTTACTTACCTTTTTGAAAGATAGTTTGAATACCCTTGATAATGAAGTTAACAATACTCAAAAATCGGTTAGCTTTCTCACATCTATTATTGCATCAAAAGATCTTGCCAAAAAACCCTTGCTGGAATGGTCCTCTGACCTAGAGTCAGAGGAGGAAATAGACACTACTAACTCCTTTTCTCCCAAAGAAATTTTGTTAACTCTGCCCAGCCACGATTCGGGGGATGAGGACTTTTCCTCGTATGAGTTGGTTCTGCAAGGCATCAACAAACCGAAGGGTTTGTTGCCACCTTATGGGACTACTCGGGAGGAGAAAGGACTCTACCTAGAATCATGAGCACAAAAATAAAGAAAAGGAGGAATTGTGGCTATTCTGCCTTAGCTATTTTGCCATAGAACAAATCTTGCCCAGCACGTACACCACTCAGGGCAAATTCCACTGAAACTGACAGGATTAACTACAAAAGTCTGTGTCAGCTAGAAACTGTGTATTTGGTATTAGGACATGTCTACCCGAAAACTATCAGTCATGTAGTCTGCTCTTTGTGTCACGTATCTTGGTTGTAATGATTAACCCTGTGACTTCTTTGTTTCCTGCAATCACCCCGCACCCCCGTCTTTGGAATCAGCTGTCGCGCAAAGCAATCGGGGCCGCCGGGACCATTCCATCTGCCCCAGGCGCGATGTGTTTCCTCACCTAAAGAAACTGTTTGTTTTGTGTCTTTTTCTTTGTGCCTTGGCACTCACCCTCGCGAGGGCTCCGCTAAATTATTTCTTGAAAGGAATTCAGCAACAGACTGGAGAATTGAATCAACGGACCGGTCGCTCGACGCGACAGTCCAGATGGACTTTTGGCAGAATTTTATAAAACATTACAAGAATCGTTGAATCTTCCATTGCTAGAAGTTATGAATGAAGTTATGTTAAAGAAGAAGATACCTAAATCATGGTCAGAAGCCTATATTACACTTATTCCAAAAGAGAAGGCCGACCCATTACAAATTAAGAACTATAGACCCATTTCTCTACTAAATGCAGATTATAAAATCTTTGCTTCAATATTGGCAGAAAGACTTAAAAAATATTTAAATAATTTTAGCCATCCTGATCAAAATGGATTTCTGCCAAAGAGACAAATTAAAGACAATATGAGAGTAATCTTGGATACTTTGGAATACTACGAGGCACATCCTGAAAAACAAATGGCTCTGATATTTTTAGATGCACAGAAGGCATTTGATAATGTGAATTGGCGATTCATGTTATTACTGTTGGAACAGATGGGTTTTGCTAGAAAATTTATTCAAGCAATAGAAGCTATATATTATAAGCAAATGGCAAAGGTAATGATAGAGGGAGAACTGACAGACTCTATTAATATAAGAAAAGGAACAAGACAAGGGTGCCCACTATCACCTTTGTTGTTTGTGTTAACTTTGGAAGTGTTAAACAGAAATGTTAGAGATGAAAAGAATATAAAAGGAACGAAAATCAAAAAGGAAGAATTTAAGCTGCAAGCATTTGTGGATGATCTGGTTTTCATCTTAGAAGACCCTTTAGAAACAGCATCAAAATTGATAGAAAAGATAGAGGCATATGGAAAGGTGGCTGGTTTGAAAATAAATAAAGATAAGACAAAGATTTTGACAAAGAATATGCTATTAAGACAAAAGGAAGAACTGGCAGATCTATTGAAAATTCAGGTCACAAATAAGATCAAGTACTTGGGGATATATTTGACAGCAAGATGTAGTACATTAAAAGAGAATAATTATATTAAACTTAAACAGCAGATAGCACTAGATTTGGCAAAACGGGAAAACTTACAACTGTCAATAATAGGGAAAATTTCAACAATCAAGATGAATATATTACCCAGAATTTTATATTTGTTTCAAACAATTCCAATTAGGCTTGGAAAAGACTACTTTGAAGATTTAAATAAAATTGTGTTGAAATATATATGGCAGGATAAGAAAGCGAGAATAAAGTTAAAACTTTTGCAAGATGCTAGAATTAGAGGAGGATTTGGTTTGCCTAACTGGGAGTTGTACTACCAAGCTACAAATCTGATGTGGGTTAAGGAATGGATAACACTAAGAAATACTAGATTGTTGGCATTAGAAGGACATGATTTGTTGTTGGGGTGGCATGCTTTTTTATGGTACAAAGGAACTAAAACACAGGGGTATTTTAGAAGACATTATATACGGAGGTCTGTGGTTAAATTGGGAGAAGATTAAAAGACAATGTTATTTGAAAATTCCAGTCTGGTTATCGACTAATGAAGCATTTTCGTATCCTATAATATACAAAAGGGAACAAACAGTTAGATATGGTGAAATATTGAATGAAAAGGGTGAACTTAAATCTATGCAAAAACTAGAGGAACAAGGTATAAAGATGAATTGGTTTTCATATGCGCAAATACATTCAAGGTATGATAAAGATTCTAAAACAGAAGGTTTCTATGATAAACTGACTGACTTAGATAAGATTTTGACAGGTACTGATGAAAAGGTGATTAAAAAATTGTATGGATATTTATTAGAAATTAAACTAGAAGAAGAACAAGTTAATGAAACAATGATTGCTTGGGGGAAGAATTTTGGATATGGAATTGATTTAGAGAAATGGCAAAAATTGTGGTCTCAAAATTATAAAATGACAATGTCAACAGCATATAAAGAAAATTTGTATAAGATGTTTTACAGGTGGCATTTTCCCCCGACAAGAATAGCAAGAATGTTCAAGAATAAATCCGAAAAATGTTGGAAATGTCATCAGACACCTGGCTCATATTACCATATGTGGTGGACTTGTGCGGATGCTAAAAAATACTGGACTAAAATCCACATGTGGTTGGAAAAAATGACAAAAAAACATATAGACTTGAAACCAGAGATATTTTTATTTGGAATTTTACCTGAAATATATAGTAAAGACTTGAAATACCTGATTGTAATTGTATTAACAGGGGCTAGGATTGTATTTGCTAAAAACTGGAAAAATGAGAAAATACCATCACAGGAGGAAATCATTAAGAAAATATTGGAATGTGCTGAAATGAGTAGATTGACATTTGAAATTAGAGAACAAGAGGATAAACAATTTTATAAAATTTGGGATCTTTTCTATCAACCCATCACACACCCGTCACCCCTGCCACCACTACTTTTGCTCTCGTTCTTGGCTTCTTCCATGGGGGCACTCTTAAAGTCAATCTTTAAAAACCGGAAGAAGTTTCATTATGTCACCGCCAACTCATCATTGGGAGAGGTATAGCCCCTGAATTCACGAGAAGTCTTGGGTAAAGTTCTCTGACTTTTAAAATGCATCCGTGCGGTTTCTGCCTCCCTTTACTATCCTTGTGCACACTAGGAGCACCTAACTGAGAGAGCGAAGTTGACTGCTATGAGGCAAGTGCTTGGCTTCCCTCTTGCTCCTCACAGTCGCCCTGAGCCAGTGCGGTTCTTTACTTGGGCAGCAAGATGGCTGCAGCAGCACCCGCAGCAGCAACAAGCAGTGCCACAACAATGAGGTACAGTAAGATTTGGTGGTGCAAATTTATCTCCGAGCGGCTTCTGGCAAAAAACAAAACAAAAAGCTCCCCAAAATAAAAACTATTTGGCAGGCAGGCTCGGCAGGCAGTCATACTCTTTAATTGGGCTTTTTTTTGTCAGCCCATGGGTAGAAGAGGGGTGGGAAAGTACGTAGGAAATCACCCTGTTTTTTGCAGCTTCAGTCATGTGACTGAGTGGGCATGGCCAACTCAACGTCACTCGTAGCAAAGTGCCACACCACCTTACCGAGTTGGCCACACCCACCCAGTCACATGATCACCAAGCTACGCCCACCAAACAAGCCACACCCACAGAACTGGTAGTAAAAAAATTTGAATCCCACCACTGATCGTCATGTATGCTTATTTAATTTAATTTACTTTTTACTTGAAAGTGTAGAATTCTGTGTATTTTTTTCAGACATAAACTATATTGATCCTACATCTGTATTCTTATCTCATGTACAATGCAAACTCAATTTATGCTCAAGAAATATTAAAAATACACTGTTTTTCCAGCAAGAATAGTCCTCAAGATATGAGTTTGAAAATCATTACTAAAAAAAACTTTATTCATTAATATCTCTGAAAATGTAAATCATAAAGCTTTACATATATATTTGTTTAGACTTGGTTGAGCCATTAAATATAGGTTTTCATTATAAAACCTTGAAATGCTGGACATTATAAGTAAAACCATCTCAAATATCCAAGTAATTATCTTAAAACAATTATCAAAAGAATGATATTGACGCATACAAACAGCAGCTATAAAAGATTCAGAACAAAATCTTAAAACCTTTTTCCTCCCCAATCTGAGAAGCTTCTCTTGGGCCTGTCAGCCATGGCAATATATCACAGAATATGATATATTTGCTAAGATCATGGACAAGCTTAGACTAATAAAGTGCTGTGGCAAATATATTATAAAGTTTATATTAACAATGTTTAAATCCAAATCTTCCAGAATAACAGGTCTGTGAAATGAAATATACATAACTGAGTCATAAGAGTAATTCTAAAAAATTGCATGCCGAACATTTTTGGATGATACTAAAAAAGTGCCAGGAAAGAAAAGTATATAATAATCTTTATTTAAAAACTGTAGTTTCAAAAAGGAGATTTTGCAGTGAATAAAAAAAGAGAGATAACTGAAGATAATGTTCAAAAAACAACATTGTTAAGTAGACAAGGAGAAAAATAATTGAAAACAATTTGCAATTTGATGCTGAAGCGCTCAAGAATTCAGCTAGAATACCAGTGATAAAATATCGAATTCTTAAGCTGTAATTATCACTATCTTTATTTTTACTCAACAGTGCCAAGTTGTATATACCTTTTTTACTTTGTGAATAAACCTTCCATCTATCACAAAGCCCTGGAATTTTTTCAGATACTTTTTGGTTTCTCCCCAACAAGATTTCACCATGGTCTTGAATAGTACACAGTTATCACTCTCAGACATTTCATAGTTAAACATGGCATCAACAATTGTATACACACACACACACACACACACACACACACACACACACATCCAGTAGCCATAGCAAACTTTTTCAAAATAGTCCAGGAAGTGGGTCAGGATTCAGACCTCATTACATTCTTTAAAATTTTCCCTTTCCACAATAGCTGCTAAGAATGTTGGATCAGTTGGCAGTAAAAAGCCCTCGATTTATCGATTTTAATAATCATATTCTCTCTCCCTTCATCTCCAATCTTTCAAAATTTCATCTCCATTTTAACGGTTTTCTTCCTCTGTTAATTCAATTCTAATTGGCCCTGTCAGGTGTCACAATTTATACTACTTTTTATGGTTGAAAGATTAACAAAAAATAAAGGGGATAATCTGAACTAATCTCACAGGATATAAACAAAATTAAACATTGTTTTTAAAAATCTAAATATTGTTAATTTTAAGTATTAAAGCAAAAACTTTCAGTGTTAAAAAGATTCAAGTGCAGTGCTGATAGCAGGTTCATGGCCAGCCACCTACAAATGAGTTAAATATTAAAGCACAAATCTTCAGTTTTGGATAGATTGGATAGTCCTGAAAAATTCCTGGTCAACCATTTACAGATGAGTTAAATACAGAAAATAAATAAGAAAATACCAGACAGGACACAAAGAAACTGCTCCTCTATAAGTGGAAATTTTAACCATTCTGAGCCTCTCTATGAAGATACTGAAAATATTTTCATATTATTAATACAACATTCTGCAGGAATATTGTAAATTCATGAACAAATATGTGAATCTGTTCATATGCATACTATTGTATAAATAAATTCAAATAAAATTTGAATAAAAGGCTGAAATATGTCAAATTCCTTAATTTGTGCAGAGAATTTAAACAAAAAGTATATACCACATACAGTAAACAGAAATATAAAATGCTAATGCAATTTGCTAGCAAGATATTTATCTATCTCTTCAAAGATAGGAGGTTTGCTTCTGCTGTATTTCACAGACTTCTTTTTAATTTACACCTGTTATTCTCAGAGGAATGATGGAACCCTTCACTTTCTTCTCAACTTCTCTTTCCAGATTTCTCCCATGCCCAGAATTTAAATAAACGAAGAGCTGAGATCCATTTCTAGAGCCTGCTGGAGGTATTGAACTCTTTCCATAGGTAGCAGGATCAGAGCTTAACATCATGATTCCCCACCCCAACCACACTCAGAAGGCCTCAGCCAGTTACATGGCCCAGCAGTGTGTGTAAGGAGGCTTCCAAATGATTATAAGAATAGTGCCCACTTGCAGAATGGCATGAGGCAGTCTGTGTCGGAAGGCCACATCTCACATTCTGTAAGTGGGCCGGTCAGCAGCTGCAGAGCAATGCAAAGGTAAATGGAGAAAATTATGAGAGCTTCTGGGCCCTGAGGCCTCTCAGCTTGTGGTAGATTTCTCTGCACTGGTGGGTCCTGTAGCCAGCTGAGTATCCAGGGCCTGGTGGCCAGGGAGCAAATTGAGGCCAGGGCCTTTTCCCACACTCATCTTTAACAACCCACATAATTGCTTAACAACCACAACTGGGAGAACCAGGATTGTGGTCACTGAGCAGAGTGGAAAGGCGCCCATCTTATTTAACAATTGCTTCACTCAATAACAAAGATTTCAGTCCCAATTGTAGTTATAATTTGAGGACTACATATATTTATTATTGTGATATTTTAAGTAGATAATGTGTGTAATATTTGTAAGTGATAAACAAGTCTTGGCTTAAAAATTGTACATAAACAGTTCTATACATATAGTTCTAAACTGAGGTTTTTACAGATTCAATTCCTCCTAACAAACACAAGTTTTCTCATTCACTTCTGGAAAGATAAGGTGACCAACTTTTTTACAATGAAAAGGAGGACACAAATAAATTGAAGAAAAAAAACAAACCCACTTGCGCGTGGCGCACTCTTGTGTGTGGCGCACTCTTGCACGTGGCACACTCTCTCAAAACAATTCTCCTGTGTGAAGCGCATGTGTCTCATAATTGTGTCATACCACACTGTACCGAGCCTTGACGAATCGTCATGTCAAGTACAAATACGTCACATCACACAAAACGGATCGGATCAGCATCAATCAAATATGGAGATTTACAGATTAGTCTTCAAATATCAAAAAGGAGGACACGTAGGAGGACACTTCGAGAGAGGACAGAACTTACAAAAGGAGGACAGTTGGTCACCTTAGGAAAGAGAGGAAGGAAACGTTATCCCTCCCGGATTTCAGCATATTTGTTAGACTATTCTTGCTTATATCTGGTCTATATTCTAAAAACTGCAGCCCTCTTTCCATTTAGTAGTTGTCTCCCTGAACTCCTATTTACTTCTTCTGAGACTCCAGTTGCAGATTCCTCCTCCAACTGCTCCTTTATCCACCTGTAGGCCATGCCAAAAAAAAAATAAGCCTCCAGAAGTGTCCAATAACATCTTCCATTATGCTTCTACCTTTTATACATTTTACATTTTGCTACCTTTCAGCTACCTCCAGATTGGCTGCATCTAGGTGTTTTAGTTAGACATAAAGCACCTTGTGTCTATGTGTTTGTTAGCTTGGTTTTGGCACACAGAAAAAAAGGGAACTTTGCCACCATGACTTCATCTCATGTTCAATCGGGCAAGTCACCCTGCCACAATAGTTAGAAACATATTATTCCCGCATATGTGGAATATTATGGCTCAGGCTATTTACGTCTGCTCATTTTTTGTATAGATCATATTATTATTTTGTGAATTATTGCCTTGTTTTGTTATTTTCTGGACAAAATTTTAACTGATTGAAGTGGCTTTAGAACATCATAAAATAAATATATACTAAAAGTGTGGTGCTAGTAAAAAAAACAATGGGATTCTGGAATTTGATATCGCCTCTCAAACCCAATTGTTTTCAACTAAAATATTTATTAAGTCAACATTGGAGTGATTTTGTATAGTATATCACTGAATGATATGATATAAAAGAAAGCATATTTATGAAATGAATCAGTCTACTGTAATTTGCAAGTTGGAAGCTCGATTACTTCTTTGAAGCATTTTGACACAATTCTGAGATTAATGTTTATTACAGTTTCTGAGAAGTATGGTGCCCATTCTCTGAACAATAACTTAAATAGCTTCCAGTGAGAAAATTCAAGCCTGACTAAAGTTGAACCAAGTCATAATCTCTATTTGATCAACTCCTGTTCTAGCAAAAATATATTACACATAATTATTCTTTATTATTATGTTTTATTTTGTACCTATAGGAAATTTCTGCACAGAGACTGCTACTTTACCATTATTAAAGAAAAGGAATGAGAAATGATAAACCTGATATTTAAACAAAAAAACCTAAAATAAAAATGATAAATATTACTACTTATAAACAGCAGCAATGTGTGTATTTGTGTGTGTGTATGTGTGTGTGTGTGTGGTGGTGGTGAAAGAAAGAGAGACACAGAGAGACTGTCATCTGAGTTTTGTATATTGTTTACTTCATTGTCAATTGGAGTTGCAGCATAGGTTTTAATTCCTGTAAAATAATCCCTTCTAGAAACATTCCATAAATCTAAAGTCAATTCCCATTTTGGCAGTGAATTATTTTAAATGGACATAGTCATTACAGAACATGGGGAGGACACTATGCTACCTTGTAATAGTGTAATTCTAAAGATGAAATTCTTGACTCAATTGTAATTTACTTGCATGAAAAGCCATTTTGTATTTGTGACAAGAGGAGGAAAACTTAGTATCCAAGCTGCACAATGGGTTTTTTCCTCAGTTTCATTATTCTATAGAAATGTATATTGATCCTCACAAGGAAAGATTCAGCACTGTTAGGTATGCTTTTGCAACATCATAAAGTATTTTTAGTGTTATTCTCCTGTGATTATCCAGAATTTTTTTTTCAAGATAATAAGATAAAGTTCTTGCATTGTTGTTATCCTCTACCCCACCCAAAAAGCTGGCATATTCAAAGACTTGTACAATTGAGGCTGTTTTTACTTAATTTCTTATCGGAATAGAAAAATACTAGTTACAGTTTTTATAGAACTTGCCTTGATTTATACATTATCACTATATAAACAAATAATAGTGGTATATTTCAGAGGTTGCAGTGCAGTATGTGAAATGGGACTAATGAAATTGAATATTAGTGGATATTCATGTGTTTTTAAGACTTGAAGAATTTCAGATTCAGCATTCATTTCATTGAGCCATGCCAAAGTTTTTAATCTATGAATTGCTTCTCTATGTTAACATGTAAATAGTTGGATGAATCAACAGAGTTGTGCAGATTAGTTCTATTACTGAATATTACTGTTTCTCTCAGGTTAATCCTGTGAAAATAGTTCAGGACAAATGTTGGTCTTCAAGATTTTTCTTTCTTTTTTAATGAATATAAAGGTGTCGCCATAAACAGTTTTTACCTTCTTCTCAATTTTTGTGTTCATCATATTTTCCAAGATAAGCAATATTGGGTCTGATCTGTACTTGAAATAGACATTGTTATAAAGTTAACCTTGAGTTAAACTGATAAAACCAGCTATCAAAGATTCCCTGCATCAAGAATAACTGTTGTATATCAAAGCTAGTATGATCCTTTTACTGGAATTTAAAATGAAGAAAAAGGATCTGATGACAGAGACAAACTATTCATAAAAGGTTTGGTTAATGGGAATAGAGACTTTTCAAATGAAAATGTGAGATCCTTTTGTATGCTATGAATTTATGATTCATTATACAGGCTGTTAGAGGTGATGCTAAAGGAGAAAGCAAAGTCCTATTTTTAAATGCTCATACGAATTTCAACTGCTGAAATAATTTGCAATGCAAGCAGATAAGGAAGGAATGCAGAAACAGTGTTGCAAAGAATGATGTGACAACAGTGACCTCACACTATGTATTAAGATAATCAACAGGAACAAATACAAAAACATAACCTTGAATTAAGATCACAAGTGAGTCCAAAATTTCTGTTATTGACACATTTGTTAAGTGATTTTTGCCCCATTTTACTACTGTTCTTGCCACAGTTGTTAAGTGAATCGCTGCAATTGTTAAATTAGTAAGATGGTTGCTAAATGAAACTGGCTTTCCCATTTACTTTGCTTGTCAGGAGGTTGCAAAATGTGATCACATTACCCCAGGACTCTGCAACCATTATACACATGAATTAGTTACCAAGGATCTGAATATTAATCACATATCATGGGGGTGTTGCAAAGGTCATAAGTGTGAAAAATGGTCATGTCACTTTTTGTGTGCTGTTGCAATTTCAAATGGTCACTAAATAAACTGTTATAAGTTGAGGACTATTGAACAATCTAAAATCCAAGGTTTTTACATGGATTGTTCAGTATTCACCATTCTTTAACCAAGCTATATTTAAACAATAACATATTTGGCATATTTAGAACTGTTAATTTATGATAAATGTGCACTATGTTACACAGTGTAGTAGCAAATAATTATAATAATTATATAAAGATTCAATACATAATATAAATATTATATACATATATTAAAATATATAAATAGTAAATATAAATAATTATATAACTAATAATAATGTAGATTAGACTGTAATAGCAAACCAGAGAGTGTCTGTAGTAAGGAAGCCAGAATCATTTCCATTGCCACACTAGGCTTCCTCTTCTCTGCTTTCTTCTCAGAAAGAAAAATACCTCTAACCAATGAACAAGAGAAACTGAAAAAAGAGCAAAATAAAAACAACTGAATAATATTGCCTATATTGCAAAGAAACAGTTAGCACAAGTATTAAAAGATGCCAATATTGTAATATCAAATATATACACTGCTCAAAAAAATAAAGGGAACACTTAAACAATACAATGTAACTCCAAGTCAATCACACTTCTGTGAAATCAAACTGTCCACTTAGGTAGCAACACTGATTGACAATCAATTTCACATGCTGTTGCACATATGAAATAGGCAACAGGTGGAAAGCATAGGCAGTTAGCAAGACATCTCCAATAAAGGAACGGTTCTGCAGGTCGTGGCCACAGACCACTTCTCAGTTCCTATGCTTTCTGGCTGATGGTTTGGTCACTTTTGAATGCTGGCAGTGCTTTCACTCTAGTGGTAGCATGAGACGGAGTCTACAACCCACACAAGTGGCTCAGGTAGTGCAGCTCATCCGGGATGGCACATCAATGTGAGCTGTGGCAAGAAGGTTTGCTGTGTCTGTCAGCATAGTGTCCAGAGCATGGAGGCACTACCAAGAGACAGGCCAGTACATCAGGAGACGTGGAGGAGGCCGTAAGAGTGCAACAACCCAGCATCAGGACCGCTACCTCCGCCTTTGTGCAAGGAGGGACAAGAGGAGCACTGCCAAAGCCCTGCAAAATGACCTCCAGCAGGACACAAATGTGCATGTGGCTACTCAAACTCTCAGAAACAGACTCCATGAGGGTGGTATGGGGCCTGACATCCACAGGTGGGGGTTGTGCTTACAGCCCAACTGTGCAGAACGTTTGCCATTTGCCAGAGAACACCAAGATTGGCAAATTCACCACTGGTGCCCTGTGCTCTTCACAGATGAAAGCAGGTTCACACTGAGCACATGTGACAGATGTGACAGGGTCTGGAGACGCCGTGGAGAACGTTCTGCTGCCTGCAACATCATCCAGTTTGGCAGTGGGTCAGTAATGGTGTGGGGTGGCATTTCTTTAGGGGGCTGCACAGCCCTCCATGTGCTCGCCAGCGGTAGCCTGACTGCCATTAGGTACCGAGATGAGATCCTCCGACCCCTTGTGAGACCATATGCTGGTGCAGTTGGCCCTGGGTTCCTCCTAATGCAAGACAATGCTAGACCACATGTGGCTGGAGTGTGTCAGCAGGTCCTGCAAGATGAAGGCATTGATGCTATGGACTGGCCTGCCCATTCCCCAGACCTGAATCCAATTGAGCACATCTGGGACATCATGTCTTGCTCCATCCACCAACGCCACGTTGCACCACAGACTATCCAAGAGTTGGGGGATGCTTTAGTCCAGGTGTGGGAGGAGATCCCTCAGAAGAACATCTGCCACCTTATCAGGAGCATGCCCAGGCATTGTAGGGAGGTCATACAGGCACGTGGAGGCCACACACACTACTGAGCCTCATTTTGACTTGTTTTAAGGACATTACATCAAAGTTGGATCAGTCTGTAGTGTTTTTTTCCACTTTAATTTTGAGTGTAACTCCAAATCCAGACCTCCATGGGTTGCTAAATTTGATTTCCATTGATAATTTTTGTGTGATTTTGTTATCAGCACATTCAACTATGTAATGCACAAAGTATTTAATAAGAATATTTCATTTATTCAGATCTAGGATGTCTTATGTTTGTGTTCCCTTTATTTATTTATTTTTGAGCAGTGTATTTATTACATTTGCATGCTACAGATCTCCCTCTGAAAAGCAATTCTGAGTGGTTTACAATTATAATTTAAAGGATTAAATACAGTTAAATCACCAGTCATGTTCAACATTGAGCAACCCCATCAGGACCCCAGCCTGACTGGCAGGTTTTAATGCCATTCCAGGAGGCCAAAAGAGTGAAGACAGGCATCAGTTGGCAAGACATTCCAAAAAAGTAGGGTTCATGGAGAAAAGGCTCGCCTTGATTCTGCCAGTCAAAACTCTTTGACAAAGTTCACCAATCCATCAATAGAATGCAATGAACCAGTCAACACTTGACAAAGAAAAATCAGAGTAGTTCTGTCTACAACTATGTGACAACCTCAAACAAATATAAGAAAAATGCAGCTTGCATAAAGTAGGTAGGTAAGAAAAAATGCTGGAGAAATAGGCAAAAAGTTCCAGAATTGTTCAGCACTAGATCACTATGGTGGGGGGATCTGACTTATTTACACCCATTCACTGCTAATCAGTTTAATCATCCTGCAAGGAGGTGAAACTGAAGATTGATTAGCCTTTGTCAAAACCTATCTGATTAATGACAGATCCAACAGAAAGTCAGAACCAAGCAAGTACAGATCAATTAAGTATTTACTGACAACCTTCAAAATGCTAATTGCTATGGTAGCTGATGCAGTTTAACAGCATCTAGTTGAAAACAAGCCCTTTCCACCTGAGCAGAAAGGAAACTGCCCATACAGCGGAGGAACAAAGATCAGCTTCTAATTGACAAGATGATTTTGGAAAACTGTAAAAGAAGAAAGACCTACATGAATGTAGTTTGGATTGATTACTAGAAGGCAGTTGACTCTGGGCATTTAATCAAGTGCCTAGAAATAACAGGAATCAGTCTAAACCTCAGAGGTTTTATGCAAAGATCAATGGCACAATGAAAGACACAGTGGCTGGTCAACGATGATAGACTTTAAAGGACACTCACTCTCACCACTACTGTTTGTCATTGCATTGATTCTTCTGTCAACAATACTGAAGAAGTCAGGCCATGGCTATCAAAAACATCTGCCAGACAGAGGTACTGAAAACTGAAGGAATCAAGATATCCTAAGGAAATAACATCAAGAGTTAACATTATTCTGTTCCCATTGATTAGTCTTATATTTTACCAAAGCAGTAAATTTAAGAGATTTAAAATAGTGTTACTTTGATTATTTGGTCAAAAATCTGTTAAAAGTGATTACCATGCAAAGCTGTGGTGGCACAGTAGTTAGAATTCAGTATTGCAGGTTCATTTTGCTGACTGCCAGGTTCGATCCTCACTGGCTCAAGGTTGACTGAGCCTTCCATCCTTCTGAGATCTGTAAAATGAGGACCCAGATTGCTGAGGGCAATATGCTGACTCTGTAAACTGTTTAGAGAGGGCTGTAAAGCTCTGTGGAGTGGTATATAAGTCTAAATACTATTGCTATCCTATATTAATCCTCCCCCAGTTTATATTCTGAAGTTCTTATCTGCAGTTTTGTCATGCATTATTATTTCAAAAAGTTCACCAGAGAAGCAATTGTATTTTAGTGATGGATGGAGAGATTGCTGTCTATATAAAATGTAAGATGATCTGGGATTTGAGAGGTGAAGTGTACTGTATATCTGTAAGGTATTACTTGGGTAATTTCATCACTTTAGACCAGATAAAAAGGACATAGGCCAACCAGTTAATCTGAAAAAAAAAGTCAGACAGAAAATATATATCAATATGATGTAGAAATAGATAAATGTGGTTTTGGAGTAAAATAATCAAAATATCTAGGGAAAAGAGGAAAGTAAAAAACAAACAAACTCAGTGCTCTGAGGATTATGAAAGATAGGATTATGAAAGATAGAAACAATCACAAACTGCCAAACAAGAGAATGCTTGGTGTCCATCTCTATCAGTTTTATAATGATTTCAGCTCTTCAATAATTAAACATATTGTTATAGTACCTAAAGAAACATTCACAACATAATCACTAAAATATGGATAGAAAAAAATAATCCTCTCCAAAGTACTTAAACTTATCAATCATATCTGAATGTACTGTTCTATGCTCTCAAGCAGAATTAGAAAATTGCCTCATAATACAATGTGATCTGAAAGCACTCAGCTTCAAGGAAAACATTCACACAGTCAAGTAAGCTGTTTGATTATGTGCTGTTTGCATAAATTGGCAAAGAAAGAATTAAGAAGAACTTCTCACCTAGATGATGAATTGAAACAATTCTATGAAGTATTCAATTTTGTGAAATTCCTGAAAACTATATATTTAATTTGTGCATCTAGAAATTATGGGCAACTTGCTTGTAGGTCATAGAGACAAAATAATAATCTAATGTTTGGTGATGCTTTTTACAGAAGTATATATAGACCATTCCCCTGGTTATGACAGAAAACATTCAATTTATGACCAAATGCAAGTGTTATGTTACTGTTCTATCTCAACAATACATTTACTATGCATACAAAAAGGAGCTCAAGAGGACTTTTGTTGTTAAAATGTATTTTTGGTATCTAGGATTGAAAAGGTCTTGAAACTGTAAAAGCTGGATTTTGGTAAATGCTGCCTGGTATTTGTTATATTTTTCAACTTGTTCAACTTATATTAGATGTAGCTTATTCAGAACAATGTGAATCACTGAATTATTGTTTTTATTTTTCCCTTCAGAGAAATAAGCATATGAGTAATGACACATTCACAAATAGAACTTACAGCAAAACTATATAATATGCAGGATTTGTTCAGGATTCGAGTGTACTAGCTATGTTCTTCCTCAAGTTCCATCCCACAACATCTTTGCTTTCCTATTCTGTCACCTTTACTGACCCCAAATCTAGATGTGTCCAATTCCCTTTAGATTATGAGAATTGTAGAGTGGTAAGAAAGAGGTGATCTTTTATTGTTTCCCACTTTTGTTTTTAACACTATCTGGCCTATTTCTTTTTTAAAAAAAAACAAGTTTTATTTTTCAAGACAAACAATACATAAATACACATAAACACAAAACATAAAAATATAAAAAATCTCTTTTCTGAAAGTTGCTTAATCCCGGGTTAAAACTCTTGGTACAGACACAAATTCAATTTCATATTCATTTTACATACCATTTCATATCTTCTTAACATTTTCAATTTTCTATATAACTTCTCCTCTCCTTTAAATTTTCTCAATTTTTTTTTAATCTCCTCTCAATTCATATCGTAATATTTATTATTCTTTGTCTGTTCTATTCCAGCCAATCATTTATTTTTCTTCTTTAAAAAAAAAGAAGTACTTCTCCTATACACTATATGGAGCATGATGCCTTTATCTTTTTCCCCTATATTTATAGTACTTAATATAAAATACATAACATACATTGGGATTCTGTCTGGTACATTCTAAAATTATACTATATTATCAAAAATAATACAAATCTATTCATTCATATTGATATTCATTCATATCTTAGATGTTTAACTCATTACTTTTCAATTAAATCACATGCTTTTATGAGAGCCCTATTTTTCAAAATTATTCCCCCACATCACATATTATAGCTCAATATTTCATTGAAATGTTCCTCCTTCTTCTACTTCAAATCTCATTTCACAAAGGGTTTGCTAATATACCATCTTCTAATTATTAATATTAACAATAATTTATATCTTAAACATTTTATTCATTTCAATTGAATATCATGCCTTTGTGGGAACACTTATGCTTTCCATGATTATTACCCCCCCCACACACACACACACACATCACAATCTTGAATCATATTTCATTACAGTACTCCCTTTTTCTTAACAAAAAATTCACTTGTTTATGTTAAATATTTTATCACATTTTAAACTACATATTATTTCTAATTTTCTATAATTACTTCTAAATACAGATATAAAAATGCAATCTTATGTACCTTTCTAGAATCCCATTAACAATAAGACTTATCCATTATCTCTAAAAAACTTTTGCTTCTTAACATCTTGCTCCCCACCATTAGGGCTTCTCATCCCTTCCTTTCTCTCTTGCTTCTTCTTCTCCTTGTCCTCTTTAACCCCTTGTCTCCCCACCTCCCTTTTATTCTGCTTTCCCCCTTTCTGTTGTTTCTTAACATAATGTCCCTTTTTCACCTTATTCTTCTCTTTTTGGGCTGTTTTTCCAGATCTTAAAGACCTCCGCTTTTTCCCTTCTCCAATCAAAGTCCTTTTCTCATCAAAGATGGCTTCTTCTTCTTCTTTGTCCCCATTATCCTCATTCTGCTTCACATAAATATAAACCGCCATTTCTAAGTATTGGAAAATAGTGCCAAGTCCATTTTCCCCTCCTTGTTTTCCTCTTTCAAATTTTTGATATATAAGTTCCAATTCATCCATAGATGATGCCATTGTGTAGAGAAAAAGTTTTTCCAAACAACCACCCAGATGATTTAATCAGAAATAATTTCCAAAGGTTCCAAAATCACCAAACAATCCAAACAGACTGTTTTAGATACCTTCTTCTTGTTGACTTTCTCTTTCTGGGGTTAAAGTAATCACAAATCCTTTTCAAATATATATTTTTGGAAGTTTTTAAACTCTTTGCAATTCTAGGCAATCTTCTCCTTATTTTCAAATTTTGCTCAGATTTTTTTTTCACTCTCCCTTCCCACTCACAGCCAAAAAGATTTTTTTTTTCCCCGCTGTCACTTTAGGAAGGAGAGTCGAACAAAGAAAATTTTTTTTTTCCCTTTAAGGTATTCGCAGCTTATAACTCTCGCAAGGAACAATAGATACTTAACAGCTTTCAAGGTTCCAAGTCACTTTCTCCCGTCTTGTCCCAGTTAGAAGCAACTTTCACTTTTCTTTCAGCTTTCTCCCTCCTGCACTTGCTTACCCGGCTGCAGCTTTCTTCGTGGCGGCCATTGCTGACCGCCGTTCCTCCGCCTCAGGAAAAGGGAGTTTAGCCAGCTGGGGAGGGGGTTTGCGGCACCCCCAAACCCCTTGCTGGATCCCCCCTATTTTCCACTGCCTCTACAGGGCAGCTGTATCCCCCAGATCCAAATGGATCGGGGGAACCTTGGCGGTGAACGCAGCAGGGATCGCACAGTGGCAAATCCCTGCCGCCGCTGAAGGCTAGCAAACCGGAAGTTCCACTATCTGGCCTATTTCTCATTGCTTCTTTCCTTGGTGGTCATTCCCAAAATAATCTATTTTCCTCCTTCCTTGGCTTTTTCTTACTTCATCGTGATATCTCTACTACTTCATTTTTGCTCAGAATGCCCTTTGCCAAAAATCTTTCACGCTGGTTCTCTTTTCCACCAATCCAAGAACCCTTTCCTCAAAGGAATATAAGCACCGTTTCATAAGAAGATGCATGTTATAAACTTGAATGATGTTTTCACAGGGAGATGTGCAAAAGATACCACCAAATCAGACAATGAAGAATTGTATGACTCTTTTAACTCAAAGGATAAGACAAGGGGTGGAATTCAAATTTTTAACAACCAGTTCTGTGGGCGTGGCTAGGTGGGCATGGGTAGGGGTGTGTGGCCATGTGACTGGGTGGGTGTGGCTTTTTTTGCAGCAACCCCCCCTTTTTGGGCCTCCTGGACCCAGGGGACCTCCTGTGGGGGGCGTTTTTGCTCTCAGAAGACTTCCTTGGAAAAAGCCTTTTTTTTGCTCTCAGAAGGCTTTCTTGGAAAAAGCCTCAGAAGGCTTTTTTTTGCCCATGAAGGCAAAAAAAAAAATGACCCTGGGAGGGGTTGCGCAGCACTCCCTCATGCTCCATTTTTGGGCCTTCTGGGCCTCAGTGAAGCCTCCTGGGGGGCGTTTTTGCTCCCAGGAAGGTTGCCTGGGGCTCAAGAAGGCAAGAATGGAGTGCATGGGGAGGCATGCCTCCTCCCCCTCATGCACACACACACACACACACACACACCCTTTTTTGCCTCCTGGGCCTCAGGGAAGCCTCCTGGGTGAAGCAGTGAGACAGTGAGGGGGATCCCGGCACAGCTGATCATTGGAACAGCTGATTGTTGGGAGGGGAGAAAGAAATATCTTAAGGAGTGACTGGGCAAGGGAGAATGCAGTTAGCGATGTTGAGTATGTGCACAATATTGCGCATGAGCGATAAGGACTGATGGGGAGGGAAGGAAGGAGGGAAGGGACCATCCAGGGACACAATTTGCCGGTTCTCCGAACTGCACAGAATTATAACAACCGGTTCTATAGAACTGGTCCAAACTGGTAGAATCCACCCCTGGATAAGACAATGAACAGTGATTGATAGTTTCTGATGTCTTTGTGAACTGGGGCTTGTTTTGCTTAGTGTCAGGATAGTGATCAGATATCCAGCAATTGGTTCTCTTTTTTTTTTATCTAAAGACAAAATACACACCAGTAAATAAAGACATTTTGATTTTATTATTAGCTAAAAGAGACAGATTGTAAAGCATAACATAAAAACCATGCTTACCAAGTAAGATAACACTCAGATCTTTTATAGGCATCAGGAGCTCCTTAATAACTTTAGAGATATTTCAAGGATAGCCAATTTCTACAGTACCTAACACTGGGTTATATGCAGAAATTCCGAACAAGCAACAAGAACCCTGCAGTTTTTGTTAAAATCTTTCACCGTGGCTTCATAGCCCTGCTATGGTCAGAAGACTGCAAGACCTAACCTGGATTGGAACATGACTCTGGGATGGAATAAAAAGTCTGAGATTTTCACCGCTTTGAATCTTCAGTTAGGTGAAAATTGCTTTCCCTTTTCTTTTCTTTTTTTTCCTTTTATTCAGTAAACAAGATTAAAAACACCAAGAAAGCTAACTGATAATGTGCTCTAAACTTCTAGTTAATACTGTAGAAGAAATCAAAATATGTGTCTACTTGGAATAACAATGGTCGCCACTACAGACAGTTGATACTCTCAGAACCTTTACACTGAAGATATTAAATAGGCCTATACATTCTGGAAGTCCAAAAATGAAACTATACTTAATAATCAATCAATATAATTTATGCACTATTTTTAAACCAATGGTATGAAAGAATTCAAATAATAAACATATGACAGTTTTTGGGAGGAAAGAACATTTGAAGTTAAGATACATAAATAAGCAGTAATAACTCATGAAAAATTAGCACATTATTCTATTCAATGAGAGAAAAATCAATTTATTTATTTTTTGAAAAATCAAAAAAGCAACCAAGAAAAAGAAAAATGAGATGAAAAAGCAATATGATGTCAGAAAGCAACAGAAAAGAGAAATACAACAGAGAGGGAAGTAAGAGAGTGAAATTGGAGAGATGGGGGGGGGGTTAAAAAGTTAGAATGGAGAAGAAAGAAAGGGGAAAAGGAAAGAGAAGTCATAAAAGCTTTAAACAAGATCCTAAAAAATGAATTATTTTTTTTCAGAGATAAGGGGTGAGATAATTTTTTAAAAATGATTCTGCAAAAGTACATAAGAATGCATTGTAGATATTAGTATTTTAAGCTGAGTTAGAAAATTAGAATATTATATGATTCAAAAATGTATTAATTATAGAGTTTAATTTCTTATGAAATATTGTCTTTACTGTTTAAGAATTAATAATAGAATTTAATTTCCTATGAAACATTGTTTTTATTATATTATAAATTTAATATTTCTTTTTTTACTTGTTTTTAGTTTTATTATTATTTATCAAACTCAATATTATTTGTGTGTTTTATTATTTTGAAATGTAATACTTTGAATGTACGGAGCAGAATCAGCACGGAAAATATGTTTTATTTTAAGTGTTATTTAGGGGAAGATAAAAAGTTGTCATACTTCAATTTGGGTTTACAGGAGAAATATTGTATTAGATAGAAAGGATAAATAGGTGATTGAAAGAAAACGGACCAAAGATGCAAATATAATTATTTAATTGAGATGGAATAAATAAAACAGAATTAAAAGAATGAGTAGGAGAGAGAAAATATATGGAAAATTAGAGAATGCTAAATAAGATATGAGATAGTATATTAAGTGAGTATAAATTTTGATTGATGTCTGTATAAAAAGAGTTAACTCGGGGTAAGCCTCGGGGGAACCCTCGGGGGAACCCTGCAGTTTTTGTTAAAATCTTTCACCGTGGCTTCATAGCCCTGCTATGGTCAGAAGACTGCAAGACCTAACCTGGATTGGAACATGACTCTGGGATGGAATAAAAAGTCTGAGATTTTCACCGCTTTGAATCTTCAAAGTTAGGTGAAAATTGCTTTCCCTTTTCTTTTCTTTTTTTTTCTTTTATTCAGTAAACAAGATTAAAAACACCAAGAAAGCTAACTGATAATGTGCTCTAAACTTCTAGTTAATACTGTAGAAGAAATCAAAATATGTGTCTCCTTGGAATAACAATGGTCGCCACTACAGACAGTTGATACTCTCAGAACCTTTACACTGAAGATATTAAATAGGCCTATACATTCTGGAAGTCCAAAAATGAAACTATACTTAATAATCAATCAATATAATTTATGCACTATTTTTAAACCAATGGTATGAAAGAATTCAAATAATAAACATATGACAGTTTTTGGGAGGAAAGAACATTTGAAGTTAAGATACATAAATAAGCAGTAATAACTCATGAAAAATTAGCACATTATTCTATTCAATGAGAGAAAAATCAATTTATTTATTTTTTGAAAAATCAAAAAAGCAACCAAGAAAAAGAAAAATGAGATGAAAAAGCAATATGATGTCAGAAAGCAACAGAAAAGAGAAATACAACAGAGAGGGAAGTAAGAGAGTGAAATTGGAGAGATGGGGGGGTTAAAAAGTTAGAATGGAGAAGAAAGAAAGGGGAAAAGGAAAGAGAAGTCATAAAAAGCTTTAAACAAGATCCTAAAAAATGAATTAATTTTTTTTCAGAGATAAGGGGTGAGATAATTTTTTAAAAATGATTCTGCAAAAGTACATAAGAATGCATTGTAGATATTAGTATTTTAAGCTGAGTTAGAAAATTAGAATATTATATGATTCAAAAATGTATTAATTATAGAGTTTAATTTCTTATGAAATATTGTCTTTACTGTTTAAGAATTAATAATAGAATTTAATTTCCTATGAAACATTGTTTTTATTATATTATAAATTTAATATTTCTTTTTTTACTTGTTTTTAGTTTTATTATTATTTATCAAACTCAATATTATTTGTGTGTTTTATTATTTTGAAATGTAATACTTTGAATGTACGGAGCAGAATCAGCACGGAAAATATGTTTTATTTTAAGTGTTATTTAGGGGGAAGATAAAAAGTTGTCATACTTCAATTTGGGTTTACAGGAGAAATATTGTATTAGATAGAAAGGATAAATAGGTGATTGAAAGAAAACGGACCAAAGATGCAAATATAATTATTTAATTGAGATGGAATAAATAAAACAGAATTAAAAGAATGAGTAGGAGAGAGAAAATATATGGAAAATTAGAGAATGCTAAATAAGATATGAGATAGTATATTAAGTGAGTATAAATTTTGATTGATGTCTGTATAAAAAGAGTTAACTCGGGGTAAGCCACCTTCTAAAAAGAAGTTTTATGTATTTATGTTTTGTGTAATGTTTGTTTAAGTCTGATAGGATGTGGAAGAATACTAATGAAAATGTATTAAGGCAGAAGAAATATGATTAAAAAGATATGAAGTTGATTAGACAAGATAAATATATATATAGAAGTGTGATAAATTTGGAATTATCTTCTTTTCAAATAAGATGGTTTATTTGTTTCTTCTAGAAAAGATATTTTATGTCACTACATCCTATGTTTTGTTTGTGTGTGTTAAAAAAATTAATAAAGTTTGTTTAAAAAAAATCAATGTAGAGAGTAGTGCATTTATTTCAATGAGGGAAAGACAAGCAATTCAGAAAGAAAAAATAATAATTCAGTAAGATAAAGTGTAGAAAATTTCAGAGATTACCTTGGAGAAGCTATGCAGAGATAATTGCAACAACATGTAAACAATATAGTTTAAGTTCAGGAAACAAACAAAAAAAGGAAGAAAGTTTAGTTTAGTTTAGTTTATTGTCATTGCACCTTGTATAATGAAATCAAACCCCATCTTCAGTGCACATCATGACCATGACCATGAAAATAAACACAAACACACATCCTTCACCCTCCACACATTGAACCGAAAAACCCCAACACCGCACCAACACTGCTCTATACAGCAAAATTCAAAAGAGCTACTGCCCTGAGATAGAAGCTGTTTGTTCAGCCTATTTGTCCTTGTTTTTATTATTCTGTACCGTCTGCCAGATGGTAATAGTTAAAAAAAGGGGGGGGGGTTCCCAGGATGAGATGGATTTTTGAGAATGTTTTGAACTTTCTTAAGGCAGCAGGAGCTATAAAGCTCTTCCAAAGAGAGGGGAGGGCAACCAATGATCTTCTGGGCAATGACTGGGCAATGCCTGGAGTGCTTTCCTATCTGCCACTGTGCAGTTGGCAAACCATACAGAGGTGTAGTAAGTTAAAATACTCTCTATGGTGCAGTGGTAGAAGGTCACCGGCAGTTTTTCATTCAGTCATTGTTTTCTGAGAAGTCTCAGGTAGTATAATCTCTGCTGGGCCCTTTTGATGAGAGCTGCAATGTGAGCACCCCAGGTCAGGTCCTCTTTTATGGTAACACCCAGAAACTTAAAACTGGCCACTTGCTTCACTATGTCTCCATTGATACGCAAGGACTGGATGTCTGATCTGTTCCTTCTATTGTCCACTATAAGCTCCTTGGTCTTATTGGTGTTGAGGACTAAGCTATTGTCTCCACACCACGAAAACAACCGGTCCACCTCATCTCGACAGGCAGACTCATCCCTCCCAGAGATGAGTCCCACCACTATTGTATCATCTGCAAATTTAGTAACAGTATTACTAGCTTGAGTGGAAATGCAGTCATACATATAAAGTGTAGTAAGGGACTCAACAAGCAACCCTGTGGTGTACCAGTGTTAAGAATAAGGGCTGAAGAGGTATGATTACATAATCTGACCCCCTGTGAGCAGCCAGACAGGAAATCCATAATCCAAAGGCAGATTGAATAAGAAAGGCCAAGGTCCAAAAGTTTAGACACTAGTCTAAGTGGAAGAATTGTGTTAAAAGCAGAACTAAAATCTACAAAAAGCATCCTCACATAACCCCTACTGTTCTAGATGAGTCAGAGCAGTGTGAAGAGTGATGGCTATAGCATCTTCTGTAGATCTATTTCTTCTGTATGCAAACATTTGATACATTTGATACATTTATCAAACGTAAGAAGAAGACCAGGAATGATGTGCTGGCAGACCAATTTCTCAAAGCACTTCATGATGATAGGAGTGAGTGCCACTGGTCTGTAATCGTTGAGGAACTTCTTTGGTAGCGGAACAATGGTGGAAGCCTTCAAACAAGGTGGAATAGTGGACTGGATAAAGACCAATTGAAGATCCTAGTAAAGACTCTAGCCAACTGATCAGCACAGTCTTTAAGCACTCAGCCGGAGATACTCTCAGGACCAGCAGCCTTTCTAGGGTCCACAGCCCTCAGAATGCTCCTCACCTCCTGTTCCTCCACAATGAGGTGGGGGATACAATTGGCTGGTGGTTGTATTTTATCTGTCTCTGATGTCTCCATTTCAAAGCGAGCAAAGAAATGATTCAGTTCCTCAGCCAATGAAGCATCTCCCTCAGCAGGAATGACATTGGTCAGTTGATGGTTTGTAATTTGTTGAATCCCTCGCCACACCTGCCTTATCTTATTGCTATAAAAAGTATCCTCAATCTTCCTCTTATAATCAGTCTTAGCCTTCCAAATACCTTTCTTCAGATTAGCTCTGGCAACACTGTATCTTGCTCCAGCACCGGACCTAAAGGCCTTGGTCCTGTCACGCAAGAGCCTGGGATATTAGAGAGAGGAAAGGAAAACACTGTCATGTTTCCAAAATCCTGTTATTATAGCTTATAGCAATAAGCTATAGTTCCAGTTAAACTTGGGGAGTCGATTTCTTAATCTGACCTACCTGAAAGGGCTGAAAAAATACATACCTTGTATTTGTAGATTACTGTACTCTTTCTTGTGGCAAAGAAATAATGCTCAGTTTTGATTGCACAACTGAAACTCAAGTTTGCTGATAATTAAAGTGCAGATTGCAACACATCCATTATTAAAAGATAATTTGAATGTACACATTTCTGTGAAATTGAGAAGCAAAGTTCTGGATTCAAAGTGCTAAATTTGAATGTACACATTTCTGTGAAATTGAGAAGCAAAGTTCTGGATTCAAAATGCTAAATGACTTAGGTATAAAATATGGAGCCATGTTTATTTATTTAATTATTATTTATGGAAGTTGCCTATCTCATATAATTATCCTATACAGCTTACAACAACAAATAAAAGCAGATATTAAAACAAAATCACCATTAGCACTAGCACCAGACCAAAGCTTCCTAGCTTAATCCTTTTGAGCTTCCTAGCTCAATCCTTTTGTTATTGTACCTTGTGGTTCTGGTTCCATGACCTGAATTGTTGCGGTGAAGAATAAACAAACTGGGACATTCAAGACAGAGGTAAATATCTTGGGAAATATTTATAAACTACATTTAAAAAAGAAGAAGGAAGATTTCCCTGCATATTTAAATTCTGCCTCCAAAGCTAACAGATATAATAGCTCTAATATACTATTAATATTTTCATCTCTTTCCTCATAGTAGAACCAAAGAACCATACAAATAAGTAGATTAAGGATTGCTTCTGGCATGTTGCATTTGGCAAGTGGATATACAGAGATAATTGAAGAAATGAGATGATAAATAGTTTATCATTTTCCATATTAGATTTTGTGCATGCGTATAACCTCAGGAATTAAGATTCTTCTTCTGTGAAATGACTACCAAGCCTTGCAGAACTTATTTTCTGCTAGTAACATTCTCTGACCAGTCATCTTGAACTTTTTTCTTCAAAAAGTTCTGTAATGGAATTACAAGACTGAATGCTACACAACCCTTTTCTTTCCAGTATTATGAACAATGGTGCTAAACACAGGGTTCAATGCCTTCTCTGTAATCACAACTGTGAAGTGAAGAAAAAAGGCTGGGAGTACAACTGGGGTAGAAGCAAACATAGCTTGTTTTTTCAATTGCCATTAATATCAAAATAGCTCTCACCGTGAAAATACCTTCCCCTTTTGAACCTAGTACTGATAGCATAGCAAAATGTGCCTTGATTCACCAAATTTTGTGACCTATGATACCTGTTTTTTATAGTGGACTCACCTTCTGGACTCACCTTCATCAGCAGAACATCGCTATCAGAAAAACTATAAGCTATTTCAGTGAAGAGATAACTAGCAGGGAATTAAACACAGAAATGACTTAGCAGTATTGCCTGGGAGAAAAGTAATAGCAGCATTTGTCTGGATATGAGAGTTTCTTGTTGAAAATTGTTTGCATTGCAGACTGTTATAATGTGAAAGTGCCACATTCCATTTTCCAGACACAGATATTAATATCAACCTTGCATGTTGCCTGTTGTGAAAAGATTGCTACCTCAGTGAGTCACATGTATGCCTGTGAGTTCATATTGGTAATCAGGTTGGCTTTGAGCATTTTGATATATCTAGCCTGTAATACATATTTTGTTTATAACAGTGGCCAGCATGGGAATTACATCAATTATGGAGCTCTGGCTCACAAGGAATCCTTTGCGGCGGTTGGTGGGTGTGCATGCCTTATTATTCTCAAAATCATCGATCCATGGCCTATGCTGCATGTCTTGGCAAACCAATGCAGGAGTCCAAAATAGAGAAATGTTTCACTTATCTAAAGTTTTGTGCAAATTATATTATACCCAATATATATTTGGTAATTGAGAATGTATCCATAATTTAAGTCATTTGTCTGATAAAATACCATTACTGTGCTAGGACTATTAATGCATCATCACTTACTTTCATCCCACCTTACAAATCAATGTTGAGCCATACATATGCCCATTTGACACCTGCCACATTTTGATCAAAGTGTCCTACCAGGTCTAACTGGAACACTGTTTAAGAGGACCAGAACTTTCCCTATTTGGTGACAATTTATAATTATAGATATTTCATTATTTTGGCAATAGCGAACTTTTGCTTAGAAAAATATGGGTTATGAGCATGTCCTAAAGTTCACACAGAACTGCTAGCAAAAAGATTAAAAATGCTATACAAGCTTTAACCACAACTTTATAAAATAATGTTTTATGATAGATCTCATCCTGTGATGCATGACATTCATAAGAGGCATAATTTATAGGCTTTCCTCACTTTCACAACTCCCTCGCCTGTATATTGTGTTGCTTTATCATGCAGTTAAGAAAAGGAAAAGGAAAATCAGGTGTCTAGATGTAAATCACTCACATGCTTTTTAATTGATGGTTCCAATTTTAATGTGTAAATCAGAGTTAAGCACCCTGTTCTGTTTCATGGAGATAGTTGAGAAGTTTATGCGGTATCAGGGTAAGGAGGAGGATAAGTATGGATGTTCAAAAAATGTCCACTGTAATAAGTTTGTAAAGTCAGAAAATATGAAGTGCTAAGAGTGATGTGGCTTCCCAATTCCTAGTTTCCTGCATCCCCTGTTTGTTACTCAGTTTGTATGAGTGTGAGTCTGGGGGTGTACAGAAGCAGTCTTTCAAAGAAAGCACCAGTCTGCAGGAACTAATGGGGCAGATGTACATAGTTCAGAAGTGGTAACGATTTTGCAATGGTCATGTGATTTACTTTAAAGCATAGTTACTTTTTTCTTATAATATGAAAAAGCAAAACAAGTATCCTGGCATACATCATGGCAAATGTCTACAATTGACAACACTGCCTACCAGTGCTTTAAAGTTGGTTTAACAAAACAGATAGCAATTGTAGATATCAGTATCCATTGTTTAGTTGATTTTTATTTTATTTTATTTGCATTTTTGAGTCAGTGTTTCATTCTTGGCAGCTGGCTGGTCCCTCCATGGTTTAATAGGATAATCTAAATAACACTTTGACTTTAGTAACCATTTCTAAGACTAGTATTGCCTCCAGTTTTGGTTGCCATGATGTAAAAATAGATGTTGAGACTCTAGAAAGAGTGCAGAGAAGAGCAACAAAGATGATTAGGGGACTGGAGGCTAAAACATACAAAGAACACTTGCACGAACTTGGTATGTCTAGTTTAATGAAAAGAAGGACTAGGGGTCACATGGTAGCAATGTTCCAAAATCTCAGGGATTGCCACAAAGAAGAGGGAAGCCAACTTATTATCCAAGACAGAACACGAACCAATAGGTGGGAACCTATTTAACCTGGAAATAAGGAGAAACTTTCTGACAGTGAGAACAACCAACCCTGGAAAGCTTGCCCTCAGAAGTTGTGGGAGCGCCATCACTTGAGACTTTCAAGAAGAGTTTGGACTTCCATTTGTCAGAAATGGTGTAGGGTCTCCTGCTTGGGCGGGGGGTTGGACTAGATGACCTACAAGGTCCCTTCCAACTCTGATTATCTGTTATCTGTTAACTAATGAATGAGAGAAGTAACCTATTGTAGAACTAAGGAAAATTTTCCTGACAGTTAAAACAAATAATCAGTGGAGCAACTTGCCTCCAGAAGTTGTGAATGCTCCAACAATGGGGTTTTTTAGTGAAGAGATTGGACAACCATTTCTTTGAAGTAGAGTTTCTGCCTAAAAGGACTAAAGACCTCCGAGGTCCCCTCCAGCTCTGTTCTGTACTGTTCTGCCTAACCCGATGTCCTACGGATGTATAGCCTTAGGCCTAGATTACATGCTTAACCCAGCAAGATCCTTAAAGGCAAGACCCATGATGAGACTTGTCCTGGGCTCAGACAACTACAAGGTGGAAATCAGATAGTTCAAAGTCAAAGATTTTTGAAATTAAGAGCAACTACCCAGGAAGAGTGACTCCTAAAGCATGCAGAAGAGCACTGCATGTTTTGATGTCATCTAGAAAGCTATATGGGAAATAGTTTGGAATTCTTCAGAGGGATATCTGCACACATGGATGATACCTGTTAGCGATGAACAGTCAATATTATTAAATGGTGACCGAGCTTGGGCTTGTAACAGTTTAGAAGTCAGTGGCAAAGACTGCCCCAGCTATGGGAGGGAGGAAAGCAGTTAAAAGTGCTTGGTGGTATACCTTGCAATGGGACGGAAGGCAGTAGCCAAGGTTGTCCCCTAGCATGGTATGAGGTATGGAAATCCAGAGAGGGATGTGGAGCACCCATTTGAACCTGAAGTGCCCAAAAGGCAGTCCAAATCAGGCACCTTTTGTTCTATCAGAGGCTAATTCCATTGGAGTGACAGTTGGGATGCAAGATTGTGTGGGTTTGGCTACCAACACACACCAAGGGGTCTTAGACAACTTCAAGTTCTCCAATTCCTTCCCTCTGCCCTCCCCGCAGAGAAAAAGATGAGCCAATCAGAAGGCTGGGTGTGTCCACAGTCTTTTCCGCTTCTCCCCATCAGAAGCAGCTGCCTTACTGAAAGGAGAAGCGGAGGGGAAGAAGAAATCAGAACGGAGGAGAGAGGGGCTCTCAATCTCCGACCAAGGCACGCCGCCTCTGTTTGTATACAGTACGCTTTCCAGCCAGCACAGCGTTTTCTTCCAGCCCTCCCTTGCTCTCTCTTCATTGTTCTCTTCGCGGCGGCAGCGGGAGCAGCCAGTCAAGAGGCTGTCACGACAGACGGAAGGGAAAAGAGCGAAGCTCTCCTCCTTTCTCCCGCACACACCCGCACACACCTACCAGCACTTGTCTCTGAGAGCTGCGAGTAGGCTCGCGGCACTTGGGTCTCCCAGGATTTCCTCTTTAATGTTAGGCGAGACGCAGAACCTATCAGGAAAGGGGGAAAAGGAGTGATAGAAAGAGGGAAAGAGGAAAAGGAGAGTTTTCCCTTTCTTGATCCACAGGGCAGAGAGGTTTTCATTCGACTAAAAATAATTTTAAGAAATAGCTTTTAATCGCCAAGTGACTAGATAGAAGGGGCTCTTCCAGTCCTCCGCCCTCCTTTGCCTGCGCTAAACTCACGCCTCTTTTTTTTCATCTACTTGGGATCGTCCCTTGGGGGAATCCAAGGATCATGAGCCGCTGGGTAGCCGCCTGGTTCCTGTTGTGCTTGAGTCTCGAACCCCCTTCGTTCGCCAAAGGTGAGGAGGTGGGGGCGCTGGTGACCGTGGTGGTGCGGATCTTAGGGACTAGCATGCTAGGTGGTGGGAGAGGGAAGGCGGCGACCAGGGTCAAGCGAAAAAGGCAGCAGCCGGGTGGATTTTTTTTTTCTTCAAAAAAAGTAATCACAAAGTCGACAGGAAAGTAAATTAATGCGGGGAATCTTGTTGGGAGGCGAAAGGCGGGTGGAGGGACGTGCTTTGCTACTGAACGCTGAATAATTCAGAGCTGCCTGAACGTGGGTGTTTTCTTGTATTTATTTGCTTTAATCAGATTATGTGTCATCCATCCGCAGACATGTTCCATTTAGCAACGGGAGCTTCAGGAATGCAGGGAAGGGTTCTGTATAATCCAGATAAGCAGACTGACAATATTGATAATGAAGCAGCAATGTGTGTGTGTGTCTGTGTCTGTGGGAGACGGGGGCGGGGGGGAGAGGGAGAGACCAAGCAGCCTTTTCTCTAATAACCCTCTTTAAAAAAACAATTCAGACGGACAGTAGCTGGGTGCGAAAGATCTGGCGAGATACAAAGCAGTTACAGATACAGTTGTAAGCTTCAATAATTAACACTTTTGCCAGTCCACCTCCTGAAATAGGGCATCCCTAGGTTGTAGGGTGCAGAGATGGAGGAGGGAAAAAACTTCGCAGTCTTCTGAATTTATCAGTTGCACTCAGGAAAATTAAGACAGATTCGAGGATTAATTTTGTGTCTCCAACGGATCAGCAGATGGATGGGTGGAGAATCAGATGAATACAGAACAGACCCGGCACAGATTCAATGTATTTGAAAATATATATATCGATTTTTAGCTCCGATGCGGAAGGAGGACAGACATCTTTTACACGCCTATATTCTATGCCATACGCGGATGCCTCCTCCAAAGCGCTTTAAAAAGTTGGGAGCTGCGGCTTCCTGAGATAGGGAACGCTAAAAGCAAGAAAGGCTTTGTCTGCCTGGGCAACGCGCGAGCGGAAGAAAGGATGGGGACAGGCAATTGCTGGAAGAAAAAAAAGAAAAGCAAAAGTACAAATTGGCATAAGTTTGGCCAGCTTTGAAACAACTGCGTGTATTTAGAGAAGTGGGGGAGCTAAGGGAAAGGCGCCATTCCCCCCCCCCACCCCAACACACAAACATACACCCGCTTCTCCGCTCGAAAGACGAAGCGGTGGTAAACGCCACCTTATTACTCGGGCTTCTCCGACCAGCTCTCTTGGATGAGGCAATGTTTTTTCCCCCACTACCTTTCTCCCTCCCCTTGTTTTCCCAAAGGAAACACTCGTTTTCATAACATCAATTTATTTGGTCCTGAGAGTTTTCTTGGAAAATAGCCAGCACTGAAAAAACGACTTTGTTCAGAGGCTGCCTTTAAATAGACAAATCTCAAGTTCCGTCTCTGGGGGCGGACGACGAATCAATAACCTCGCTTTCCCAAATTTCCTTGTCCTTCCTTCCCTCCCTGCCCCCCCGCCCCACTTCTTCACACCGTCCTGCCAAAATGAGGAACACTTCGGAAACGTAGAGGGGGCGGGGAGAGATAGAAAGAACGAACTACAGAGCGGGCCCCAGAGAAAAGGCAACCTTGCGGCTAAATTATCAGACACCTTCTTGGGCGGCCTTTTCGCCTCTTGGGAGAGAGGGAAAGGGTTGCCCTTCGGCTCACCTGCTCCCGCTCCCTTAGGGAGCCTTGCTTGCCTTCACTTTGATTCTCCACGCGCGGCAAGGCGCTAGGCTGGAGGGGGCAAGGAGGGAGCGGAGAGGACACCTGAGCCCCTGAGATGGCGGAAGAAGCGTGCGCCGCTCCAACTAAGCCGGGGCAAAGGCGCTCGGAAGAGCCTAGTGCCGATGTCGGGAGGCAGCCGCAGCAAGCCACCGCCCGCCGGCGTTACGCTATTGTAAAGAGCTCCGTGCTGCGGACGCTCTCAAACATTTTCCCGCCTCGGCTGCTGTGGCAGAGAAGGCGGCGGCTTTCCCGGAAGGCGGAATCTCGCGGGCATAGCCAGTAGCACGCGCGTTTTGGCTGTCCGGCAGATGAGAGAACGTCTCCCCTGTGGTTTCTCAGGAAAAATGCTTATTGAAGGAACAAAGTCGTGATTGAGCGAACTGAGCGAATGACTGAGCGAACTGATATGAAACTGACGTTGCGAATTAGGGAGGTGAACTTCCGTTAGTGTGTATCTTCAAAGGGAGAAGTGGGGGGGGTGTTAGTTACTTTGGATGTATAAATGGTTTGCCTTCCCCGAGGGAAGTTGACGGGCGCAATCCGTCTTTATCCACTAGAGTTTCAGAGCGTTTTCGAAAATTCGTTTTCTAATCACAATGGGAGAGGACTGACCTTGATTACAAGGATAAGTTTCTCTGAGGAGCCTAATCATTTCAGCATCGTAGTGGGAACTGTGAAAAAGCTTCCATCGAGACTTTTTCTGTTTTATCTTTTCATCAAGTTGTCATCTGTCCATCCAGTATAATTCTTGGATAGGTTGCAAAATACAACGTATAATCAGGAAGTTTCTTTAACCACTATGCTAAGATTCCTTAAAAAATACTGATAAATAAACCAAGCACATGAAGTTTTGCATTATAATAAATGTGCCATGTGTGCCACAAAACTTGTTTTCCTTTGTTTTATAGAAGAGATTACCAGGATTCTGGAAAACATTCAAAAATAGTTGCAACTAAAATCCTTCTAAATCGAGGAAATACCTGGGTATTGCCAGCTTTGTATCTTTAAAGATTATCTTATTCTCAAATCAATTTTAAAAAGCTCACTCCCAGTTAAAGTATATAAGATTATATTCTTAGCCACAGAAAAACTTGCACAGCAGTCCCCACAGTTAGTGAATGTAATAATTAATCAGGTTCTGCAAAAAAAAAATTAAGGAATATTAATAACACTAAAAGTATAATTACGGTTGTAAAACACCAATTTAAATTACAAAAAGTTCCCAATTCTATCTACTCATGATGATGCTAATCTAGTCCAAACATATGTTAGAAGTAATGGTTTAATTAATGTCCTTAATTATACAATTTCTATTCCCCTCTTGAATATTTTGAAGAAAACTATATTTTAAAATGTGAATCTTCTTAATGAATTATATAATACTTTATGTATACTGAGAGTATTTACACCAAGACAAATTCCTTGTGTGTCCAATAAAGTATTCTATTCTATTCTAAACAAAGTGTGGATGTAACTAACCCTGTGAATTCAGGAACTTTGAAGTACTATGCTCTTTACTTAACACCATTTTAGCATTAATTATTTTACCACAAATATATATTTATATTTTTTTCTGTTCAGTTTCCATCTCCACATCTGCTTATATGAAATTTCAATCTACAGTTTTACTATATTACCTTTAATTTCTTTGAACATTAAATCAATAAATAATTCCAGCTTAATGAGTTACTAGCTCCTTATTTGGGATTTTTCTTTTATTAGACATAGCTACTACTACCCTTAAATGTAGCAAGCTGTTTCTGTGCTTGCACTCCGAATTCTGAAACAAAATGACCTGTATGAAAAGCAAAATATGTAACCATATAAAAGGAATAGATGCTTTCTACATCACCTGATTATATCAGACTAGATATAGACAGAAATTTGGATTTAGCTTTCAATGATTATTTTGAGAAGAATTTTCATAAACTGAAGAAAAATACAAATATTAGGGGTTTTTTTGTGTGAGTACTTGTGTGTTTATACTTGTGAAAACAACAATAACAATGGTGGTTTGGGGAATACACTGCAAGATCTATTGCCAACAATGTTTTAGTATTCATAATAATGACATATGTAGATACTCAAGAATTGTTATTTTTGATAATTTAAATAATTTAATGTTGAAATGAAAATATATTAATGTTGGACATTTATGTTATTAGTATACAAGGTAGAAGTCAAAAGATTGTGTATATAATACATACTGTGGAACATTAAAAGAACCTATTGTTATTTCTATGCAACAGGATAGTATGCAAAACAAAAAAATCAACTCTTTATAAAATCCGAGTAATGTACTTACACCAAGTATCCAACAACAGAAAAAAGTATAAGGTGTGAGTCATTGTTTTGGTTTATAGAGTAACATATGTGAAATGTAGTATTAAAAAAAGAAAGCAATTTTTAGTAGCAATATACTCATTGATACTATATTATCAGTTATTATATCAGTAATATCTCCATAGGACAACTTTCTCTCCAAAACATTTTGACTTTCAGTGCCTACAAAATAAACTTTTTTAAAAAAATAAATAAATCACAATACCATATTTCTATAACTCCTGCTGCTATAATCAGAGAAATAAAGTTTGGTATGGTATATTTTTATAATTATCTGATAGTTTGTCTACAATAACTTTTTTTCTTTCTTCAAAATATCACAGGTTGGATTTACATTTGTAGTTTTTTCTAGTGAAAATCACATATCACACAAATAGGGTCAGTATGCGTCTTGGTTTATTTTTCTGACCTTTTGGTTGGTCTTGACTGCTGGTAACAACCTGGACAAGTTCATGCAATTTTCCTGGCAAAAAATTTGGGAAATGGTTTGGTATTGTCCTTTTCTAGGTTAAAAGAAAGTGACTGATTCAAAGTTACCCAGATGGCTTCATGTCTAGTAAGACTAGAACTCACACTCTCAGTTTCTAACTTAGTGCCTTTAACCACTATGCCCAACCACTTTATGCTTTCTGCTAATAGATAATTCCAATTTATAAGCAAAGTGCCTAGCAATGAAAAAGATAGTTATTTTATTATATAATATACATATGTAGCATCCTGTAGAATAGACCTTTTATAATTTCTTCTCATGCAGATCAGAGACAGGGTTCCAATCAAGAGGAAGGGCACATAATTAGATTACCTTCAATGGGTGCTGATGTCATTTTTAAATGTCTGAAAATCTCAACCTAAGAAATGCCAGAAGGGTATCTTCCAAATCTATTTTAGTTCTCCATCAGCTTACAAAAAGCAGAAAGGAAACATAAGAAAGGAAACATAAACTCAGTTTCTTCTAGTTTATATGATACAGAAGTATTAATAACTTGAAAAAAAGGAGAAAGCAAATTTAGCTAGAGATGCCAATGTTTCTTTTCAACTTCATCTTTGCTCTAAACTGCTCAAATCCCCCTCATGTTCATCGCTGATCGTCCTTTCTTTGGGGAGCCCTGCAAAGATACACCCAAAAATGCTCCATCTGAAGTCTTCAGCTTCGCAATCCTGTGCAGGGAGGGTGGAGGTTTGCTCCAAGACTGCGGCAGAGCACTGCACTGGGAGGCCTCCGCAGGTACCATTGAGTTGCATGTGTTGTTCCAGCGAGAGGGGTGCAAGCTGGGGGCTTGGCCAGGGAAGATGGGGTTTTGGTATACAAAGGAAAGGAAGATCTCCCCCTCCCTCCTCCATGCAGGCTGCCACAGAACTCACGCAGGGCAGCGTGACCACTGGTGAAGTGGGTCCTGGCAGGCTGGTAGTAGGCAAGGTGCTCCACGGAACTGAGCCAAGTTGCCCCACGCCAGGCAGGAGCAGCCCAGCCAGGAGGGCAATGAGGCCCCATGAGGCCTGCTTCACCTGCTGCACCAGCAGTGGGGGAAGAGTCAATTCTGACACTGCATGGCTGTCTGCCTCATAGCCACAGCCTGAGCAAGACCCAAGCTCCAGGCCTAGCAGGAGCCAAGGCACAAGGTAAGCTGCAAAAGAAGGGTTGGTTGCGAGGTTGCCTGGCAACCCAGGCAGAGCTGAGGCTGGAAAGAGTCACCGGAAACATCTCTGCACCCAGAGAGACAAAATGAGAGGCAGTTTCTGGCCCTTGTTAGGTCAGCTGATCTGCGGGCCATGATTAAGGGGCCAAGTCTCCATGAGGTGACGGGGAAAAGAAGGGCTGCTTCCTGTGCTGGGTACCACCACCCCATTTACTTTTGGAGTAGGGCTTATATTAGGCCCATCCCAAAAAATAAGGCTTGTTTTGGGGTAGGTTATATTTTCAGGGAAACACAGTAGGGCACTGATTATGTCAGAGTATTTTATACTGAGAGTGCTTTCTGTATTTTGTCATAAATACTCATTAAAATATAAATATTAAAGTAAGACTAGGATCTGACTAATCATTTTATTAGTTTTGGTGGTTATGTATTTCTAAAATTATCTGGATTCTTTTTAGGATGCAGTCCAACCTACAGCACTGATACAGCATTGGTTGTGGTTGTGGATAACCTGTGGAAAGCTTGGGGTGGTGTGTGTATGGATCCACTCTGATCCTCCTTGATCTCTTAGCAGTGTTTGATACCATATACTATGGCATCTTACTCGACTCACTCCAAGGTCAATTGTACCCATTATTGGACTGGGAGGCCTAGTTTATGGTCATTCATGCTGTGGTTACTTCCATGTTAGTTTACCACAATGTGCCCTACATGGACTTGCATCCAGAAATTAGTACTGGTCCAGAATACAGTGACATGCACAATTGTGGAAAACCTATGATTTGTCCATGTTATTCCATGGCTGTGGGAGATGCATTGGGTTCTAGTTTTTCCCAGGTCCAATTCAAGGTGTTGATTATTATCTTTAAATTCCTAAGCAGCAGGTTGTTTGTGGTATCTGCCTGCTTTGCCAATAGGATGGGTATATTCCAATCCCTTCTCTCACATGTTGCCATCTGACGAGACCTAGAAAATGCTGCTTCATTGTAGCTGTCCCTGATCTTTGGAACACCACCCCCAAATAAATCTTCCTGGTCTTCTAAAAGCTGTAAGGACCTGGTGTTCCTCACAAGCTTTGGGCTAGTATGAGGTTGAAGCACAGGAAAGTTTGTTTAGCTATGTGGGAATGTGTTGTATTTGTAGCACTAAGATTTGTTTTACTGATTTTATTGTATTATTATTATTTGTGAGCTACTCATGGTTATGCTGGATAGGCAGCTATAAATATATTTAAATAAATAAATAAATTGGTAATTTATAAGTACCTGTGAAACATGATCCTATGTAAGATCATGTTCATTTTAGTTAAGAGAAGGTACATCTTTGTACATGCACTCCGAGGTGAAGTCTTCAAATTTTTCAAAAGCATTTAATTATAAACCATATGAAGGAGAAATAAGTCAATGTTACTGGGTACATGTCTTGTGAAAACATAAAATACATTTTAAAGAATTGTGTTCTTTTTCCCACCCTATTATAAAAAAGTTGTATAAGGATAACATAAATTCATTCAACATTAAAATATGCATTTTGAAATAATATGAATATAGAATATTTCTGTTATAAGGCATGATAAATAACACATGTATCTGTTAAGACATATTGCAATCTGTCTTTCAAAAATGTAGCAAATCCAGTTCTGCAGACATTAGCTAACTTTGTATAATATGAAATGGAATAGAAAATAGAATTGACAAATGTAAAATCTATTTCAAATTATTTGTACCCCAAAGTAAGAACACATTCTCTCTCCCCCCCTTCCCCCTTTTCCACTAAAGATGCTATCTAAAGCAATAACTGTTTTTGGGTGAAAAAATGCATTCAGATTCTTTGTTAATAGTATAAGAATTATGTATGCTATTTTGTTCAGTAAAATTGCACCATAGACTACATGGGGTTATACTTTTTAATTATCTAATTCTATAAGTCATTGTATGAAACATTAAAAGATGGTATTGAACATTATATGGAGCACAACTTTTGGCTTGTTCAAAAAAAATTGAGACTTGGCTTTATTAATAATTATGGTGGTTTCACAAAATCCTATGAAGCCATCTATTGTTTCAGAAACGGGAAGGAACCAAATATTATAGAATCAAAATCTTTACCTTAATTAAATATAATGATTTCTTTCTAGCATAATTCTACCATATGATATATCTGAATTATAGGAAACATATAGGAAAAATATCATAAATACTCTACAATTATCTTCACATTTTGTTTTATAATAGTGAAGGAAAATACCAATATTTTATTTTAGGGACAGTTATTCTGAAAACAAAGATGATACCAGGAGTAAAAATGTACTGAAAGTTCAGGAAGGAAATCCATTATAGCTGTTTATATTAAATATAATCACCTAGTATGTCAAAACAACAACTAATATTTGTGAATCTATTACAGAACAATCAACACTGACAAACACTGTCAGCTACCTTTGTTAATATCACCACAGATTGGATTACTTAGAGTGGCAATTATGACAAGAAAGACTGTACATGTGGTATGATGCAAAACCAAGGAATGAGTACATCTCATTAATGGAACATAGAATTTATACCATATACATAAAAGAATCTGAAACTGAAGTCAGGTCTTAAAATGATAGACGACAGGCTTATGGAACGTCTGTATATTTATTAGAACTTTGAGATTCATCAATAATAACCTGATACAAAATATAATCTAAATCAATTATTAGTTTTACTGAGATAATTTTTATATCAGTTGAAAAAAAAGTGTTTGACATTTTCTCACAACTTTTGTTTGACATCAATTCAGTGGACAAAAAGGGTGCATTGTAATAAAATAAGATCAACATTCCATCATTCCTTAGATATAAAATATAGGAAAAGGAAAAATGAGTTATTTTTCTCAACAAAGGAATAGAATTGAAATTAAATTGAATCAAGTAAAATTATTTAAAGTTCATAAAATTATATAAATGAACATTTCAACAGTTATCTTTTTGTGAAAATGTAAATTGTATGTGTATAATACACATTAATCATTTGCACTTCTTCCATTTCAATTTGTACTATGTACACGGTATTGCTTGTTCTATAGATCAATCATAGCATAAATGTTTTGGATGTAAATAGTAAGGAGCATGTCCTTTAGCAAATCAAGAAAATAGCTAGGACCTTGTAGTATAGCTATCAATTAAAATATTGTATTAGGCTATTGTTTATAGTGCAATGGGCATTAAGTGGTAGATTTCTCTATATAATACCCAAGACTTAAATACTGTATAATTCATTACGGACAATGTAACGGTTGCATGATCACTTACACAGAGATTTAATGCTCTCTAGTTTCCATAATCACAACTAGAGATATACCCTATGTCAGTGGTGGCTAACCTTTTTGGGCTCCTGTGCCAAAAATTGTGCGTGCGCTTGCATGCTTGTGCTCGTGTGCCAGCACCAAGAAGGCAATGCAATTCCCCCCATGTCTCCTATGCATGCATGCACAATCCCTACCCACCCACACTGCCCCCTAACCTGCACTGCGCCTCACAGCTGATTTTCAGCTGGTTTGAGGCCTTTTTTGGTCTCCCAGAGGCTTGAGGAAGACTTCTGCAGGCTTTGCAGGCCGAAAACTAACCCCGTTTTATCATTTCCGGTATTTTTGGAAAAACAGGAAATGATGAAATGGGGCTAGTTCTTGGCCTGCAAAGCCTGAAGAAGCCTGCAGAAACCTTCCTCAAGCTGTTCAGAGGCTGAAAAAGGCCTCAAACCGGTCAAAAATCAGCTGTGAAGCACACGCATGCACAGTGAGGTAAGTTTGCCTGCAGTTTGTGTGCTAGCACAAATGGCTCTGCGTGCCACCTGTGGCATGAGTGCCATAGGTTCGCCATCATGGCCCTATGTAGAGTAATATATCCATATGATAATTCTTTAAAAAGTTAACCTATTATGGATTGCACCACCACCACCACCAAGAACAACAACAACAACAACAATAATAATAATTCTACAAAATAATAATGATTCTACAAAAATCCACCCTACTTGGAACAGCTTATATCCTCTAAAGCTAATTTAATAGTTCTTAGGGCCTTAGTTAGGACTTGATCTGTTGAGCTACCAACCAGCCCCAAAGGCTGTGAATCTCACAAAAAGACTAACCACAACCACCACCACCACCACCACCACAACAACAACAACAATAATAATACTAATATAATAATAATAATCTCATTATTATTGCATTATGAAATGTGTCCTATTATATCTTATTATATCTATAGCTATATTTTTAAATATTTTATTAAAGATTTAATATATTCTTTATTATTTCTCTTCATATTTATGGAATGAATTCTATATCTTTTTTCTTCAACAAACTTTTAAAAGACCATCATTTAATAATTAGCATTTAAGTTTTGGAAAATCATTTTTATATAAAGCTGAAACTACCCACTATTTATAACCAAAAATAATCTACCATTTTTTCTCTCTCATAGGTTTGTGTAAGTACTTTGCAGATGACAGGTTTTAGCTGTTATTTTTTAAGCTGTCACTTTTATGACTCATGTTTAAACTCAAATATTATTGTATACTGTAGTATGATGTCTTGGTTAATATGTGTTCCTTCAGGCTAAATTAATTATTACTTTTCATAAAGTTCTGTGTTTCTTAGGTACATTCTTATCTCACTTTTTGAAAGAATCAAGTATATGTTCCATTACTTTAAAAAAATTGTTTTCAGTTTTACCTGCTTACTGGATTGCTACCTTAGCAAAATGTACATAATCAACAGTAAATCTAACTTTCTGAACTAGTAGATCACTCTATTTTAAAAGTACATTCAAAATGATATAGCTAAATGGTGAATAAAGGAATATATGGGGAAAAATAAAGATTAAGCTGCAATAATGATAGGATATTGTTTTACAGGAATGTACAATGTCAGACCCCAACATTTCACAATCAATTGAATGCAAGGTCAGGAAACCAGCCATAGACAAAGCATACACAAAAACAACAAAAGTTTAATGCTGAAACAATCCAAGGGTTAATTATTAGAATTGCAAGATAAGAACTTAAACTTAGACAGGAAAGCATGTTTAGTTATGCCAATTTATAGATATTGCTCTTAGTCTATTAGAAACTGGATCTAGAATCTGAAGCCATTTTTTATTGGCAAGCAGGACAACTCAGAGAGAATGAGAAATATCCCCATGTTGAGTATGCTATTACTGATGAAAACATTTATTTATCAGTTAAGCATTAATAAACCCTCTCTGTTGCTATCTGCTCTTCCTTGATTAGATGACTCTCAGCCACATGAAGTTTTAGATCAGGATACAGATCCTAGCTTAGAGCTTAGAACTTCAAGAGTCTTCTAAGGATGCCAGACATTAAAATTGGCCATGCTTTTCAGATCCCATCAGCTGAAGTATATTGGCTGGCAGAGATTAGAAGACAGTCCTTTTCTGCAATAGACCTTGCTCTGTGGAATGTCCTTTTCCTGGAAATTAACAATGGCCCAACCATACTGGCCTTTCATAAGACTTTAAAAACTTAGCTATGTTCCCAAGCGTGTTAAGGGCCCCATTTATTGGCTTTGCTATTAACTGGCTAATTATCTTGGCTGCTGTGTATATTTATTTTGTATGTTTTTATTGTTTTAAAATGTTTTATTGTTGCAATTGATTTTAGAGTTTTGAAATTGTAAGTTACCCAGAGACATTGACTAAAATAGGTAGATATAAAAATTGAATTTAAAAAAATCAATATAAATTCAACTGTCAGGTTTACAATAATAAATTCAACATTAGATTCAGGAAATCATAGAACTAGTTGATCTCTTTAGATTTCTGAGTGAAGATTTGAGTTCATTCTCTGATGGAGACTTTTCCAGAAGAGAATAATATATAAACCAAACTTTGTAATAAAGCATATGATGTGTGGTAGATAGGAGGAAGCAGTCAAGGCAGTCTTGCTACCAAGTGCCAAGGTGAATTAGCAGTACATTGTAAACTGCACGATCTTCTGTCTTTCTCTATTACAATCATGTAGAGTGTTGACAGCTGACTCATCATGTTTAGAAAAAAAACAGGAACATGGTAAATAATTTAAACATTTTTCTTTTAAAAAAGGCAGTAGAACTGAAGGATACTAAGGTTGCACAAGATTTCTAAGGGAACTTCACTTGAAGATGTTTTAACCAAAACATCCCTTCAAAACTTTGTAAAGCTAGAGAAACACCTCCTCAGTGGGGAAACACTTCAGTTGTTCAGATAACTATCACTGGGTTGAGGTGCTCATTCTTGTGCAAAAGAATCACCAAGCCATATTTCATCAGTAAGCAATAAGAGGTTCAATGTTATTTCCCAGGAGTTTAGCAAAGAACATAAGGTTCTTGTATGTGTTAATCATAAATGCAGAATGCTTTTGCTCCATTAAAATAAAACAAGTACTTCCCTGGAGATAAAATGAGAAGTCATTGAAATCCATTTTATTATTCTGAATTGCCAACAACTACACAGAGAAACTCAGAAACACAAAATGTATTTTTGAGTCTTTACCATAGGCACTCACGGGAATTTTCTGGAGTTGGATCATAACTGCAGTGGTAGATATTGCTCTCATTTGTACACATAATGTATTCTGCTGTAACAGACAGATCATTTTTCTTGTATTTGGGTTAGACATACCTATACTACTGTATTTTGATTGCTCTCCAGAATTTCAGCTGAAATCTTATTCAGCCTGACCCAGAGAAGCCAAAAGTTGTATTGAGAGCAAAGCAGAAACTCTATTGCTATGATTCTTTTTATTCTGGGAATGCTGATGATCATTACAGAATGTAGAAATAATCTCAGTCAGTAGGAGAGGTCCTATGTAGTGTGGATGGGGAATAATGGATACAGTTAATTTGAATGTAATGCCCACTTTAGGAGAAAACTAATCAGTGAAGATAGAAATTTATAAACTGCAAGAAAAAGCAGCCACAGCTAAGTTCAGACTTATAGAAGGGAAACCCACCAAACAGGTACAAGAAAAGAAATTTACAACTTGGTTAGTAGTAGGTGTATGTATATGTATTGTGCGCGTGCACACACACACATACACACACACACACACACACACACACACACACACACACTAAACCAGTCTTAATATGCTATGTTGCTGCTGCTATAATCAATTTTGCTTTCCACACAGTTATATTTCCATAAACCAAAATCCAGTGCACAGGATATTGGATAGGTGGACCACCTTACACTAATTTCTTTAATTCTATTTGGAGTTACATTTTTAAAAAAATGTAAAATACAACCCCATCTCATTTGCATAATTTTGCAAATGCTAAGCGCAACACTTACAAAAGAGCAAAATGGTATCTGATTCACTGCAGAAATATTATAAATCACAATCTTCCAAACCTCCTGCTTTTTGCAATATGCATATAACAGTGAGAGGTAACAGTGAGAGGTGCGCCTACATTGGCAAGATAACATTGTTAAATTATTCAGCAAATTTTACAAACTCCATTCTTTGTTTCTATTTTTTCTTCCTGAGTAACAGCACTATCACAAGTGAAGATCATAACAGCCAAAATGGCGGTCAAGACAACTTGAACAAATCTTATCCCTTTGTGTGTGTGTGCAATGAGAACACATATATAAAAGGGTCAGAGCTTGGTTTGTACTGATAAGACCACTATCTTGCTTGTAGTTAGGCAGTTATACTGGAAAAGGCAATAATGTATTCAGGAAAGGAAATTATTACATCAAATCAAAGCTAATTCAAAATTCATATGAGAATAATATATAACTCTCACCTAACAAGCACAGTCAGTGTAAAGGGTGACAAGAAAGGTTGTTGCCAAGATTACAGTCAAGAATAGCAGTCTTTGCTTTTTACTTTGACCTTCTGCCCCACTGTCATTAATGCAAATGATTTTCCTTACTTAGATTAGATTATTCAGGAAAAGAAACATTATTTATGTCTTGCTTTTGAAAACCTCACATAGTTACACACATGAAGTAAAAGCTTTCACGTTGTTTTTAAAGTAATTAGCCTTGCCTAATGGAGAAGCATTAAGAATGGGGGCAATCCTGGAATAAGGGCTAGGCTAAAAACACCCTTAAAATAACATTAAAAAAAACTGTTCCAAGAGTAACACAATTTTAACACAGTCAATGCCACTGCTGATTTCTTCTTTATCTTTTATTATATACTTGAAAAGATTCATTGACTTTAATCTGATGGGTTGCTTTAAAGAGTAGCTAAAAGGTTTTCTATAAATTTCAACTGACATCTGTTTTTCAAAAGCTGCCCTTACATCTGAAGTTGCTTTATACTCTGAGCATCTAATCAGTATTCTCTATGCTCACCAGCAGCAATTTTCCAACATCCTCTGTGCACGTCTTTTGCAGCCATGTTATTGACATTTTAGAAGTGCTAGTTATGTAATCAGAGGTTTTCTATATGCAAGCCATATGTTCTGCCATTCAATTATAATCCTTCACCTCATATTTCTTCTGCTCCCAGTAAAATTCTGAATATTACTGTTGCACATGGGCAACTTAAAATTCAGGGTAATTACTATCTTTTAACTTAGCTATCTTGAATAGAGTTCAAAAAGTAATGCTAAAACTTCATTTTATTGTAACTTTTCATCCGTCATTCAGTTCTCTACAACTTGCCAACTTTGCACTCTTTTCTTGTGTCACTAATTTAACATTTTCTCATCTACTAAATTTTCATTCCTCAAAATTTTACAGTCACCATTTGACCATGTGATTGTTATTCTATTTTCCTTGAATATATAATGTACAGTATATAAAAATAAAAAGGTCTTCCTTCTTTCATATCCATTTAGTCAATCTATTTGGTTAAAATCTTTTAATACATGAAAAAATGTTTTGATGTTTTAAATTTTACATCTATTATTTAATTAGATTATTTTACATCTAATATACATTATTTTGTTTGGTTTTGTTGTTTTATTATCTTTTTTTAATTTAGCATTTTTATATTCTTGACCATATTTGATTTAATATCCAAATCATTAGAATAAAGCTTTCAGGAATGATCATATTTAATTTTATCATTTTTTCCCTAAAGGACTGGAACACAGAACTTAAAATACCCATTAATCAAATAACTAATAAAATATCCAATATAGAAACAACTTGACTAAAAGAAAGTAGCAAAAGTACTTACTTGCAGGACAATTAAAAAAAACAATCTAAAAGACATACTGCCTTTTTTATTTCGCAAATGCTCAGATACTTCATTGGAATTAGATAATAAGTAAACATATAAGTAGAAAAATGTTGGGATAGTTTTTAGATTTATAATAATATTCAGCATTTACAAAATGACCATCAGTCAATTACAAAAGGCAGTTGGTACTTGGAACAGTTTATATCCTGCAATGATATCTTTAATACCATCAAAGAACAACTATCTCAGGTCCTTGGAAAGGGCTCAGTAGGTGGGTAAAAGTCTACCTTTGCCAAATTCATAATATCAGGCTAATTGTGCGGTTAGCCATAATAATATAATGTATTATAATTTATATCTTAGCTTTATTCCAGGATCTCAAGACATCATATGTTAGATCCTCCTAAATTATCCAATTTCTTTATATAAATACCTGTTAAAAATATGCACTCTTCTTATATATATCATGGGATATTTAAGAGCCTTTGTTTTTGATAGCTGCTGAGAGATACAGAACAGGGATTTACTGATGAAGCAAGGAACTTAATAGTCTTGGTTAGTCTATAGTCTATTGTTAAGGGAGAAAATCAACATAAAAATAACTTAATGATCATTGGATAGTACTAGGAGGACAGTCATTTTGTAATAATCAATTAACTCAGTTAAATCTTCCCCTTTCTTTATTTCCTAATATTATAATGAAACAAGATCTTAGACAATAATGCAATAAAGGACTATGTTGTTTCAAATAAAATACAATTCAATGGATTTGTTGCCTTTTTAGCATCAAATGAGCACACACTAAAATGAATGCATGTGGTATAGATTTAAGTTTTTGCCTAGCTGAAATTTTACTTTTTTTTTTTTTTTTTTTTTGCACATCTAGTTTTTATGAAGCTCAAGGTTTGTACATATGATTCTGGTAAAGAGATCTTGGAATAAGATTCCAAAATTCATTTCATTTCATGTACTTCTTGAGCACCATACTAAATGTAGTATTAAAGTAAAGTGAACATTTCACATTTTTATCTGATTATTTTTCATGCCTCAAAATAGCTATGTTAATTAATTATTGTTGTCATCTTCCTTGTTCATTCTTTTTCTCAAGTAAAGAAAATTTCCAATGCTACCATAAACTTACTATAAACTAATCTTCAAGAATCTCCTCAAGGGCTTTATAAATATGTAATCTTTTTGTACTCTAAAATAATATGTATTTTTAACTGTGTATATGGAAATTAAACTCTTGTTATTTTTATCCAATATATAAATATAATTTATCATTGTTTTTAAATTAATTCAATGTTTTAATTACTTATTTGTATTCCCACTTTTATTATCTTTACAAATAATTCAAGATGGCAAAAATCCAAACATATCTTCATCTTCCTATTTTTCCCACAACAACCCTGTGAGGTGGGTTGGACTGAGGGAGATTGGTCACCCAGCCAGTTTTTGTGCCTAAACACAGTTTCTCACTTTATAGCCTGATGTCTTAAAGTACAATGATAGCTTATTAGAAAATATGGAAGCTAGATGGTCATTACTGAGCAGCTAAAAATATTTTTACTGGCAGATATTGCACTGATATCTTTTACATGGTCATGCAATACCTCTTGACTATTCAGCAAGTATGACCCCTCATGACTCCTGAGCTGCATAATTAAGGAACAAATCTATCCTCCTTTTTAAACTATTCAGCATCATTTGTTTATCACACATTATACTTCTTATTTGTTCTAAAATATAAAGTCACTTCTCCCCCAAATGTGGGAGAGGTCCAATTATCAAATATGTAATATATGATTCATCCATAAATCTGAATTGTGTCATAATGCACTCCCCTTTGTTCACAATTATTTTCATATTATCCTAGGAGAAACGATATTCTAAGTTTTATTTAGACAATGTGCTAAAGAACACTTGAATATCACGTATTTAATAAATACATTCTGGTATTCAGGTCCTGAGTAATATTATTTACCAGACTATATCTGGGTCCACTTCACTTTTTCAATAGACAGCTTACAAAGATGTCATTACATTTTTTGTTTGTCTCTAGATTGCATGGCATCTCTGGAAAGAGAACACATCTGGTAATATCACACTACTAACCAGAGCATACAAAACATTTGCTAGACCAATACTCGAATACAGTTCATCAGTCTGGAACCCTCATTACGTATCTGATATTAGCACAATTGAGAAAGTCCAGAAATATTTCACAAGAAGAGTTCTCCACTCTTCTACTCGTTGTAGAATACCTTATGCCACCAGACTTGAAATTCTAAAACTAGAAAACCTTGAATTACGCCGTCTTCGGTCTGACTTAAGCATGGTATATAAAATCATACATTGCAATGTCCTACCTGTCAATGAATACTTCAGCTTCAACCATAACAACACAAGAGCACACAATAGATACAAACTCAAAGTAAACCGCACCAAACTTGATTGCAGGAAATACGACTTCAGCAATAGAGTGGTCAATGTCTGGAATACTCTACCCGACTCTGTAGTCTCTTCCCCAAACCCCAAAAACTTTAACCTTAGACTGTCTACTATTGACCTCACCCCTTTCCTAAGAGGTCTGTAGGGGGCGTGCATAAGCGCACCATCGTGCCTACCGTCCCTGTCCTATTGTTTCTCTTATTCTTTTTATTTTTCTTATATGTACCCATTTCATGTATTCACAACTATGTATACACTTATACTTATTATCTTGTAAACAATTGGCAAATCAAATAAATAAATAAATAAATAAACGAAGGAGATTGAATATATTCATATATAGTATAGATAAACCAATATGCTTATTTTTGGATAGCTCTACTTTCAGTTGTGGTATAGCAATTATTATCATTTGAAAAAGAGCTATATTTTAAAATATTTGTTTATTTGTTGAATTTATACAGCTGCCCATCTCATATATATGAATCTGGGCATATCTAAAAGCGTAGCAGCAAAATAGCCAAAAACATATACCAAAAACCACAAAAATAATTAAATAGCCAAAAACCACAAAAATCATTAAAAATAATAAAAAAAAACTATTACAAACCATAAAATCCAAACTTGTGGGAGAGCGCACTCAGTTTTACTATAGGAGCAATATAACCACTTTGTAGCTTCTTACCACATTTATTGAATTCCTAGTTAGGAAGGCAAAGCCAGGTTTTCACACGCTTCCACAAAGTCTAAAGATTTGGGGCCAATACGACCTGAGGTTGATGATATTCCAGAGGGTGGGTGAAATAGCAAAAAGTCACTCCAAAGATTTGGGGCCAATACAACCTGAGGTTGATGATATTCCAGAGGGTGGGTGAAATAGCAAAAAGAGACTTCTGTCTAACCTGATGGAACTTGTAAATGTGATTGAAGAGAGGCTGCTCCTCAAATAAATAAGCCTAATGCCATGTAGGGGTTTAAAGATCATTCTATGTTGTTGTAAATCAAGACTATCTGTATGCATATAGTATTATGGCTGTCTACATTTTTAAGGTCATGAAAATGTAACTTGGTTAAAATATTTTGTTATGAAGTGAGAAATACATATTAAGACACTACAGAAGGGATATCAAGAAGTTTCATTACATTTCTGTTTTATATCAAAAGATTAAGATGATTTAATCATATTCAAGATACTGTGCTTGGTATTTTTTTATAAATATCTTCATATGTATGCCTGTGTATCATTATCTATATAAGTGCACATACAACACACAATACATATTCATGCCTTTTGCAACACGTTTCATTTTAATTTACATTTTGATGCCAGCCTTTGCCAAAAGATAAATCTCTTTAAGTAAAACTTAAATAATATAAAATCTAATATAAAATAAAATGCTGTATATATAAAATAAAATGCTATATAATATACAATGCTGGTTAGTATGAATGTCATTAAATTCCATAATATATTCTTCCAGAAGAGCTCTATTTGATCACAGATTTAATATATTGAGAGCAAATCTATTGGTTTTTGTCTTCACTAGATGAATTATATCCCTACCTTATATCTTGAAATGGAAAGGCAGTGTTTTTATGCCTGCTTGTCACATTGGATAGAAGTATTAATTGTGTATGGAATAATCCATATTTTATTGCATGTCATACTGTAGCAGAGATGATTGATTGGATAAAAACAACCCAGTATATTGGTCTCATATAGCTATGTTAAGTGTTATGTTCTTAGCACGCTATGCAATGTGACCTTCTGTATCTCAGTCCTTTCCAGCCTTTCTTCCAGAAATAGGCATCTGTTTTTGATGCAGTGCAGTGGACTAATACTTCTACACCTCACCTATGCACACTCAGTAAGAGAGCCTTCTCAAGTAATTATAAAGAAAAAAAATGAATATGAACATCCTTCAGTTCAGTAAATATACTTATCTATAGACCAATCATCACAGTGGATGGTTGCTTTCTGCAGATTTAAACTCTTTGTTTACTTGTTCGTTTAAGATGTACAGTGTGTGGTGATGAGGACGCTGTGTAAATCAATACCAAGCTATATACAGGAAACAGAAATGTTGAATGTGTTAATAAAAATCACACTTGGCATCCATATGCGGAAATACTGCTGCTTTTGTGATTTTATTTCATCAATATCCATATTTATTATTATATTTTAAACTCCTGGTTTTGTACCATTGCCATATATCTTTGTAACTACTTCTTGGTTTTATGAGATGAGTTCGCTGATTTTTCAAGCAACAACTTTCTTTGTGAATGCTGATGCATTAGAGTGATTAGTGTCAACTGAAAATGTTTTGCTACCTGGAACAGAACCATCTATATCTTCTAGGCCATGTGTTAAATAGTGATGCTGTACTATTGAAACCCAATTCCTGTCATCATTTATGAAGTTTCTTGAAATTGTTTTATTATTCTACCGCAGGGGTGAGTCACCTGCATCCCTCATCTTTCTTCTTCATTAGCTATGTTGCTAGGTTTAATGGGAGTTCAGTTCAACAACATCTGGACAGCCACATACCATCCATCTATGTTCATCTCAGAACCTTCTCTGAGCACATCATTCAAAAATAAGAAGTGAACATCTTTTCTTGATTCAGTAGATTGTTTTGTTCTCATAAAAGTTTAGAAAAACACATCCTTCTAATAAGAAGAGGGTGAAGGTTTATTATGAAATTTCCCTTACAAAAGAAAAAAAGTAAAAAGAAAACAAGGTAAAGAAATATAGACCAAAGATCAGGGTTTGACAAAGTGCAACTGTATCAGAAGTAGATTCCTATTTAAAAAATCATTCTTTCTGGGGCTAAGGCTAAGTCATGACTGTGTTACAAGTGTCCTTCATGTTGGTGGCAATGAGTCTGCTGCTTACTTGAATACTAAAATGCATAGCTTGCATTCTTTTTTATAAACAAAGGAAAAGGGGAAAGAAAGATTAGATTTCTGTTTTTTCACTTGTTTTAGAAACATTAAAAACTGCTTTTTAAAAGCATGTCTGTTGTCACTCAGGATGCTGAAATAGTAATTATGATAAAATGATCTGTGTAGGTTGCAGAAATATTTAATACATACATTTTTGTATTATTACAGACTGAAGCTATGGACATAGCAGAATACTTGCACTGAGATACCAGGAATGAAAGGGAATAATTGGACAATTATTGCATTTAAGGCAGATGTGACCTTTAGCCACAGGCCACATAGACTTTTAACATTATTATTTGATTTATATACATGAACTATATTATATATTTTATATGTGGCCCACGAAAATTCCTCTTTATTCAATGTGGCCTAGACCAAAAAATTGGACACCCATGATCTAAGGTGTTGAGTCACAAGAGAAAAGCTTGGTGTTCTTAGGCATAAGTTATATCTGATAAAATACAAATAATTGTTTTAATCTCCTTGTTTTGTTTCAATGTATATTGTTTTTAATGATAATCAACTGTCTGTACTTTCATGATCATAAATACTTATTGCTGATTTTCCAGCTGGCCAAATGCAAAATTCTGCTGCTCTTCTTCCATATTGGTCTTTCTGAGAAAACGGCTTTTTTTAAGCAGTGAACAGACAGAAAACTTCATTTTCACGATTACTCTTTAGATTTTCCATCACAGACTTCCAATACTGTTTTTTTTTTTTTACTGTTGAGCAAAAAAGACATTAAACTTTATATCTACTTTGTAATCTAGGTTCATGTCCAATACCCAAAGTAGAAAACAATATATAGTGGTATAGCTAAATACCTTATGCCATATGTTTTTGTGCATGTCTGTGTGTAAGTAGACAAGTTGTCTGTCTGTCTATCAAACACAATGCAAAACTTTTTGTTCATACTGAACCAGTAATAAGAAAATAGAAACAGAAAATTGCAATAAATTAAGGGACATTCCTGCAAAAACTAATTGTATATAATTGCAATTTATACAAATTCAAAAACAAACAAATCATGGTGCTTAACTTCAACAAAAAAAAAAAAAAAAACCAGTGGTGCTCAGATATTTAATTTTATCTTTTTCTATACGATAGAAATCCTTACAATTCCAATTCTGTATTTAAATTTATTTGTATATAACCACAGGCCCTGAAACAATATAAGTTTCTAATCTTTCTCTCAGATTTTTTTTTGAGGTGGTATGTGTGTGGTTTGTTTATTTATTTATTTTTACAATACCAATAGTTCTGATCAGGTTTCTGAGTCCTTGGCATGTTTTCCTGCAATTTTGAGACAGAAATAACTAAAAGTTATAGAATAATCCTTACATAATTTTAACACAAACTAAAATACTAATTCCCCCAAATTCAGAAATTCTTTATATAGTTCCTGCCATTTTGAATTATTGTGCACCAGTGGTGGGATTCAATTTTTTTTACTACCACTTTGGTGGGCGTGGCAGGGGAAGGATACTGTAAAAATTCCAATCAGAGGTAGTATTTGCCAGTTGTCCAAACTACTCAAAATTTCCGCGACCGATTCTCCAGAACTGGTCAGAACCTGCTAGATACCACCTCTGTTGTGCACCTGTTTTTGATGCTACTGGCCACCAAAATTGTGGTACATTTCTGCTTGCACACTATCTAAGGAGTCTGTGGGGATGTTCAATCTCCTCCAAAAGGGGGACTTTCATGCAAGCAGGTTAGTAACTTTCCTGATATTTCATGAGGTGGGAATGCATATAATGAAACATCTGTTGACCTTTTTGATAGTCCTCAAAGAACAATTCAGGGGAATGAAATACGAGTTTCATAGTGAAATCCAATCAATATGATATGTATGGGAAAAATGTTCATATATTACTTATGGTCCTGAAATAAAGGTTCATAATAATGTTTTCAATATATAAGCTAGCTTTGAAGATGCAATGTTGTTAAAAAGACTCTGTTTCTTTTTCCTTCCTACTGGAATGGTGAACATTTTTTTTTCTTTTTAAAGTTGGATGCAAGGCATCCAATCTGAAGCCAATGAGCCATCAAAATGATGAAACAAACATCACAGTTCCACTATCCTAGCTCCATGCCATTTCTCCAGAGGTGGTATTCAGCAGATTCTGACCAGTTCTGGAGAAACAGTAGCAGAAATTTTGAGTAGTTTGGAGAACCAGCAAGTACCATCTCTGATTGGATATTTTACAGTATCCTTCCCCTGCCACGCCCACCAAGCCATGCCCACAGAACCAGTAGTAAAAAAAATTGAATCCCACCACTGCATGTCTCCATCATTGTAGTACAACTTCAAAGATTGCAGAATTGGCGTAACACCACTATATGTTTTGTCATTTGCCACCCTTGAATGGGGAATGAATTTAATAAATCTTTAAGATGTTAAAAAAGAGAGTGCAACAATAGTCAAATTAAATATTACCCTTTCCCAGAAGTCTGAGAAGAGTGAACCAGAATGTAGAAGAAGCACATTAGCATCGCTAACTTATAAGAGTGAGAAACTTATAAGAGTGAGACAAACTTGCCAGTATTCAGCAGCAAAACAATTTTTATGAATAAAATCCTTATTCGGTTTGACTGATTTGCCATCATCCACCATTTGCAATTGAAATATATACTGCAAGCTCAATTGCTGATCACCAGTTTGCAATTTTTATTTTTATTCTTAAAGCACAGATTTATCATTACTGATATTTTTTTAACAAAATAGAGAAAAACAAGAGAAAAAATGATTAAAAAGTAAAAATGAAAAAATATTGCAATTAGAAGATAAATTGCATATAAAACAAATTATCAAGCACATATAGATGCATGTGTATACACACATGAACATACATATATATGATTGAAATTATTTGTATAATTATTTTAATTAAACATATTTCATTTTAATTGCTCATGCATAATTTAAGTACATAGGGCATTCATTCATAGGCTGTAGGTAATATCAGGTCTTTAATTCACTGAGTAAATTGGGACCATAAATTTGCCTTTTCAATATTGAAGAAATAATATCTTGGCAATAAATGTGCAATAAGACTCCATTTCCATTGTCTAGCTATCAATTTCCTTGCAGTTGTTAAAGCCATATGTGCATCTAAATATATTTCATTAGTATATACTTATTGTAATTACTTCCTCCCAAAACATGGTAACTTTAGGACTTTGCAAAAACATATTTTAATAAAATATTAATTTGGCTATATCTATATGAAGATTTACTCATTCCCTTTTTTGTAAAAATGCAATGGGGTCCGGTTTGAAATAGTTTGTGGTGATGGTAACTCCATAATCTGTACTAAAATCTGAGATATAGTGAGGATTTTTGGAATGGAAGTTAGAATATTTTCCAGGCAAAATGGGGATTTCCAATTTAGGCAAAATGGGGATTTCTAATTTCTATTCAGCCTTTGAAGTCTGTGCATTAAATTTACACTGATTTATTTTTAACAGATGTTTATAAAGACTGGACCAAATCCTAGTGATCTATTGGTCCACATCAAGCTGTCAATAAATGCTTTAATGATAAATATTACTGATTGGTGGCAAATCTATTATATCTTGAATCCAAAACAGTCCAGTTAGCATCAACTCTTACACAGGAATACTTTGAAATATTCCATAATGGGGAACTTGCACTAAATGAATCCAATACCCAGAAACTGAAAGTTTTCTTTCTTAACTGTTTATACAATTATTTTAATTTATCTTTGTCAGTCTTCATTTTTATTACCTGCTAAAGGTATACTATTTTGGGGTGGGTGCAAAATGAAGAATTTGCAAGGACATATGTTCCTCATCAGTACTTTTTTTTGCCGAAACCTTGCTGGATAATATTTATGTATTTAATTGTTTATTTATTTATCAAATTTGTGTAGCTGCCCATATCACATGAAAGTGGTTCTGGGTGGTATACAGCATATAATTTAAAAATAAAAAAATAAAAAACCATTACAAAAAGGCCCATAGTTGGTGCATATAGCAACAGCCCCATTGTTTCATGAAAACCAGTACCATTTTACCTTGAAGGGTAACCGCTGCCTGTGATTAAGCATAAGGTTTTTCACTTGTAAAATGTAACCTATGTTTTTCTGAAAATATTCACTAGTATTGTTAGCAATTCAATAGGGATTCATTTTCGGAATGGCTACCTCTTAATGGATGGTGGTAATTAATGAAAGAAATATGTTTTATTTAGGTTTATTTCATATATTTTTATTTTGTTTCATATATTTTTTCATATATTTTTCTTGCTACTTAAAAGTTATCATTTTTGTTTATCTGGTGCAGGCTTAGAATATTCAACTAACCATTTCTTGCATTATATATAGAGAAAACAAAGCTTCTTCAAAAAAAGGAAACAAACAGCTTCTTCCCTCTTGCATAACCTAGTTTTCAATATCTGTTTTTAATTCTACCACTTGTAGTCTGTTGTTATGTTAGTGCTAAATCATGAATCTAGCATCATCTACAATCCCAATGCAAAAAGCAAACATATATTAGCAGTCCCCTGATCTCCTATTTCTTCTGTAGAGTCTGTATATTGTATGCTATGATGCTGGATCATGATTAGTATATCTATAAGATTACAAATAAAATTTGTTTGCCCTGAACCAGAAATGTTCTGCCTCTTATTAAGAGTTGAAGACGCACTATTTATCATACTAAGATAATATATAACTTACACAGCACTCACACACATACAGATACATTACATTCAGTCACACAATCTGTCAGGTATTCTACTGGTGCTGGATAACAACTACAGAGTTATGCTAAGAATCTCTCTCTCTCTCTCTCTCTCTCTCTCTCTCTCTCTCTCTCTCTCTCTCTCTCTTAATTATTTAGATGTTTCTGCACCTCTTAATGATTGAACTGTAGCATAGGAGCTCATAAATAATGCTTTACAAAGCTTATCATGTTTTCATAAAATAATGTTTATTGTATATATTACTTCATATCCAAGAACGTGTCTGTTTTCTTTAAAAAAAAAAAACCAGACAAGTCCTTGGATATGAAGTAATATATACAATCAACATATCCCAAAATGGGTTTTCAAACTAAATTGCTTTTTAAATAATAAATGTTATATGGGAGATCGTATTATAACTTAGTAACATTGGTACAAAGGCTAATATTTTGTAATGCTAGTAGTTCCAAAACATCTTTATTCCTAAGCAGCTTTATGGCTAGAAATTATATTTAGCAATCTGGATTCATAAAACATGTAGCAATATACATAATCTGGATAATTGGTTTATTCTCCACCTTTTATTAAAAAAAAACATATTTATTGGGTCCAAGAATATGAAAGTATAGAAGAGAGAAAACCTGCCAATCTAGATGACCATTTGAAACCAATAACAGATAGAATTTCATTCCTTTTGAAGGAAAAAGTAGGTTTGGCATTAACATTGAGGCATGTATGATATTAGTTGTCAATACTAATTTTTGTCAACTTCTTCTGACCTGCAGCTATATTCTTTATAATTCATATTTGGATGATATCCAGACTACAGTCATCCAACCAATTACTTATGTATTTATTGGGTGTTATGTTAAGCACTAAGTAACACTTTTAAAGCAATACAAAGCTATGGGCTAGTTTGTTTAAAATTCCAGTATGCAAATCTTGTTTATCTGCCTGCTGCTAAGGCATGTTAAGTTGGTTAGTACTTAATGCAAGTTGTTTTCTTTAAAAGTCTATGTTTTTGAAATGCATTTTCTCTAATTATTTTTGAATGAGGATTACCTGAATGTTCCAGTATACTTTTAAATATTTTAACATATTGGATGACTATTTGATTTACAATGTATCTATATCCAGTCCTACAAAACTGGAGGCATGGGTGATTATATAGTGTGGAAAGAAATGTAAAATATGTTAGATTTTTCTATCATCATCAACAACAACAACATATCTACATATTTGCCACATTTATTCTATGGAGTTTGGATTGTTCAGCATCACAAAATAGTCTATATTCTCTCTCTTTCTCTCTCAATCTCTCTCTACATATAACTGTACTTATGTTGTTATTGTTGTTGTTAGTCACAAAGTCGTGTCCAACCCATCGTGACCCCATGGACAACATTCCTCTAGGCTTTCATACCTGTACTTATACCTATACACACACAACATATACACATGTATACATATACAAGTATTCCTTGTTTAAGGAACATGGGATGAGGTTGGCAGACAGGACACTAGTACAAATAGGATATTATCTTTTTAAAAGTTTTAGTTCTGCCCCAAGGAGACAGTATTTAGTTGAAAAGGGCCAAACATTGAATAAAGCAATTATTTCTTACTTCAAAACCTCATGCTATCATTAATACAAATAATTGTTTGGATTGGATATTTTCTTTCAACTCTAAGAAATAGAAGTAATGAGAACCATCTCAAAGTTTGCATCAGGCCTGATTTTGTTCATCTAGATCTGGTGGCAGTGAGGTGTGTCCATCTAGAGACAGACAGACAGACAGACAGATAGACAGACAGACAGACAGACAGACAGACAGAGAACACACACACACATGTAAAGGAATCCAAGAAAGATCACAACATGTCTTGCTTTAAGCAGAACCTTTTTGTTCTGGTTAAACTAGAACAAATGAACTATCAAATTCTTTCAAGGGTTGTTTCTAGTCCAACACCCTCTGTCTGCATTACATCATGAGATTTGAATTCTGTGGATTATCAGAAAATCCAAAGTGTACATACTGCAAGCTATCACAATCCAGACATGCTTTTTACTAATACTTAAATTCTGTATGTGCAAGCTTTAAGAAGAAATACTTGGCTGCAGTATTCCAGAGCTGAAGATGTCTTCTCTATTTTTTCTGCAGAGAAAATAAAGCTTGTACTTCTGATCCACAAAATAAATAAGAGCAATGTTTTTTCTATAATTGGAAATTGCTCAGGCTGGCACTTTCCTACATTTTTATTACTGCTGAAGGGGATGGCAAAAAAGTTCATGTAATTAGCAGGAAAATATTAAAGGGTTTTAAGAATACTTGAGATTAAGAATTTATCTCTAGCTCCTGAGAATTGATAAGTGCAATCAATATTAGTATGAGAAGAAATGCCAGTTTCAAGAATATCAGAACTGCTTAGGCATTGCTATCTCTTACCTGTTTTCATTTGCTTTCCAAATGGGATTTCATCTGTGTTTATGGTATTCTCACTAATAATGTGGCTATTTTAAGGATATAAATCTTGAATGGGTAGGTTTCTTCTGTGTAATCCTTGATCCTTTTCTTCAGCAAGATGCAATCTGCTGTATATTATTTTACACGCACATGCACACGCAAACACACACACACACACACACCACTCATTCTTACTCAACAAAGTCATTGAATACTTGTTCATAATTGCAAACTCTACAACAACAGAGACTAGCATCAAATGTTATGGCAGTTTGTATGAATAAGAATTGATAATGGTTTGCAATTATTCTTCTCACTGTACATCTGTCCTTTCTATATCCAAATGCCAAATACAGTGATTAATGGTTTTACCTAACAACAACATCTTTGAATCTGAAGTATAAAAGGAACTCCCAATTTCCAGGAGAAAAGTATTTTATTATCATCTAATGCCTAGTTTCTCCCAAGGGTAAGGAATGGGAAAAAACATATTTTCTTTGGTTTTATGATTTCCAGAAATATTGTTCCATGGCAAGACATATTGTATGTGATGATAGGGAATAGGAATGGATTCAAAAGCCAGAAATCCAGTTTTTATTAGATATATTTTATTAGAGATCAAACAGATCTCTCTATACAGAACTGTGGGAAAGAGTTCATCACAAAAATGATTAAAATAATTCAATTTTGCCTTTTATAACAATTTAATGTTTAATGGTAGTTTCTTTCTCATTTTTTCATAAACATAAACAAGAAAGGTTTCTAACACAGATAAAGGTTGAACAACTCAAAATGTAGTCTTTCACAAAGATATTCATCCTGTTTAAATCTTTCAAATTACATAATTAGTTCTTATCTTCTTTCCTATCACCATAAAATGGCCAACCTCATTTTTAATCTAAAAAGGTAAATTATTTCATAAATACCCATAGAAAGCTTGCTTATGTAAGAACCATGGTGGCACAGTATTGCAGGTTGACACTGCTCACTGCCGGAGTTCAATCTGACTGGCTCAAGGTTGACTCAGCCTTCTATCCTTCTAAAGTCTGTAACATGAGGACCCAGATTGTTGGGGGCAATATGCTGACACTGTAAATCACTTAGTGCTGTAAAGCAGTGATCCCCAACCTTTTTGACGCTGCGGCCCGGTACCGGCATCAGCTGGGCGCCGCCATCTTTTTTTGATGAAAAAGTGCTTCCGGTGACCTCACCGGAAGCACGTTTTCATCAAAAGATGGCGGCGCTAGCGCTTCAGTGAGCTTTCCGGTAGAAATGGCTTTCTACCCGGAAAAGCTCACCGAAGCGCTGAGAGTGCCGCCATCTTTTTTTGATGAAAACGTGCTTCCGGTGAGCTTTCTACCCGGAAAAGCTCACTGGAAGCACTTTTTCATCAAAAAAAGATGGTGACGCCCAGAAAGCCAGCGGCCCGGTAGGAGTTGTTCCGCGGACCGGTCCCGGTCCGCGGACTGGTGGTTGGGGACCCCTGCTGTAAAGCACTAGTAGCATATAAGTCTAAGTGCTATTGCTATTGTATATAACTTCAAATCCAGGGGTGGGATTCAAATTTTTTAACAACTGGTTCTGTGGGCGTGGCTTAGCTGATGGGCATGGCTTGGTGGTCATGTGACTGGCTGGGCGTGGCCAACTCAACATCACTCACATCGAGGCACGCATCTCCTCGCCTGGCCTCTCATGACTGTTGGGATGCTGCAACAGTCGTAAGTGTGAAAAAGGGTCATAAGTCACTTTTTTCAGTGCCATTATAACTTTGAATGGTCACTCCACACAAGCAAAGTATCAGCAAGTGAGAAAAAAAACTCCAAAGAAGTTCCAGAGACAGGAAGTCTAGTCCTGCCAAGAATGTAATAAGGATTAATGGAGAGGCAGTTTCTATAAGCAACACCAGAATGTTTCCTTCATGCCTTCCTTACAGGATTAGGCCAGCAATTTCTTCTAACAACCAGTTCTCTGAACTGCTTAGAATGTTAACAACCAGTTCTAGTGAATAGGTGCGAACCTGTAGAATCCCACCCCTGCTCAAATCCGAAAAAAGATAATACCATATTATAGGTTGTCACCTTACTAAACTTGAAAGTTGGTGCCAATTGTGAATGGAATGGTTCAACATGACACATCAGATTGTGCTCCAAATGTTTATGCTCAAATTATGCAAATGGAAGACTAAGAGGACTACTATGCCAAAGGCTTATTTAATACAGTGTCATAGATTGTGAAGACTATATATCAAATCTATTGTCAGTTTTCAGAGTACTTTATAATTTTGTTTTCAATTTTCAAATAAACCAAACAAGTATCTTGCATATTTGGATCTGAAAGTCTTGAGATAAAGCTTTCCACAAAGCCATACTAATTATTTATTAGCACTAAAATATATATTGGGTGTTATTTATTTAAAGCAAGTCAGTGCTGACTGCTGTTGAAAGCATTCTCTATGTATCTTTAAACACTGAATTATTTAAGTCAGACTATATTGCTTTGTTGGCAATAAATACAGAAATTTAATACTTTTTCTACTGAGTGACGTGGTCCTGTTGAAAATAACACTTGATTTTAGCCTGAATAAATTACATTTTTTCCAAGTTTACACTCTCTCTTACGTTGTTTGGGGTCCTGGGAAAGAAATTATTCTGCAAGATCGTGTCTGATAGAATTGCCACCAATAGCAATTTGAAATGCTCAGGGGATTAAAAAAGGACAAGCTATGACCAATTAAAGACCTCATTCAAGGTACTCAGTCCAAAGAAAAGGCTTTAAGATTTTCAATTTCCTGGTGGGAAGATTTCAGAAGTTGATGCTAGTGAATTACAGCTCCAGCTGATCAGAAACTATCCTATCAAACAGCCAGAGGTTGTAGAGCTCCATATTCTCACATATTGTATGTATGAACCTGCACTTCTGCCCTCTGGAACATAATCCCTCCTACATTTTCATGGCATCAAAAACTTGGGGCCAGGTGTGTTTTCTGAGATGGCTTAGCAAGGTGATATTTTAAGGGGTTTTGAATGTTTTGTGTTTTGTAACACAAGCTTTTAGTTTCACTGTTTCCCTTGTGGTTATGCTATTGTTTTAATGATTTATTTTTGTGATGCATTATTAATTCTCTATATGTCACTTTGAGTTGAGTCAACCTTGAGTGCATCAGGATTGAACTACTGGCAGTGGGAAGAGTTAGCCTACAATACTGCATCCTAATCCTGTGCCACTATGACATGGAAAGAAGAGAGGGGAAGGAAAGAGAAGGGAAGAGTGTCCAGGAGCAGCAGGAGGGGATATTCTGATTGATTGATTCCTTATTACTGGCCTCAGCAGAGCAAGATATACTAGCAAAACCTTCCACTTGTTTTGGACTTTAAAAAATGGGCTTAACTTTGCATAGCTTTGTTGTTCTTTATCATTATGCCCTCAAAGATATCAAGAGGGCTAACATAGATGCTTGACAAGCTTGGCCTTTACTTCTCTGGGAATTAAATCCCTCTTCACTGACAATATTTTGTTATATCAAAGTTATGGTTTTCTGCTAATACTTTGTATTAGGAAAGGTAGCAGAAGCTGGATAGAATGTAATAGTGGTTAGCAAGCCACAAAAAGAGACTGGTGTAGAAATGTCATCCTACCTCATTTTTAGAGCACTAAATATTTATACTAATGCTTCCAAGCTCAGACCAGTACCAATTATCCCATTATCAAGAGTTTAATTCTACTCCAATTATGATCAGACTTCCATCTAAATTTAAATTGCTGAAAATGAATTTGAACTTCTGGTTATATTGGCAGGACTATCACTGATGAATAACATTCCAAGTGAGGGTTTATGGCTAACTCGAATCAAGAAGTTAAGAACTAAGATATTAAATGATCCCCAAATTGTTAGTTCTATTACTTTATACAAAACTTTGATAGGCACACAGTTTAATAAGACCACACATCTCAATGGGCAGTTCTTCCTCTTTACTTTGGAAACATTATTGTATTATTCAACCTCACCATTTATTTTCCATAAAATCAAATAGAAATTGCAACATTATATATTGTAGGAAATAATCCTTTCCATTATTCTAAGTAGCATTAATGGTTTATTGAACATAGAAATATACAGCCCTTATTTCATATTGTCAAGTGTTTATAGTATTCCTAAACTTTTAAAGAATTTTTACTTACTTGGAAATAGTTTACTATATTTAAAATATTGTAAAATTATGAATAATGATATTTCAGACAAGTTTTGGAAGATGATCCTATTATAAAATAGGATATTATAAAAGCTAGGATAATTAATTAAGATAACTATCAATTGCTTTTTGGGAAAATTTTACTGTAAAATTTAGCTGACTAATTTCAGTTTGAGTTGCTTTGCTTTTGCACATAAATAGAAGCTTCTGATTAGCTGGCAGAGTATTACTGGCCTGAGGCTTTACTCTAGATAAACAGGCTCTATTCTCAAAACAGAAAAAAAAGAATCAGAAATACCATTTAGTTGAAAATCAAGGGAACATCTAAACATCCAAACAGAACAGGAAAGTTATAAATAATTTTCAGAAAACAACAGTCCCTTCCAATTGGCTCTACCATTTCTGATTAAAGTAACTTGTACTATACACTTTATGACAGAAATATGCAATTGCATTGGCTTGATGGCTAGATTGAGCTTTGCATGTCACATCAAGACCAAGTTTATATTGTGACTAACTTCATAATGTGTTATTTTAAGTATTACAAATCCCAAATACTATATTAGATGTTTTTAGCTTAACAATTATATGCGTCAATGTTCTTTCAAAGTTCTCAGTATGAAATGACCTATGTGTAGAAATTTGACACTTTGTGTGGCACTGCCTGGAAAAGTCTGCAGTAATTAACACATTACATACAAATGAAAAAAGTTAATATAAATAAAAGTAACTTAGATTTCCTTAATCAAGTCAATTCCGTATGTGTGGGACGATATTTAACCAGACAACAATTGATAAGAAATGGTATTAAGAAACAAACGTGGAAATTTGATCCAGGACAAATTACTGTTAATTCTTGGCACAATTTGGGATAAATAAGATCCCTTGGTAAATTTTCTGTTAGTTGATTACAATAAGTGTTTGCTAACAGAGGGTTTTGAAGCTTTAATCTTGAATTACTACTACTACTACTACTACTACTACTACTATTGTCTATTTTGTCATTAATATAATATATAGATGAGAAGTTAATAATCTGCAAATAGATTTAATAGTTTAAAAATTTGGAGGGGCCTGTTTCACAAGGGGTGATAAGCTAATTTTGTAGCAATGTATTAATCAGTAATCAACTGAGAAGATAATATGTGTATATGTGTTAGGGTTTTTTCTTTCTTTTTTAATGATATTTTCTTAACGTCTTGTTTGTTTTGTGCTTTTTCTTTATTTGTTTTTTTTTAATCGGACTTTAGTATTGTAACCTTTTTTGAATAAAATAAAAATATAATGAAAAAATAGCAGGGAAAGTATCTATAAAATGATGCTCTTAATTTTAAGCATAACTGAATATTTATTGAAACAAGAGTTTCAAACACAGAGTAATAAAAATAAAATATAATGGCAGGAGAAGTAAAGGAAAAGAAGCCTAAGCTAACTGGGAGTTCTTAAAGAAGGTTATACTAAAATTGCAAACAATTCTAATAAAAAGTGTAGGATGGGAAAGAAAGCCTACATATATAGCTGTACAAACAAAGAAACAAAAACGGATATTTATTTATTTATTTATTTATTTATTTAATAACACTTATGTGCTGCCTCCATACAGACTTGGGCAGGATTCAATAAAGTGTGAAGAAATGAGACAGGTGACACTGGCAGACATATAACATAAAAGTACATAAACTATCTGTCTGGAAAAGTTTAATTTGGATTTATGAATTGAAGAGAAGCATGGGTTACATGACCTAAATGACCCCATCTCTTGAAAGCCAACTGGTCTGGGAAGACTGAAATAATCTAAATCTCATTAGAGTCATCACTAAATAAGATAAGCATGCAAATCCAATGTAGAAATTGGTCACGAGGCTTTTTTCTTATATAAAGAGAGATGAAAGGCATACATATTTGATAAATAAATAAATACACACATTCAATTTTACTTCTTCCTCAATTGGAGTATAAATTTTCATTATCAGACTCATGGTCCCATGTACAGTAGCTTAAACTCCATATATCTACCATAAGCATATATCTACCATAAGCAAGGTTCTCTCCCCCCTTGCCTTTTTTATATCCTTAAAGCTTTAGTCAAATCTAGGTTGCCCTAGTTTTAATGATACTGTTGATCTCATGTTACGTTTATCTCCTATTTGCAAATTCTACCAATCGTATTTCCCTTTGATGTCAAATAATGATGACAAATAATAATAATTCCCATGAAGCTCTGGGTTATTTACTTAATTCCAAGTAGCATTAAAAGCATTTTATCTAAAACGTGAATCTTTAGAATTTGTACAGTCCCTTTATCTATTTATAACTTTCTTAGTCAAAATCTTGTTAAGCTCTTTGTTGTTTTAAAGTCTTAAAAAATATCATTTCCTCTTTGCTTTAGTTTCTGTAATTTGAAAGGAAGGCACCAAAGCGGTATTTTTCTTTATCCCGCTGTTTTCAAATACTTCTTTTCAACTGTAAATTTACTGTATTCTTGATTAAGAATGTGGGGATTTTCTTTAGTGTCCTTTATAAGGCTGCACTAGTCTATGCAAGTATATTGTTTCTCTCTCCACTCAAAAGAGAAAACCACAGATCTTCCATCCCACTGTCTCTTCAAAAGGAGCAACAATCTGGGATGCAGGTAGGCAATCTCTTGATCTTTCCTTATTCAGAGAGACTTCCTGGCTGCTGTTCAGTGCCCCAGAACCATCTCCGCTCCTTCAGAGACATCTCGTCCTCCATATAACTTCATTTAGAAGCTAGGACTGCAAGACATTCCAACATGTAAAAAAGCAAATGTAATCTCTTAAGTAGCTGATCTTTTCATATTCAGTGTAAACATCAAGATATGTATTCAGGTCTTTAATTTATTTATTTATTTATTTTTATTTATTTATTTATTTATTTGATTTGTCAATCGCTTACAAGATAATAGGTATAAGTATATACATAGTTATGAATACATGAAATGGGTACATATAAGAAAAATAAAAGAAACACTAGGATAGGGATGGTAGGCACATTGGTGTGCTTATGCATGCCCCCTCCAGACCTCTTAGGAAAGGGGTGAGGTCAATAGTAGACAGTCTAAGGTTAAAGTTTTTTGGGGTTTGGGGAAGAAACCACAGAGTCAGGTAGAATATTCCAGACATTGACCACTCTGTTGCTATTTCCTGCAATCAAGTTTGGTGCGGTTAACCTTGAGTTTGTATCTATTGTGTGCTCTTGTGTTGTTATGGTTGAAGCTGAAGTATTCATTGACATGTAAGTCATTGCAATGTATGATTTTATATACCATACTTAGGTCAGACCGAAGACGGCGTAATTCAAGGTTGTCTAGGTCTAGAATTTCAAGTCTGGTGGCATAAGGTATTCTACAACAAGTAGAGGAGTGTCGAACTCTTCTTGTGAAATATTTCTGGACTTTCTCAACTGTGCTAATATCAGATACGTAATGTGGGTTCCAGAGTGATGAGCTATATTCGAGTATTGGTTTAGCAAATGTTTTGTATGCTTTAGTCTTTCAAATTCTGAACCTGAACAAAGCTTATGCTGCATTCTGAATAAATCACTAGTTCTGGACGTTAAGTGTAAAAGAGTCACTGGTGTCAGAATCATAATGGCACTTTTGTTAGCTTACTTATGCAAATAATCTAATTACAAGAAGGGTAGAAACCTGTGGACATACGAGTATGAACTTCATCAGCTCCACTACCACAGGGAACTGGCTAATATTGATAGGAATGGGAGGGGAACAGTGACAAGCTAATCAAATATGTCACTTAACATTTTAAAAATGACAAAATCTTTGTCTCCAGTATTATTAAAAAAACAACTGGACTAAACAATGAAAAAGATCCCTTTCTTCTCTTAATTAGTCATTTGATTATCCCATCTTTCATTCTGAGATCTGCTTATCGTGAATGTGTATATGATTTGTCATTAGTTGCTTGTGATTCTTGGTGGACCCATAAACACAATTTCTCCTCAACTATCTGTCACTAACTTAGTCTTTGAACTCAAAGAATATATACAACCATATAAAATCTTACACTGACAAATGGATCCCTATGTTATATACTTGTCATACAGTATATACAGTAGCTTTATTTCTTTGATCAAGTTTTAGGGATGAATAATAATTAAACTGACTTCTCCAACAACATATCTTAAAGCAACCCAAATATAGTCCAAAATATTATAACAGTTTAATAACTGTTGTACAGTACAATATGGATATGACATAGCTTTCTGATTACAGTACAAAAGTTAGAAATAGGTGATTTCAAGTACATCTAAGAAAACTTCTGGATAGCATCAAACAAGGGAGTCAGGCAATTTTTTCATTTCTTGAAGAGTGCAGTTCCATAGAGAATTTATCCCCTAGAAAACATGTTATGGGAGGCATAAGGGCATTGCCTAAGTGGTACATACTTTCTTTTATATCTGCCACCCATAACCTAGAAAAAGGCCATTGGTAATGGGTAAAGGATAACCTAATAAGTGTGCAGGTTTGGATATCTTGATTTTCTGAAGTGATGGTTTAACTCTTGACTGCTGCTAAATTATGCTCATGTTCAATTTCTTCTAATCTTTGTTCAACAAGCTCCAATTTAGAATCCAGATTTAGAAAGAAATCAGGCACAATCCAAGGTGAAGCAGTTTTTAGTTAATTTATATCATGTACCATCTACATCTAAATTATAAGATACTAACTGGGACAGAAATCCTATGGGAAATAGATTCTAAGCCAATAAAACATTTTAACTGCCAAGCTGTTGTTTCTATGCTAATTGGCTCACCTAGTCAAAGTACAGCACTGGAGACATTTTGAGGTACAGAAAATATGGCTCTCAAAAACTATTATTTTATTCTTCCATGTGCATGGAATTTTATGCTAGGAGGCAATTGCACATCACAAAAAAGCAGTGTACTGATTTTGCAACTAATAGTCTAGAATTCAGGTGTCCATTCTGGCTCCTAAAAATCTACAGTGGCCACCATATTGAGTGGCATTTTTGATATGTGCTATTTGATGTCTAGGGGCTTGAAAAAGTATACCCAGATATTTAAAGCAACTATTCTATTTGGTTGTATATCTATGAAGCAGTTGTTCTTTTCAGAGAATATCATTATTTTGTTTTGAAGTTTTATTTTTGGATAACTAATAACCAAACTGCTCTTTCATACAAAATTGGCTCCATTCTGAGGGCCTTTCTAAGGCTAGCTTGAGTCATGAAAAGAATTATGACACCATCTGCATATAGGCAGGTGTTTGCCCACTAATTTGAAATATGGGACCTGCTATATAGTTCCTGTTAACATCAAATGCCTGCTGCTTGTGTGAAGTTTATGTACAAGTGATGCAGACATGACTATTATATCTAAAATAATTTAGTCAGGAACAATGAAACTTGATTTCTATAAAGCCTGTCAGACATTCCCAATTGTACTTGAAAGTCAGTATTTCCCAGCTTGGTGCTTTCATGTACATAGAATAGCAACTTGTCATCATTTACTGAGATCCACACAGAAATTTTGCCTCTATTAGGTAACAGCTTATAACATATATTTTAAAAGGCTCTTGGGTACAGAGAACAACTGCTGTAATATAACCCTTTGGGGGTGATTAAGCTAGGAAGTGTTAACAGCTAGAATTAATAGAACAAATGAGAAGGAAATAGGAGCCAAAAATGGTGGCAATGCAGACCACTGAGAGAAAGAACCAAAGCAATGGAAGAACTGTTTCTATATTCTTAATTATTTACAAGGTACATGTGAATTACTTTGAAATTAAGTTAATGTGATCATTTATGCTTTCTGTTCACCAAGGATTTTGAGGAAACATTAAATGCCAAGGACGATTAAAGTTTAACATTAGCACAGTCATCATGAATATATTAGTGCTGAAAAAAAATTCATGGAGTCTGATCACTTGAATAGATCCTCTTCATTCTAGTGTCAGGAATTGGTGCTAATTATTTCTGGCCAGTGAATCCATGATGAATGAAAAATATTGATTTCTGTATTCCCCAAGCAGAATGGCTTGGAGTTTTGTTTTTATTCTGATCACACAATCTGAAAGTTGAAGAGTTACCCTCAGTTTTTTCTAACTTTGATTACAATCATATGGTTATAAATATGATTAAAATTGTACATTAATATATTAAGATAAATATAGTATACAAATATAAGGAAAAGATATACACAGAATATAAATTTGGGAAGGTTCGATTGATTTTTCCCCTAGATTTTTATGGGACCAACAATGTTTATCTCTGCCTTGTTCATGCTGTCTGGATTGAGGCAATCTACAATAGTGTAAAATAACATAACACAGCAAACATATATTTTCAATATTCAAATATATTCATAATGAAATCAATTACTTCTTTTCCTTTTTAACATGAAATAGTTTAGGCCTATAATATAGAATATGTAGAATATAGAATAGGTATTTGATAATATACAGAGTTCCACAATTATATTTTCACAATTCACCAGACTTTTTCCCTTGAAAAATGCTCATCATCTGGTAATTTATTTAGATGATTATACTTTGGTATCAATCTAATAATTCCCACAAGCATTTGAAATTCATATTAGATACTTTATGAACAATGATACTTTCACAATTCATCAGAGTTTTTCCCTTGACAATTACAGAGAAAAAAAGTAGCTTATCAAAACTAATCAATATCTGTGCTACTAGATTTATTTAATTATGTTCCTTTTAACCAGATATCCTTTTTCACCAGCCACACTTTCTTATTTGTAATATTTATAAGTGTTATTCTGTTCTATGTGTGGATTTTGTTGAAAATTGCATATTTCTCACTTAAGCAGTTTCAGACATAACATGTTATTTTTCGGCTGGCTTAGAAGAAAGCTCCCATACAAGAATCTGGAAGATTAGAACTCTTCTATGTTAGTTTATACTGAACAGTAGCTAAGAAAGAAACCTTCATCTCCCACCATCTTCCTCACCACTTCACCTCTTCTTAGTTATAAGCCTTCTGTAACAAGTTCCTTTCTTTTAGGTACATTTTCAACTATTCAGACTAAGTACTAAAAAAAAGTCTCTGGCAGAAGTTTTCTTTTTTTGCTTTTTGGAACCAATATTGCTGCTGGAGTAGATCTGTGTGTATGTGTGCGTGTGTGTGCATTTGAAGATTACAGTTTTACCAGAAGCAAGGAAGAGAAAAGACAGAATTGTGTGAAAAAGACAATTCAAAATACTGAAAAGCAGTACTGAGACATAATGAGACCAAGAAGTCAAGCAAAGAAAACCAACAGCCTGATAAAAAGGAAAGGCAGTCTTGCAACAACTACCTAAATAAAAGTCTGAAAGAAAGAGGTGAAACAGATTATCATGTGACTTATTCAGTCTAAAAAGGAAGCTCCAGAGAGACAGAGTTAGAGTAGTGATGAAGAACAGGTAGGATAAATGTGTGAAAAAGTGAAAGTGAAACAAATGAGTGTAGATGAACTTGTCTCAGCACCACATAAAGAAACAGTCCTGAATATTAGGAAGAAGTGCAAAATGGTGTGATTCAGTAGGAAAAGTTTAAGAAGCTTACTTAAGGACTTTGTAAAATAAGTCAGTAGACTATTGTTTCTCAAGTTTGGAAACTTTAACATCTCTGAACTTCAGTTCCCAGGTTTCCTAATCAGCAGAAACACTGCAGTAGACTAATGACAAAAGAGGTTGCTAGCAGTGGAGTGTAGCTAGTGGAATTATTTAATAAGAAATAGTTATGTATAAGTAAAAGTCTACTTATGTATCTGCTAAGTAATAAATAAAAACTTTGTATAGTAATGGTAAAACATATCCCTATTCATCCTGTTTGTGTTTATACCATCCAAAATAAAACTGTGACATAAAATATTATTTAGCAGTCAAAATTAGGTTACTTGAATGGTCTCCTATATTTGTTTGTGTACCAGTGTTGCTGATTATTTGTAAATTACATTATTTTCAGGGAAATTGTTATTAATAATTAAAATATCATCTAAGATCTTTCTAAATAAAGGTTTGTTTAAAAAAATAGTATAATAATAAAATGTAATAAAATAAGAAAAATAACACAGTGTTTGGGAAATTGCTTTTAAGTTATAACGTGGAGGTTACTTTTGTTTGAATATAATGGTAATGTTTATACATTTTCCTGGTGCTAAAGGCATCTGATGTTCTATTTCTGAATTACAGAGCAAAACTAGATGGCACATAAAATCAATTTCTATTTTAACTTTTGTTCGCTCTAAGTACCCGCTGACTTAATTCATGGGGCACAAAAAGAGATATATTTTTTTTCTTTCTGCCCCTTGCTTCAAAAAAACATTTCACCATTTTATACATGAATGCAGAGATTATTTTTTTTAAAAAAATCAACATTTCTACATTTATGTCTTAACATAATAGCCATATAATGGATGCAAGTTAACAGCTGCATTTGAACATAAAGCTAAATCATTATTTTGCATTATGGGAATAAGTCTCAGTTAAGTTCAGATTTATGTACTCAATGTTCCTGACTCTACAAACATAGCTAATAAAAACTTTTAAGGTTCTGAAGACTTTCTGAAGTAATTAAGCCAGTTACAAAGTATTCCAGGACAACCTTACTTCTTTCTTTAAAGATCTTATTAATATTGTTATAAAATAGAATCAGCCATAATCATAATCACAATACTGTTCAGAAAATACACTGAATTTCCACTTTGATACAGTTTTCCTGTGGTTGTTCTTATTCTGAGATAGACTAAAGATAACTATAGCAGGGGTGCTATACTTGATTTCATTGAGGGCCGCATCAGGGTTGTGTTTCATCCCAGAGGGCCAAAGTGGGCATGGCCAGCTCAACGTCACTTGTGTCAGGGGTGCCTGTCATGGCCCGAGTGGTCTGCCAGAAAAAATGGGCTTCCGAGCTCCGTTTTCCGCTGCAACCCTCTGCCAACAAAAACAGAGCTCGGATGGCTGCCGAACTCCATTTTCGCTGGCAGAGGCACCATGGGCCAGTCCTTCATTGTTTCCAGTGCAGCCCCACATGCCAGATCTAAGCACCCTGGGGGCAAATCTGGTCCCCAGGCCTTGTGTTTGACACCCCTGGCCTATAGTATAAAGATTTTAGTATAAGTATACAAATATAGTGTAGTATCAAGATTTTATATAGGAATGCAAAAATCATTGCTTAATCTGTAAGATTTCTATTCATTCCAGTACCCAGCAGGGAAAAGTGATTCATGTCAGCCAACGAAAGTTTCCATCAATTAATGATGTAATGAATAGTATATGGTGCTAGTATTGCAAAGATCGATAGCTATATTAGTCTGAATATATTGTTTGAAATACCTTTCCTCACAACAGTGCAATCCAAATGTGTAGATGTTGCTGCCCACAATTCCTCAGTCAGTGGCCAATTATTCAGAATACTATAACTTCTACACATATCTGAACTGGGCCCTGTTTAGGGGAGCTACCCTTAAAATGGTTTGTTCCTTTAAAGAGTAAGATCTTAATAAATGACTTCCTATAAAAGCATTAAGATCAGTATAATACTATTGGTCTAGAAAAACACTCTTATTTTTAGGTTAGATATATATGTAAATGACCTTGAGAGGTAGGAGGAAGAGCCTCAGCCTTGTCTGATAAATGAAATTTCAGTCTGAAGGAAGAGGACTAAAGTGTTTCAGAAAAGATCTTCCCTAGTTTTTAGGGAATAAATATGATGGATTGGAGAGATACTTTTAGACTTGTAAGTTTATGTTAATATAACCATACAATAAAGGCACAACTAGTATTTATTGTCATGCTTCCTCCCTAGATTACCTTGCAGAGCTAACAGCTGATGACCTGGAAAGTTCTGAAATATGCATAAAACTCTTCAGATTCCTTTAATATAAATAAGTTTCAGATAACTGGCCATCTTGGCCTTTTGATTCCCAAACAGTTTTGTGGGATAATCAGTTTATTAGGACATATCCACAGTGGGTTGATTTTTATTTTCCATTACTGTGGGTCATCAAGATCAATAAATCACACTGGACTGGAAGATGACATTTTGACAATATTAAATCCATTGCGTTTTTATTACTGGGATGACCTTAGCATCATTTAAATGGGAGCCAGGTGGAACGTATCTATAAATCTTTTGGCAGTCTTTGGATGAAGAGAAGGACATTCCAGATAACTTCTTGTTAGCTCTTAGCATTCTCAGGGAGCAGATGATGATTCAGCAGAAGCAAGTAGCAATGACTGCTACCATGAATCTTGAAATCACCTTTGAAAACTTTCAAAGAATCCCAACGAAGAATCATTCTGAAGAATCTGGGAAATGTTGGTGTATTTTTGTTCACTGTTTTCACAATGCCAGTCTTAGGAGCTCACCAACTAGGGAAATGTCCTTCAAACAATATTTTGGTATGGACCATTTCAAATCTAGTGTGGGTTATGGAAATTAGCGATGTCACAAACAAATACTTGGTTTGCTCACAAAAGTGTTCAAACTCAGCAGGGAGAATGTTGCATACATTACAGGGGAATGAGAAATTGTAGTTTCAAATCTGAAAATAGTCCTCTAAATTATTCCAAAATGATAAAATGAATGTTTTGCTTATGCCTTTTTGAAAGCTCTACAAATGCCAGTCCTGAGTTGCTAATATATGAAATGAGGTCACATTTTTAATCCAGTGATTTCTAATAAACTCTTTTAGCAGACTTATATGAAAATGGTCCAGGGCAAGACAACTATCACTACACTATTATTACTCCATTAAACCATTATGTTTTCATTTACCAATGTATTTCTATTAAAATCATGAAAGAGAAAAGAATTTAATACCAAGCAAGAATATTTCAAATGCATTCAATTTTAGATTAGGCATTACATCTTTGACATTTAAATCATAATGATTTTACTCTTTGTTAAAGTATTATTATTTTTAGTAACACATTTAAATGGGTGGTTGAAATATGAAATATAAATAAATCAGATAAATACTCCCCTTCAAGTAGATTATTGAAATAATCCTTGTTCAAAACAATTCTCATTCTAATTTTAAATATGGAAGGAAAAGCTATGAGCAGGATCATTTTAGTGACTCTATTCCTGCCCAGTCAGCGCAACATATCAAGATTAGGATGAGAAGAAAGTGTGAACTGCTGTATCCATCTTCGTATTGGCAGTGTTTGCACAACATGATTAACCACCTTAACTACAATCCTAACTGCTGCAATAACATTGTTAATATTAACTTTATTAGCATTAACACTGGTTAGGTTTGATTAGTTTCTGGAATTGGGTACGTCTAGTTTAATGAAAAGAAAGACTAGGGATGACATGATAGCAGTGTTTCAGTATCTCAGGGGCTGCCACAGAAAAGATGAAGTCAAGTTATTCTCCAAAGCACTTGAAGGCAGGACAAGAAGCAATGGATGGAAACTAATTAAGGAGAAAAGCAACCTAGAACTAAGAAGAAAATTCCTGATAGTTAGAACAATTAATCAGTGGGACAACTTGCCTCCAAAAATTGTGAATGCTCCAACACTATAAGTTTTTAAGAAGAGATTGGTTAACCATTTGTCTGAAATTGTATAGGGTTAACTGCCTGAGCAGTGGGTTAGACTAGAAGACCTCCACGGTCCCTTCCAACTCCATTATTCTATTCTATTTTATTCTATGATTCAACAACTTGTGCAAACAAAAAACATGCCAAATCAGTAATCATGTTAAGCATGTTGCATGGCATATGTTGTATGCAAAACATGCATGTGCATTTGCAGCCACAAATGCATGTATTCAGTGAAGTTGCTTCACTGAGGTATGATGTTCTTTTGTCATCAGATATGTGTTTAGTAATTATTCGAGGTAAGATATGCTGTCTCCCTGTGGCCCTTACCATTCACTAGTTCATTTAGTCCTGACTTGATTGATTCTGAAAATTAGTTTCCTTTGTAATGCTTATCATTTATTTTGTTTTCTTATGACTTAATTTGGGGTGTTATTTGGGTCTTTATTAGCAACTTGAAGCCCTAAAGCAGAAAATCACACAGCATAAATCTCTATGAGTAAAACAAAATGAAACAAATGTCCCACATGCCCTTGGCTTGTCTTCTGATTTAATGTCGGTACATGTGGAATATGTTGAACCTCAGGAGGTTCTGTCCAGTTATATATTTATTTATGAGATTTAACTTTATTAATTATATCTGATTCTAGGTAGTTTACAAGCTAATAATTTACATAATGAAATCTGTAATATAACAGATTACAATACTAAATAAGTCATCATGTAAAGTTAATTCATAGTATTGCATATTTATTCAGGATGTAATCCTCAAAGGTCTTCTGAAGTTGCTGGGATTTTAACCAGTCCTTGAAATATCATAAGGGAAAGGGCCACTACTGCCTCTTGGGGCAAGGCATCACATAGTCAAGAAGCCCGCCACCCTATCCCAGCATATCTGTGCTCTCTTACACCAGATATCCTGACAAAATGACAAATAACCTAAGCACCAGAGCTCACTGTAGCAGCATTGCCAAAAAGGCTTTAAGAGTTGTAAATCTAATATTATGAAGCTTCTCCTCTGGAAATATCTAATTCCTAACTAGACCATACAAAACTTTTGCTAGACCAATACTTGAATACAGCTCTTCAGTCTGGAATCCGCACTGTATATCGGACATTAATACAATTGAGCGAGTCCAGAAGTATTTCACTAGAAGAGTACTACACTCTGCTCACAACATAATACCCTATATCACCAGACTTGAGATTTTGGGCTTGGACAATCTTGAACTACGCTGCCTATGGTTAGACTTAAGCATAGCACACAAAATTATCTGCTACAATGTCCTACCAGTCAATGACAACTTCAGCTTCAGCTTCAACCATAACAATACAAGAGCACACAACAGATACAAACTCATTGTAAACCGCTTCAAGCTCGATTGCAGAAAGTACGACTTCAGCAACAGAGTGGTCAATGCTGGAATGCACTACCTGACTCTGTTGTTACATCCTCTAACCTCCACTCCTTTAACCTCAAACTATCCACTATTGACCTCACCCCATTCCTAAGAGGTCTGTAAGGGGTGTGCATAAGTGCACCATCGTGCCTACCATCCCTGTCCTATTGTCCCCATTTATTTGTACCTATTTCCTGTATTCTTACTCATGGTTATACTTATACCTATTATCTTATAAGTGATTGACAAATAAATAAATAAATAAAATAAGATAGGGACCATTAGGCCCTCCTTGAATGTACTGGATGGACATATCAAAAAAAGAAAGTGTTGGTAATGTGAGCTATACTGGAAGAGGTTTATAAACATAGAGAGAATGCAGAGACATAGTATATAAATAGCAAACACATGCTGTTTTGTTGGAATTTTCAGTTCTCTGAATAGGCCTTTTTCACATATGACGCATATGCAAGACAGCATATCTGCTATACAAATAATGATGGGTCCTGGGGACATTGGCTTTGTTCTGTGCACCTGTATGGAACAAACGCAGCTCCATGGTAAAAGAGGCAAAACTCCAGCAATGGGGATAATGGCACAAAGCAGAAAAGTGGTGCCAAGCACATTATGGGGGACGCCAGGGAGAGTATGAAAGTTCTAATGCTCAAGTTAGTTAACAGAACAGATATAAGTTTAAAAGAAGGAACAGATATAATTTAAAAGAAGGCACTTTAAGGTATTCTGGTTATGCTGAATTCATCACATTAAAAGAAAGTACAATTACAATGTATCTACATGAAAATGGAAGAAAAATAAATTGCATAATGCTAAAATAAAAAGATTAAATTTTTGGCAGAAACGTTACCGAGTACATGTGGTCCAGACATTCCATTGCAGTGCCATTCAAAATATAATTGACATATTTTTTTTACTTGAAAATGCCAGATGCAAGAATATCTTATACTTCTATAGTTACAAAACAATTTGGCAATCTCCTTTCTTTACCTAAAATGGACTAGTAAAATAATCTCTTCTGAGATGATGCATACTATGATTTGTCAGCTTGTGAAATAAAAAGCATGTATATGTCTAAACTAAAACTGGATGTTATACAACATACATTCTTCTCAAAGCACTCTAGTACTGACAAAAATTGTAACAGAATTCTAATGGGTTTTTTTTACATTGAACTGATAGTCAAGTAAAATTACCAGAAAGGCTTGTTCTGACCTAGGCTTCACACAATCACAAAACAGACTCCTTATCCCAACAGACCCCTTTTTATTTGGCTAAAGTGAATTCCTATCATTCACACCCAGCCAAGTCCTGGCAAACAGTATTTCCACGGTTACTTGCAATCACAGACCTTATCAGGCTTGGAGTGTTACCTGGCCAATAGCTTCCAAGTGCAACACTGTACAAGGAAATACTTGGTAAGGAGTCTCTGTGAGTCACAAACAAATCTTCACATGAATTAAACAAACTAACTGTCTCCTGTAAACACCATTCCCCTTTTGCTATTATATATTCCCTATTGGAGGGGCCATTCACCATCCACCTGTGCCTTTACTCCCGGGTTGACCTTTGTTACTTAACTGTTCCCTTCTCCTGGCAGCTCTGTGCATGCGCACATCAGGAACAGGCTCCAGCTATCCTTCTGCCCCACTGATTTCCAACTGATAAGTGTCGGACTGTCTGGCCCCATTTCTGCCTCTGATGCAGAGCACTCATCAGAGCCTTCCCCAGACTCCAGGGCTGGCCCATGTTCTTCCCAACCTCCTCACTATCTAAATCTGCCACCAGCTCTGATGGCCACTGGCAGACCACAACAAGGCTGTTGTATAGCAGGGCTGTCAAACTCATGGCCCACAGGCCGGATGTGTCATGCACTGCCCACGCCCATGCTCATTTTAGTGAAGGGGGGAAAAGTCATGATACATCATGTGACCATGACATGACAACACGAATTTGACACCCCTCTTATATAGTGTAGATTCTAAACAGGATACTCTTAGAAAGGAGGTTTGAATACTATGCAAGTTTTATCGATTTCAAATCAATAATTCGACCAAAAAACATTTGGAACTACCTAATTTATTCTCAGTAGCTATGACCACAGTTGACTAGCCTATAAGTAAGTGCTATGCAGGGTATTGACTGTTTAGATTGGGAAAGAGTTCACAGTTTAACTCAGAAAGACATTAGAGATGGGTTCTTCTTACATATGGGGGCTTTTTAGGACCTCTGATATGCTATCTACTGGAATCTTTCCAAAGGATCATCTTTCTTTCATGCCTGCAATGCTCATGCTATGTTCACATAATCTCTCTCTTCTATTAAGCTCTTTTGCAATCATTGTAAGAGGCCTCTGCTGTTTCCGGGAATCTGCTGAATTCTGGAAATCAGGTATATCTAGAAATCTGGTGTTTTGTTGATTGGCTATTTATCACAGTCATGCACATGTATAAAACAAGCAATCTGTTTGGTTTCTGCTAGATTCTTCTCATTAATTCTCTTAGACTTATAGTTTTTATTTCTTGTCTTTCATTTTTCAAACAACTCAAAACAGTTTTTGGTACTTTGATCTTTGTCTTTACTCTTGCAGACCATAGCAGGAAACATTATGAGCTTCACAATGTTCTCTCCAGGAAATCAATAGAGAGGTACAAAAGTAATAATTAATTTAATACTTTGCCTTTTAAGAAAGCTGCTGGCAGAATATCCTTTATGTGGTTTTCCCTACACTGATTAGGCCTATTCACAGAAAAAGGAGAAGAATCACAGGAACACATGCTCCTAACATCTAATTCCTGTGGATAGCCCAGAAAGATATCATGATTGAAGTTGCTTAGGACTACTGAGAGACTAAGTGGAGTAAGGATATATTTAAAAAGGTTACAGCATGGCAACTGGACCAAAGTTTATTAAAACTAAGACATTTTGTTACTCATCCAAGTAACTTTCTTCAGTCAAATGAAAATTTTGGATAGGCAGAGAGTCAGAGAGCCATGGGAAGAAACCAACTCTTGGCAAAATGATAATACTATGACTCTTTGCCTATCCAAAATTTTCATTTGACTGAAGAAGTTACTTGGATGAGTAACAAAAGATCTCAGTTTTAATAAACTTTGGTCTAGTTGCTTTGATTTATTTTTTTCAGATACTTTTAGCCTGGATGATTGAATCTTAATTTACATGTTGTAGGGTGTGTCAAAATTTTTCAACTTTCAATGTCCAAATATTAGGTTGTAACATGCCTTGGGGATTGTATTTTTTTTATTACTTTAATACAATTTAGATGTGCTTGATAAGTAATTACATAAATATCATAACGTTTTAACATTTTGTTTGTTTCATTTAAGGATGGTTGCACTTTGCTTGTCTCAGTTACACCAAATGTCACCAGCAAAGACAACTGATACTATGTTGGTACCAGGAAAGGAATATTGAAGACAGGACAAAAATTGCACAAAACAGGAATTTAGAGCAGAAATATCAAGGCAGTACAGGTAGTCCTGATCTTCTGGCCACAATTCAGCCCCAAATTTCTGATGCTAAGTGAGACAGTTGTTGAGTGAGGTTTGCCCCATTTTACAATCTTTCTCACCATAGTTTTTAAATGAATAACTGTAGTTCTTGAATTAATAACATGGTTGTTAAATGAATCTGGCATCCCTATTTTACTTTGCTTGTCAGAAGTTTGTAAAATGAGATCACATGACTCCAGAAGTCTGCAAATATCAGAAATATGGGTCAATTGCAAGCATACGAATTTTGATCACCTGACCGTGGGATGCTTGCAATGGTTGTGAAAAGTGTGAAAAATGGTCATGAATTACTTTTTTCCGTGTCGTTAAATTTTGAATGGTCACTAAATGAACAGTTGTAAGTCGAGGACTACCTGTAAAGCCTGTCCTTATCTTTTTATCTGGTGTAATCCATTTTCCTTTATATAAATAACATCAAGTAACTGTCAATTAATGTAGAATAAATTAAAGAGTCCTATTGTTTCAGTTTCTCTGAAATATAGCTGCCCAGAGAAACGTAATATCCTTGTTCAATAGATTTCATGTTAAGGAAAATAATATGTACCCAATTCTTGAAACTGAAAACTCAGTCATTCATTGATTTTTTTTTATATTAAAATTACCTGTTTTTTTAGATTTTCCCATTCCTGACTTCAGCTAAAAAAGGTACTGCAATAGATATATTCTTATAGGGAAGTTACAATAATCATGCCCATGAGTGAACTTATAAGAGCTTTAAAGACATATGAACTCAGTGTGAAAGCCTCTGTTATTATTTACTTGAGTGCTTTTTTGAGGAATTTTTATTCAAAGGCTATATTTTTGAACTTTAAAATCTCATCTATAGGCATCTGCAGGAAAAGGAAAGGAGGGCAAACAATTGCAGGTGCATTATGATATTCTCACACTATAAGTATTATGACATAATTATATTCACATTAATTTGAACTTAATAATAGCACCTATGATTCCATAAATATGGCCAAAAATGAGAAATAGCACGAAGCTATGTGAGTTACTCTTTATATCAGAAGACATAATGATTGTGCTATCATCTGTGTTCTGCACACAGTCATAAATTGAAATGTATTTAGACTAGTCCTGAATGACAAATATAATTATTTCACATTTCATGGCACACTTGGCCTGAGGGATATATCCTACCACAAACAGTGATTTGATAAAGTATTGTTGCAGGAAATAATAGTAGTGAGCTATCATTAGATCTAACACGACTATTTTCTATACAGCAATAGCTAAAATAAAACTTTTTTTGAGGGAAAAAAAAGGGAGGGGTTTCTACCTTGAAAATGGGACTTTGCCTTCCTGAAAATTGCTTCTCACTATCTCACCCAAAGCTCTTTATCTTCAAATATAGTAACTAAAACCATGTGGACATAGGGTTCTTCTCCAAATGTTTATTGCTCCCTTTTTGTGCATGTATTGATCTTTTTTCCCTACCTCTTCAAGAAGTAGCTTTGGCTATTTTTAATTGACAGGACTACACCACAGAGAAGAAAAATAATCACAACAAACACACACAAACACAATATACACAGAAACATACACAAACACAATCAGTTAAGGACCAACTATAAAAAGTACACACAAGTTGATTTTTATATGGCTTTTCTGATTTAGATCACACCTGAAATGGAAGATCACATTATATCTTCCTTACCCCTACTTACTATCTATCTGTCTGTCTGTCTGTCTGTCTGTCTGTCTGTCTGTCTATCTATCTATCTATCTATCTATCTATCTATCTATCTATCTATCTATCTATCTATCTATAATGAGCCATGATGGCACAGTGGTTAGAATGCAGTATTGCAGGCTAATTTTGCTGATAGTTCAATTCTCACTGGCTCAAAGTTGACCCAGCCTTCAATCCTTCTGAGGTTAGTAAAATGAGGGTCAAATAGTGAAAGGAAATATGCTGACTTTGCTTACAGAGAGCTATAAAGCACTGTGAAGTGGTATATAAGTCTATGTGCTATTGCTATTATTATTATGGACTTTATTTGCAACCATATTCATTTGTAACAATTCTGGGTGGATATTCTGCTTACAGGGAAGGTAATTGGCTCAATTCTCAGTTCTCATATACTCTTTTGGAAGTTTTGTAGTCCAATAAAGTATTTTATAAATAACGCAAGTGTGCAAAATCCAGAGTCTATGGATAACTTTTCGCATTAACTTTTTCTCAACTTAATAGAGGAATTGCACTATTAATATGTAATGTGGCAGTCTCAAGTATTCGTATTTTAAAATGAATTCATAGTAATAAATTTAGGTATATAAAAGTATTTACATCTACAACTTCCCAAATTCATAGGTAAATTGGGAGGTCATTGTGTTATATACTGAGAGAGATTGTGTGCATCCAACAGCAAGATTTATTTGGAAAGACAGTATAATTTGAAGAAAGCTTTCCAACCATATGTTAGAAAATATGGCAGGGGGACAGAGAAACAGAATGGTGTGTTGCCATAATGACTCCCTGGACTGTTATTAATAGCTCAATTTAATAAGAAATATGTTGGAAATCCTGGCTCTACTTTATCTCTTCTCCATATCTAGTGATTACTTTAGCCCTTTGTTTGTTAAACTGGCATGTGCTCCTCTATTGAGGCTATGTTAATGTGTTTACATAGTTGCAATAACTCTTTTCTATTTCCAGACAGTATATGAAGAAGGTTCTCTAATCACCTGTTTGCTCTATAACTGCTGTATTCTATTAGCCCCAACTGATTTTGCTAAATGACTGCAATAAAGACCTAAACTTTAGCATGTTGAATAAAGGAAAAGTAAATAGGATCCCAAATGAAGAAAAAGAATGAAGAAATAAACCAGAGAAACATTTTAATAGATTGACCAAAGTGAAATATTTTTAAGGCAGGGGTTCCTAAATATTTGTCACTATACCTCCCTTTAGTATAATCTTAATGTACACACCTCCTGAAAAATGAAAACAGCAAAATTAACACAAATGAACAATTAAACTCTTAGCCCATGTTGCAAGAGCCCCTCTAGTTCCTCGATTGTAGCAGCTTACAGAGCTCCCTCTCTTGCTCATAATATCAACCCTACCATATCTGTGATTTCATAAATCAGTCTTTATGATTTAACTTCTGAAAATCCATCTAATTGTGGATTAAGTCATTCCTTTAGGTTTTTATACCACCATTAATACTTATAACTCTTAGTTGTTGTAGAAAGGAGACAGCAACGTAGTTGCTGTAATCTTCTTAATACAGTTTACTAATCATAACCTAGAGAATTCTTAAGATTAACTGCTTCCAATCTAGGCAGTTACCATCAACTGGAACTTATGAATATTGTAAATCACCTTTGATACTTATACTGCAAGGATATGTGATACAAATAATTGACATCTGCAAAAACCAAAGGCTTAGTTATTATAACTACAGTTAGCATAAATATAAATGGTAATATGTTCAGTTCAACAATGAATTTGTTTTTAATGATTTCCTATAATGTAAAAGTATGGATTTTTTTTTCTTAAATATTTCTGCAGAAGAGCAGGCTTCTTACCAAATGCCAAAGAAACTAAAAATCACAATAGGATTTATGGGAAAAGAATACCATGATTTAGGAACTGCAAAGTAAAAAGGGGAGTGAGCATTATTTGTTATTTTGAGCCAGTCAAAAAGCATATTGATTTAAATGTTAAAAGTTCTTGCTGCAATGATGACACTAGAACATTAATTTAGAGATATAAAGAACCCTTTTCTCTACAGCTAATCTTCAATCCTTTTTTTCTTTTAGTGTTCAGATTCAGAACTGAAGAGATTGATTAGTACACAGTTGGTTTCTGATCCCTATAACCCATCCTTAATTACCCCAGCAAATTTTATTTCTACAGGCAACTGGGGTGCTTTTGCTAAAGCAGATATTCTATAACCACTTAATCACAAGCTAATATTATATGCATGTGTATAATAATTCAAATCTGATTCTACTTCAGATGACCAATGCTCACAGTTTTTTAAAGTCACTAATTTAAAGTAAGGTCCAGTTAATGTCAAACATGTAAAATTAGACATTTTTGTTTTTATAAAGCGGATATCGGAGTTCTATTTGTTAGTAGGATTGAAGTAAATGGGTAAAATCCCTACTCTATCCTTTCCTAACTCTAATCGTAAATCTTGGTCCTTTTCTATAGCTCTAGCCCTTATTAAAAACATCTTTCTCAGTCATTGCTTGGAGAAACTGTCTGAGAGTTGGAGCCTGTAGCTCAACATTCTGACTTATAACAATTAATCAGTGGAACAATTTGCCTCCAGAAGTTGTAAATGCTCCAACACTGGAAGTTTTTAAGAAGCAATTTGATAACCATTTGTCTGAAGTGGTATAGGGTTTCCTGACTAAGGGGTTAGGGTTAGTGCTAAGTACTCCTTGTTTGTACTAAGGGGTTGGACTCGAAAATCTCCAAGGTCACTTCCAACTCTGTTATTGCATTCTATTCTGTTCTGTTCTGATTTTCTGGGTAGCTTCAGGATGCCATTCAGTGGTTCCTGAAAGTAATGCAGTTAAAAAAATTTAAGCCACGTTTTAGTCTTGTGTAGCAGGGTTAGAGATATGAATCTTAACTTAAACCATTACTTTCCCAAACAGAAAATCTCTGAGGTTCAACAATTGGTTAATTTAAGCGACACAATCTCAGCATGTTCTGTAGTATGGATGTTTTTCCCCACTCAGAATAAACAGTTATAGACAAATTTGCACCCTATATCGCTGACATACTAAACATGCTACTGTGCCTCTTCTTTCTCTGTTCATTTTGGTCCCTCAGAAGTACTCAAAGGAAATTAGAGTCTTAATGAAAAGTAGACAGGCACTTGAGCTACAACTGTAAGCCTTCCATCCTTTTGAGGTTGGTAAAATGAGGACCCAGATGGTTGGAGGCAATATGCTGACTCTGTAAACTGCTCAGAGAAGGCTATAAAGCACTATGAAGCGGTATATAAGTGCTATTACTATTCTAAAATTAAATAAGCCAATAGAAAGTGAAAGTAGTTTAACAAAAATGTTTCAAAACATATCCAATAAAACTGAAGTTCTTATTTAGATTCTGTTCCTCCAATCCTGTGTTTATCAACTTGGCAACTTTAAGACATGAAGGCCTCAATTCCCAAAATTCCCTAGCCAGCATAAATTGTCAACTTTGAGAAACACTGATCTAATCAAAAGATCTATGTTCTACAGTGTGAACCTCTCTGAAGCTGTCATCATCCAAGACTGTTGGGATACAGCTCTGATATCCACACCAGGATAAGCTAAGAAGTTGTAGCACATCTGTGAAAAAAAATATATGATGTACTTAACAATTGTTGGAAGAATGAAGTTTGGCTTCAAAAAATAGAGGGCTTCTAGAAAAAAAGATAGAATTTAAAATGCATGCATAGGATATATGTATAAACTGTTATTCAAATATGATATAGAGAAAAATAGAAAGAAACTGTATGATAAAATGGATGCAAGACTTTAAAAAATAGTCATAATACAATAATGGGAAGAGCTATGTAACAAATCTATCAAAGTTAAAAAAACCTATAATTTAACATAAAACTGGTACAAAATACATATTCTATGGATGACATACAATTCCATCAAAATTTGCCAAAATATGCAAATTATACAGTAATGGGTAGAAATTGCAAGAGACATGGGGAACATTTTATCCTTTGTTTTGGACATGTAAAAAAATGAAAAACAACTGAAAAAGCATACACAGCACTATTCAACAACAACAAAGAAATCAAATGATATCACATGTTACTAAGATAAATGTTCAGGGTCACATGGATAAACTTAGTACAATTCTGGAAAAGACCTTTCTTACTGGTGTTATAAGACTGAAAACTTATGCAGTTGCAGCAAAATTAACAGCGTATATTCATAACAGAAGTTTGACAAGTGTAAACATTCTGGATATTAAAATTTACCCATGTCAAACTTGTCAAGTTTGAAAAAACATTAATTTAGGACATAGTTTTTAAAGGATAAAAAGAATTGACCAAAAATCTCAATGAGAAATACCGTATTTGCCGGCGTATAAGACGACCCGGCGTATAAGACGACCCCCACCACCACCGGAAACGCCCTCCAGAAATCCCGGGGCTGCAGCGGCAGGGCAGAGTGCCAGGGGCCGTGGGAAGAGCAGGAAGGCTGCAGCCTCGGGCGGAGCGAGGCGAGCGGGATGAAGCGGAAGCGACGCAGGGGATCCAGGAAGCTAGAGGCGCCTTCGCTGCGTCCAACAAGCATCCGAAAGCCGGCAGTGGATATACCGGCGTATAAGACGACCCCCCACTTGGAGGCATGTTTTTCGGGCAAAAAGTCGTCTTATACGCCGGCAAATACGGTACATGAATTATTATAAATACTATATATTAATCAGAGAACAACAAAGGAAAGGTAAATATTTACTTTTTTAAAAAAGTAAAAGGAACATGTCTGCTACCGAGATACTATTATAAATCCAAAAATCAGCAGCATGTGGTGTCAAATAATTTTCAACTCTCTGACGAACTTGCAGGAGCCATTTGCAGTATCAATCATTGGTGCACAGAACTGTTTATTTGTGCATTAGAAGAATAACAATGCACATTTGTTCTCCTGTTTATCAGTCAGTACCTTGAACCTTAAATTAGATTTATAGCTATGTTTCTGCTTCATTTGTGGCATGGTTTCAATTGTGGATAAACAGATCTGAACTTTGACAGTTTACAAATTGTTCTGTGCATCAAAACAGCCTATTAAATGGCTTCGAACAGAATCACTGTTTGTTGTCAGCTATTTGTTGTTATTTTGTCTCAATATTATCCAAAGGAAGAAATAAAAAAGACTAAAACTGAGTGCCATAAAAGTGATGCTGCCTGCTACAAAATATTATTTATTGTTTCATCCTCCTCTCTATCTTTTAACCATCTATATGGAGGTAAATTCATTCTTCGAATGACAATCCAAGTGCAATTGAATAATATTATATGAATACAGGTAGTCCTCATTAAGTGCTTTGTTTAGTTCAGAGTTTGCTTAGTTCAGAGTTACAACAGAGTTAAAACAGTAGTTTTGCAACCTATTCTGTAATATATGAGATCATAATGTGCTGTAGTCACATGGTCACCATTTCTCTTTTCCACAATTAGTTTGCAACAAGCAGAGTTAAATAAAAAAGACAGAAGTAAAATCATAAATCATGGTCATGTGATACTTCATTTAACAACCATAGTATTTCACTACCAAATAGAAATACATTATAAAGCCATTGTGGTCAAATGGTTTTCTGCTTAGTGCCCTCACTCCTTAAGGATAAAATTTCCAATCCCAATGTTTGTTACTAAGCAAGCAAGGATTACATATAGTAGGTGAAAAATTATCTCATGATTTTTAGAAGAGTGATAATCCTATTACAAAGAAATGTAGGAAGGACAGCTACACCTGTATTAAAACAGCAGAAATGGCCATTATTTGCTGATAATTTTTAACACAGCATAATCCTGACACAATTAGGCTGAGTAAGACAGTAGTTTACATCTCAGCTCATTTATTTATCACGTGGAATTTTAGCAAACATCCATAAAAAAGTTACAACAATCCAATTCTGGTCAATCCATTTCCTTCTACAATTAACAGCAGTATCTACCAGCATCTGCATCAGTGGTGGGATTGAAATTTTTTTACTACCGGTTCTGTGGGCATGGCTTTGTGGGCGTGGCATGGCTTGGCGGGTGTGTCTTGGTGGGCGTGGCAGGGGAAGGATACTGTAAAATCTCCATTCCCTCTCCATTCCACTAACCTGCTTTCCAGCTCCGTTCTCCTGTGCAAGCCAACCAAAGAAGACCTAGCTGATCAGCTGGGACTCGGGAGGCAGAAAATAGATGGGGGTGAGGCCAGTCAGAGGTGGTATCTGCCGGTTCTCCAAACTGCTCAAAATTTCCGCTACCAGTTTTCCAGAACTGGTCAGAACCTGCTGAATACCACCTCTAATCTGCATAACATATTTTCCTTGCAACCGTTTGTTACATGTTTGTCAACATCAGTCAGCAGGAAATGACTTTTTTTCTTCTGTGCTGGACTGATTCATCTTGTTTAACAAAGTCATAATAAATCTAACTGTAAATTTCTGATATAATTTGTAATAAATAATGGTCAGATCTTCTACTTATCAATTATTACAAATGTACAAATGGTGTGGAATTCATAATCTTTTATATCTTCCATCCAAATATGCTGTTGGCTGTCAGGATTCTGGCAGTTACTCCAATTAAATCATGAGCCTCGAGCCACACTCTCAAAACTAAAAAAGATTTATTTGAAGTTAGCATTCTATGTGCAGCATTTACTTGGGCGTAGCCAACTCTGAGATACATAGTTCACTGTCACCCTTGATCCTGCTTTCCCCCCCACCCCTCTAGGTGTATCATCCAACGAAAAACTTCCATAGCCAAGAGTCATCAATCATGCTCTCAAATTAGATTTTTACACGGCAGAAGCTTCAGTCATCTAATCAGTCTTTGAAGAAAATATGAATGGAATATACTTTCAATTCCACCCTGCTGCCTTCCCCCTTCTTTCTGTTGTCAACTATAAAATGTGTATACAAAATGTTTTATGAGTTGACATTTGCATTGACTGAAAATGAAGTTCTAGGAAGATGTCTCACAACTTGGGATATGAGAGATTATAAATAAGAAGACATTATTTACATTATCCATCTTTCAGATACCACTTCTCCAATTTAAGCTTATGTAAATGATATTTATCTTGTCTAAATCTTTAAAAATATATAGAAGCATGGATTTTCAGAAGTGGTTTGCCATTGCCTCTTTCTTAGGGTCCTGAGAAAGTGACTTGCCCAAGGTCTCCCAGCTGGCTTCATGCCCAAGGCAGGACTAGAACTCATGATCTCATAATATAAAACATCATCTCATGTCTGTTCCAGGTTGTTCCAATATACCTGTTATCTGAGTGGTCCTTTGATGTTAATGCATGTTAATATTATCTCTTTTAGGTTTCAACCATAGTCCTTGAATTTTGTCTACATTATATCTTCCAAATTTAATTTCATGTCCAGGTGTATTGCAATTAAGCTCATTGAGCCTCATTAGTGCACACACCCATTTTTATCCATCTTGGCCAATTTATAGAAACACATAACTAGTTAATGCTGTCACATTCTTTCTATCAACTATGTTTCTTCAAGAAAAATCATATCATATTTTGGCAGAAAGTGAAAAAAGTGTATATAATTTAACTGTGGATATATTCCTGTTTGTTTTTTGTCATCTCTGTTGATTAACTTCAACTTGAATCTGGGTTCTGATGACTTTTTTGTCTAAAAGTTATGTTGAAGTTTGATATATGCACTGGCCTCCAGCCTTTTTTTTTTTCTTTTGAAGTATTTGAATCAGGCTTTGGCCATTTCACTTCTTCTATTAAATTTAAAATTCCTTGAATGTCTTTGTAAACACAATGATTTTTTAACTCCAGGGTTATCTGGTGTAAACTTATATGTTGCATCCTGGGTGTCCTTGAGAGATCCAGAGTTCGATTTTATTTGTTTTGTTATGTGTAAATCTGCGGTAGTTTTATGAACTCCTGGCTATTCATCTTTGTTGTCTTATCCATCTCAGCTAGCAATAGATCTTGAGGCACTACCTGTTCCAGATTAAGTCCATTTATATAATTCCCTCCATGATAGTTAACAGTGTTTACTGAATATTGTTTTGGTTGAGCTATTTCTTTTGAGCTGCATATATTTTTAGAATAGTTACTTCTGCACACGTTTGAATTTTCCCTAGTCCTCTTGTTTCTATTAATAAACTATATTTAGTTGGCTGTTCTCTAAGGATACTTTATGAATATACCCTCCACTTGCAACATATATGGAATTTTAATACTTCCAGTTTTAACTGGCTCACATTAGCTTTAAATAATAAATGTATAGCATATAGTTTTGGCTGAATTACATTACTCTGTAGAGAAGAAACTTAACAAACTCTCTACATCATCAAACTAGTTTTGACTGGATTCAAATGTTCCAATTGATTTGGAATTTATGTATCTATTTATAAAACAGACATTCAGCTTGTCTGAATCTTTCGTTGATAAGTCAGATTAGGGACAGATGGTGATGTAGAAGATTAATGTGGTCACTAGGGTTTGAACATGACTTGATGGCACAAATAATCAAACAAATCTTTGGTCTCCCTGTTTTCTTTTTTTTTTTTTTAAGCAAGTTTTATTAATTTCAAAAAACAAACAAATCATCATCAACCATTACATATTTGAACCTTTTCCCATTATAGATTTAACAAGTCAGATAAAACCTTATCTTATACAATACATTTCTATATTATTTCATCTATTTCTTTCTGACTTGATTATCGTCACTCTCTTTCTATGTTTCTACAAGGTTTCACCAATACTCTCAAAGACATAAACAAACACAAACATACATATAAAAAATCTTTTAGTAAAGTAACTTGGCCCCAGGTACCTCTCTTTATATGGGCTTTAATTATATTCATGCTCATCTTACAGATCATTACTTATTTTATTTGCTATTCTGTGTCTTCTATATAAACTTCTCCACACATTTCACTCTTCATAATTCTATCTTATTCAATCCATCTTAATTTAAATCATTAAATTTGTATCTTTTGCCCATCCTTTATTATCCCTCTATCTCATTCCTTATAATGAAAAAAAAAAAAGAATTTCTCCTGAAATCACTAATCAGAGTATGATGCCTTTCTATCCTCTCCCTAAATTAATTAGATTAACATTTAAAATAACACCTAATACCCAATTTGATTCTGCTTGGTACATTCTATCTACTAATTTTTACTTTTAGTAACAATAAAAACAGAGTAAAAAAACAAAAATGTTTAAATACATAATATCCTCCTAAATACGTAGTTAAATAATAAATCTAAATAATAAATCTTATAGCATTCTCATTGCCTTTCCCTTCAATATTTTATTACATTTTAAAAATCAATCATTATTAAACATTTCAACATTTTAATTTCTTATTAACTCTTAAGCCATTCTAATTTTCTATTTCTAATACAAATGTTACAATACCATCTTGTGTACCTTGCAGAATCTTTTTTTAAAAAAAATTATCCCTAAAAAGGATTCCTCTTTTCCCATCTAATTTTAAAACTTTGTGGCTTTTCTCCGCCTTTCCCCTTTCTTTCTTCCCCCACCAAATCTTCCTACCCCCACTTCTTTTAACCTCTGTCTTGCCGGCATCCCTTCTCTGTTGTATTCCCTTTTTCTCTTGTTTGCTATCATTGTATTTATTTTGCATCATATTTTTCTCTTTCTTAAATGTTTTTTTAGATCTTAAATCCTTCATTTTCCTCGCTTTCTTCCTTCCTTCTTTCTTAGATGAATTTTGGGATTCATTGAAGATGGCGTCTTCATCTTCTTCTTGTTGTTCTTCAGCTTCCATCTGTATTGTCTGTTCATAGTTAACCAACGCCATTTCTAAAAAAAGAAAAGCTTTTTCCATACCATCTTTACAGGCTGCTTTTGTTTGCTCATATTCATCCCTCAGTTCCTCAAAAGAAAAGGCCATTATAGATCTTTTCTTTTCTTTTCCCCTCTTTCTTCTCACACCAACCAAAATATTCCAAAAGAAAAATAAGACAATCCCAAAGTCCACAATCCTCAATCAATCCAAGCCAAGCCAAAATTCCCCCTTTCTCTTCCAGGGGTAGTATCAGACAAAGGAAAAAAGAAAATTCAAATCTGTGTTTTGAAGCCTTATTAAGATTTTATTTCTGTTTTCAAATCCTTAAGGCATCTCCTCCAACAAAATCCAACCAGATAAATATATTTTTTGTCCTCTCCCTTCCGACTTATCCCAAAAGCTAGTTTTACCTGAAAAAAAAACAGGTTTCTCAATATCCGTTTGTTAATTCCGTCGGGGGAGAGTAAACTTTCCTTTCAGCACCTCAGAATTGCCGCTTATTTTCTCTTGTGGAAAGAATCATCCAAAAAGCCATCATTTTCAGGAATTAAATTAAATATATCTTAGAGTCCTGGGTTGACCAAGAAGACTTTCACTTTTAAAAACTTTCTCCTCTTCCTCCAGCGCATACTTGCCCAGCTGCCGGCTTCTTTGTGGCGGCCATTACGGACCGCCGCTGCACCGTCTTGGTAAAAGGAGGTTCTGCCGGCTAGGGAGGGGGTCTGCAGCACCCCCAAACCCTTTCCCGGATCCCCCTACCTTCAGCTGCCCCTGCAGGGCAGCCTTGCTCCGCACCCTTTCGGGTCGGAGCCCCAAAAACGGCTAGCGCGGCAGGGATCGCGCAGCTTCGCGAATCCCTACCGCTCGCAAAGCCGACAAACCGGAAATAGGTCTCCCTGTTTTCTTGCTAAATTATTCAAAGACTTTCCTGACCATTTCCCCTTTTTGCATGCAGGTTCCATAATATGAAGCAAATTGTTTGGCTTGAATGTCTTTTTTTTATCTGAAAAATTCATTTTTAAATGAATTTTAACTTTTCCTATTTTGAATTCCTTTTCTGTTAACCATCTTTCCTAGTTTAATGCCTTCTTAGAGATATTTTATTTTCTGCTTTCCTGATATTAATTCTATTTTCTCTCCTTCTGGGTATAGAATGTGACTTTCTATGGCTGATGGATGGAGTGTCTTGTGATTTAATGTTTTGTGCAACAATTCTATCAATATTTGTAGTATTTTTTATACTCTGCCAAGAAAGATTTCATCATGGAGATTTCCTATGCCTAAATAGAAACAATGTTATTTAAATCCTGTTGTGGTTTGCTAAATGTATTCATTAACATTAGAAAATGTAATCTATATTATTCATTAGAACAGTAATTTCCCATTGTTAAGCATGAAATTGGAGGCTCATTTATATTCTCAGTCTTCACACCTCCCAGAATAGCCTGGTTCTCCTCTATCACAAGGTCATTTGATGCCAGAATATGCCATGAAGGCAAACTCCTTGGGAAAATCTACTTCTACAGTGTCTGACTTTGTTGTATCTTACTGCTGGATCAGTCATGGAGAGACAGAATCATAGAGTCCTCAACTGAGACAAATGAGTCACTGTCTAAAGGACAGTTAGATAAGTGTCTTGTTTGAGGGAATGGACCCTGTAATCTTGGCTTGGCTTCCTCCTTCTTTATCATCTGATATTATTCCAGGCTCTGGTTTTAATCCTTGCTAATGATAGCTGTCTCTTTTGAGGACCATTTGAATATTTAAATAATAAGAACTCTCCTTTTCATTACTATGTTGTTTTCAATCATTCTTCAGTAAATGCTCCAAGCTTTACTAACTGGCTATTGTTAGGAGAGATAAAATAAGTTTTCATGAGGTAAAACATTTTTTATTATTTAGCGTACGATGAGAACATGACAAAAGGAAATGAACATATACACACAATCCATGTAATTATATACAAAAATTCTATGGGGTATGGCAGTGGCCTCATAACTGGTAAGACATTGGAACAAGACGCTTTGGCAAGGACAATTGATGCACTTTCTTTTTTGTTCCCCTCTGGGTTCGTTTTCTTTGCCATTGTCATTTTTGTATTGGATTTTTATAAAAACTGTAAACTTTCAAACTTGCTGGGAGTTGGATGGAATATAAATTTAATAAATTATGCTTGGTCCAGCCCGGTTCGGCTGAACCAGTATCAAAAATTCCTACCAGTACAGCCAAACCAGTAGTAAAAAAAGCCTCGACAATCAGCTGACAGGAGAAAGAAGAGATTACTATAAGTGTCATGTTTCTAAAAAAAACAGTACTTTATCTAAAACAAAGATTCTTAGAAGTATCTTTGCCAGGTGGCATGAGGTATCGAGATACTCTTATGCAATTTATTAAATAAAGTTATGCGTTAGATGTAGACAATGGATTAAAAAAAGGAGAAAAAAGAATCTGCAGTGAATTCTACAATTTAAATTTGAAGAAAATGTATTTTTGTATTTAAATTCACTATGAATCTAAATGTATTGAATTTTTCAGAAATGAAAAGTTTCTCTTCTTTCAAATAGCAATATTATCCTTTTGAAAATGTGCATTGAAAAGCAAATTCCTAGCATTTAAGTTTTTAAATTTTGACAAAATTCAATATTTTTTTCCCTAAGACTCAGGTTTTTTTTTATATTATTCTATTATTAAGTAATTGGTACTTGTGATTATGAATCATGCCAGTTTCAGAATTTGGAAGTAACTCTGATTATGAAACTGTATAGCAATAACAACAACAAAAGAAATACATTCTAAGTACTACGGTGAAAACATATGCTCTTTTGGATTCTTGTGATTAAAACTAGAATCTTTCATTATATAATAGCCATTCTTAATTTTTACAATTGCATACTTATACATGAATACCATCACTTTTTTGTAAAGATGAGAAAAATGTGCACATTTATATATGCACATTCAAATTAGTGAGTCTTAAAATGTGAATGGCTGGTGAAATAGCACAGAACAAAATAAAAGCTTCTCTCAATTTACATCTGTGTCTCTTGAGGGTTATTTTGGGATTTTGAAGCATAATTTGTTCTGCTTTTTACTTGGTTTAATGAATCAACTTTCATTAAAATTAATGAATCAAGTTTTAAAGACTTCACTCTTAAAGGGTTTTCCTGGTTTTTACCAGGGTGACTGATTATGGGATTTTTAGTATAAAATAAAGGTACCAGTAGTTCTCCGTACCAGTAACCTCTTATTTTGTTATCTTTGAAGTTACAACAACACTGAAAAAGTCACTGTTTTTCACGACTGTTGCAGCATTCCCAAGGTCATATGATCAAAATTCATATGCTTGGAAACTGTCATGTATTTATAATGGATATAGTGTCCTTGGTTCACGGATCGCCTTTTGCGACCTTCTGACAAGCAATGGAGAAGCCAGATTCACTTAACAACCATGTTACTAACTAAACAAATGCAGCAACTTAACGACTGGGGCAAGAAAGGTCATAAAATGGGATATAACTCATTTAACAATTGTCTTGCTTACAATAGCAATAGAAATTTTGGGCTCAAAATTGTGATCGTAACTCGAGGACTGACTACCTGTTATACAAAATGTTGCATTTCACTGGAAGTTTAATATGGAATAATGGTTTAACATATTAATTTCCTATTGAGATGAATTTAAAAACAATTATGTTCTCTGCAAGGAATGGTAATGATGAAATATGTGGTGTACACCTATGTGTGCGCTAATTTTGTGGACTCTTTTAAATGTGGACTTTCACGTGAATCTTATTGTCAAGATACTTTTTTCAGTGCAACATTAAAACTGGATAATATGTCCAATATGGTAATGGTTTATGATTTTTTAAAACAAAGGTAGTTTATCTGTCATACATATACAAATATTGTTGTATCTTATTTAGTTCATCCTTGCTTGCTCTCCCTCCGGCCACTAATTATATGTCTGAATTGAGAGTGTGTTTATATCAAAGCAATGAAATAAGTAAAATGAGATTTTTGTCAACAATTTGATAGCAAATTGCATTAAGGGCTTTCCAGATTCAGTCAGACGTAAATATCCAATTATTGAATAATCACAACAGGTTTTTTTTAACGAGTTGTATAGAATAAATTATGAATAATGCATCCTTATGAATGCAGCATCCTTATGAATGCAGGAAGTTTCAGATCCAAATACTCAGAGACATAAGACTGGTCAGCATTTTTCTGCCCAGTTAACCTTGAACAAGAGAAATATAAAAGCATTCTCTTGTGAGCAGATCAATACAGAGTAATGTTTGTTTAATTGATATGTTGCTGATCTTGAATCGTTTGATTCACTTCCTCAACCACTTGTATTATCTGTATGTTCTTTATGTTTATTCAAGTATCCAAGTTAAGGTAAATCCAAGTTTATATTTTGTTTATGAGAAATAACTAATTTGGCTTATGTGAGTCAATTAAAAAAAATATGTCCAAATAGGCTGTTGCAATAAACAAGTCAATAACAAGCCCCATTTAAAGCTGAATTACTATCACAGAATGCAGAGTTTTGCTGAAGCAAGTGCCAAGTTAAATATCAAGGTACCGTAACTTTGGTGAAGCATCTGAGTACTATTCTGCTGGAATGGTATCAACCTATGTTGACAATTCTGACTAACTGGATTATGGATTTCTTATGAAGCAGCTACTACATGGTTGTGCTGGCCCATGAAGGTGAAAACATAGTGGATTGTATTTTTGAATTCTTCAGAATCGTTAATTAAACAGGATGGCACAACTTTAAGAAAAAAGTCCAAGTATTTAAGACATTAGATGTGCATTCCAAAGTCAGTCCTAAAAGAGAGATTATGGACGCACCATTTGGTATTACTGATGTTAGATTAGATCCAGACATCACCAACCAAAGAAATGGTTGTGCCATGTAATTGAACAAACAAACAAACATACACACAAACAAAAGAAACACTGGTCCTCACTCAAATGGTTATTATTTATTTATTAAATTTATATTTTGTCAATCTCATTATCCACCAAGATTATCTGAGTAGTAATAGTTTTTCTATTATTTAATTTCTACATCTCTAATATCCCCAAAAGAGGCAATAGTAAACCACTTCTGAAAAACATTGCCAAGAAAACTGCAGGCACTTGTACATCCAGGCTCCAAGAATCAGACATGGTTCAATGAAAGAAAGAAAAAAAGTAATATCTCAGTCTGGTATTTCCATTTCACTACCATTAGGAATGTACTTATTGCCAGAACTCATTTGAGGCACGTTAAATAATTTCATTTTATTTTTTACCCCTAATGAGAAAGAAACACGGACCAGATTTAGTCTGCGCAAGTTTATCTAATTCTGAATTAGCTCTATTTGCATACCTAACAGATCTGTAGAATATTGGTTTCAAACAATTGTATTCGTGTAAATATAAATGCGATTGAAACTTTGTCATTCCTTTTTAATCAAAGTAAATGCACAGTATTTTAATTGGGATGACTTCTGAAGTCTTTTCATGTTGATTTGTCAATGACTTGTACTGAAAATTTGTCTTTATTTTGTCATTTTATATAGAAATAAAACTGAATGTAATTCCAGTCTAGGTGCTGTATGAAATTTGACTATGAATTAAGATGAACAAAGCATTAATTTTCCAGCAATCTCAAAAGCCATTACTGTAGAATACTTTTTGTAAATTATCCCAATCACTATATTAGCTCCCTTGCACTAAAATGCTGTGTTGGCCTAACAGCAAAAAGTAACCTTAAAAACAGCAGTTCAGCTATTCTCTATAAACAATGCAGCTCATCAAGTTAATAAAAGTCCATCAATCCATGACAGGAACACAAACTTGCTTTTATAATATTGTGAGAGAACAGCAACGTGGGATACATTGTTAAAATAGAAAAACAGGAGAAGAAGGATATTTAATTATTATATTAATGTGTTCTAATTGCAAAACTTAGATATTGTAAGACTCATAGGCTCTATAATTTAAACAAAGGATAAAGCCTTTGCTGAGAAATTATACATCAAGTGAGTATTTGGAAAAAATGTTACCAGGAAATGCAAGGCTATAGGCTATTGAAAAACTGAAAAATATTCTAGAAGGTAAGAGGAAAACGAAGTGTTGCAAAAACAAAACAAAAAAACCCTAATAGACGTGTCTTTAGGAAGTCAAAATGAATTTGACTTGAATTAAAAAATAGACTTTAGAGTTCTGCCTTACAATTTAGGAACTTGTACTATAGGTTAATTTATGATACTTAAAGACTAAATATAATAAATATGTTTAAAACCATAAATAACATTATGATTTAACTCTGAAAGAAACATGTTTGCACCTACAGTGATTTGATTTTCTAGTTTTTTTATATAGCACATATATAAGCATATAAGCTGGTTTTGCTGAACTCTAGACAAAAATAGGGTCGGCTTGTTTGTGGTTTAAAATATCATTGGCTAATTTGTGTATTAAATCCATCCAAGCAGAATGTCTTAGATTGCTACAGCAACATTTCAAAAATGTGGAATATTAAAACCTCAAGCTTAATGAGGAGTAAAATCCAAATAAGCATAATACATTCCAACCGTTGTTCCATTCCTTTTTCCTTCCTCTCTAGCTGTCTACTGGGAGTTGTACTGAAATTAGTTAGCAAATAACAAGATTGAATCTATGGATGTCAGACATCAAAGAAGTGCAATGAGGGATGATACATGTTCTCTCCTTTATACTCTGTATTTTTAATTGAAATACATTAATTTATATTCTGTTCAGTGAAAATCATAACTCACATTAAAAGGAATACAAACAATGAAACCCCACATTATTTTAGCAAGGGTAGTTTCAACTTTTAGCTTTATTTGTTTGTAATGCTGGATGCCCTTCATATCTAATGACTAAAACATCAAGGCCAATTTTGCAAGCATTAATAAAATGATTTGCAGTGCACACCCAAATAAACACAAGTTTTCTCTTTTGTTGTCTTGCTCTCGTTTAAGCATCAATTATTTTGCCACAATCTATTGTTTCATAATGATAATAATGAATTTTACAATAGCAAACCTAAACTTAGGAAATATTTTGCAAGAAACACAATAAGCTAGGGTAAAGGTTGCTTTTATAATATTGTGAGAGAACAGCAGAGAGAACGTGTGATCTTCAAAAATTCACTCCTTTGACAAATTAGATGGAGTAGTCAGAGATTGTTTGTTTGTTTATATAAATGTACATTTTAACTTTGCTCTTAATTTTTTTTCATTCTATTTTCTTTCAGTCTATTTATCTATTCAATCTATTTCAATCATATTTCAATCTATTCATGTGTTTGTTTATATTGTTTTATTAAGTTGTAAACAGCCCAGAGACTTTTAAGTGAGAGTTCGGTGGTGTAGAAATTTAATAAGTAGGTAAGTGAGTAGATAGATAGATAGATAGATAGATAGATAGATAGATAGATAGATAGATAGACAGACAGACAGACAGACAGACAACAGATGCCAGAGAGACAGACTCTGTGAATATGTATCTGTGTATGTGTCACTCTCTGTGTGTATTTCATTTAAACAAAAACACACATGCAAAAACTTATTCATATACATAAAAGAAGAATCTAAATGAGCTTTTTTATTTGGTTTAATTTTATACTTACCAGCAGGTTGATTTTTTTTCCCATTGAGCTGCCTTCTATCATTAGGGTTTTCAGGCAAACTTTGTCATAGGATTACATGGTTCTCCCATGTAACAGTATGGCTATTCCAGGAAATATTGAAAATAGAATAATTTGCAAAGAACCTTACTCCTATAATAATGCTAAGCATTTAAAAGATCAGACCATTAAGAGGACCACTGGCTAGCTTGTACATTTTTTTAAAAAAATAAGTGAGTTCCCCACATATTTCTATGACATTTTTTCAAGCAGCATTCTTTTAAATCTCTATTGATAGCTGTTGCTTTATATTCAAGTACAACAGCTACAGTACATTTGACACAATATGGGAATATTCCTGTCTTAATGCCTCACCTCTTTCAAAGTTCCTATGAATACCCTTCATGAGAGAAAGTCGACCGTGCTTGCTCATTCATTTCTACCATACTGTATATATTGGCAAAACTTGATATGCATATTGAGATGAGTTGATAGGATAGTTCATATACTGACATTGTCATATTTTCCTTAATTTTGCACATTTCAGTGCTAGAAAGCATCACTATGTGAGAGAGTAATATTAGCAATGGCAAGTAATAGATGCAGTTAAGGGTTAAAACAAAAAAAAAATCCCTATCATATATCAGTGGTGTCTCTCAGATTGAAGAATTAATTAAATGCTCTGTGTGCTAGTAGCCTAGCAACCAGGTGGAGTTAAGAAAGTTACTGGTAGGATTCTTTGAATTCTGCTTTCATTCTGAAAAAGCTCTTATCCTAACACTCCAGGCTTCTAGAAGACTTTTGTTTAACTTTTACACCATAAAAAGTTTTCCACATTCTTGACTCAATGCACTAAGTAGGCCTATTACTGTACAGATGAGGGGAATAGACACTATCTCCAGAAATTGTGGGTGCTCCAATACTGCAGAGTTTTAAGAAGAAATTCAACCATTTTTCTGAATTAGTATTGGTTTTTTTCCCTGAGTAGGGGATTGGACCAGGTCCCTTCCAACTCTATTATTCCATTATGTCACGCACAGTTATGAGATCGCATTTGGGCTACTTGGCACAGACTCCCCTTTCATGCTATTTGCAGAGTCCTGCAATCACATGGTTGTGATTTTTGATATGTTTTGCAGTTTCAGGCAAAAAATACTCATTTGATATAATGAGTATATCATTATACTCATTATATCAAATGAGTATTTGATATAATATTCATATAAGTAGTAATATAATATAACATAAGTAGCGGCTTACCAACCACTGCAAAAAATGTCACAAAAATAGTAACATGATGATCCACTTAATAACTGTAATGACTTAATAATGTAATTCCAGGCATAATTACAGTCATAAACTGAGGACCATCTATATCAGGGGTGTCAAAGTCACGACCGGAGGTGCCATGTGCTGGCCCTGCCCCACCCAGTTTAGCAAAGGGGGAAAAGTCCTGATAGGTCACATGATACTGCCTTGATTATGTGAATTTAACACCCCTGATCTATATGGAGCAGACTAGAACATAAGGTTCACTTCACTGCACTTGCATATTTGTTTGCTTGTTGACTTTCTAGGTTGCTTAATTACCAAACAACTCTAAGCAATTTCCCAAACTAAAAGCACAATAAAATACAGGGGGGAAAAACACCAACATTCAGCATACAGTAAAACACAACCAGCATACAGTGAGAAACCACAAAGTACTCAACATATCTATATTTCATTAACATTAAAAGGGGAAATCACCCATATGTATGCTGCTTTCATTTGAAATCCGATTTCAGATTTGGTATACAATTAGTATTAGGCTCTCTGTGTGGGTTTCCAGTGTATTTTTTTTTAAATAACCCTCACTAAAATATTATAAAAACTGAATATAGTGCAAATCCAGCAGAAAATGAGAACACGCTTTTCAGAAATAAAAAATCTGATGTTCATGCACCTTCATATCCACCAAGATTACTTTGCTGCTGTCTAACACAGATCTATTGTATAAATGAGCAATATGAATTCAGTAGCATCCTCTAATGCCCAAGTTTCCTAATTTAATTTTAATGAAATTTTCCATATGGGTTTTCACAAGCAGTATCTTCTTTGACAGATTAATTATTAACACTGCTAGAAGCATAAGTCTCCAGCATAACTATATTGGTAATAACTGGTTCCGCAACATCTTTCCTCCCTCTAAAGGAGTATCAAATTGATCCTTAAAGAGTGCCCTTTATCCACCTTTATTCTCCAAAGGATGCTGTGAACAACATGAATCCTGCCCGGGGAACATTAAAATGTTTTAAAATACAAAAAAGAAAAAAGAAAAAAGCAGATCCTTTCAAGTATGGAAAGGCAGGTCATTGTTTCTCTGCTTGAACCAATACATAACTTGCTCAGATGCTTAATTGGCAAAATAGGATGCCCAACAAGCAAGAAGTAAAGCTACCCATGTCAGTTGTCAAAATTTATTTATTTATTTATTTATTTGATTTGCTAATTGTTTACAAGATAATAAGTATAAGTGTATACATAGTTGTGAATACATGAAATGGGTACATATAAGAAAAATAAAAGAAGAATAAGAGAAACAATAGGACAGGGACGGTAGGCACGTTGGTGCGCTTATGCACGCCCCCTACAGACCTCTTAGGAAAGGGGTGAGGTCAATAGTAGACAGTCTAAGGTTAAAGTTTTTGGGGTTTGGGGAAGAAACTACAGAGTCGGGTAGAGTATTCCAGACATTGACCACTCTATTGCTGAAGTGACCTATTTCCCTAACACCTGGCAAATTGAATATGAATTTCTTCTCCTTCCAACTCATTTGAGAAAGTGTTGGCTTCATTGCAACCTCTCTTGATGCTGAAATTGTTAAAATAGAATTGTTTCTTTGTACTGCTGCTTGGATAGCTGTGATTTGTTTCAGCTCCTTCAGCTGAAATATTTTATCAAGGATCTCTGCAGAGCCAGCCAATTGTGATTGTTTGATTGATTGATTATGGCCATCAGATCAGTATTAACTAGATATTCACAGTGGAGATCTGTCCCATATTCACTTTGAATCAAATTAATCTACATTGTTGCTGATTGTCCTTTATTTCCCCTTCCTTCCACGTGTTTCAAGCATTATCTTCTTTTTCTTTTTCTTTTCTTTTATTAATATATAAAATTCAATTGCATGAAGAACTATAAACTTATATCCACTTATCAGGAAGTCAGTGTCATTTTTCTCAGTAAAATGACTCTTGAGTTGACATACACTGCTCCAAAAAAATAAAGGTAACACTTAAACAACACAATGTAACTCCAAGTCAATCACACTTCTGTGAAATCAAACTGTCCACTTAGGTAACAACACTGATTGAGAATCAATTTCACATGCTGTTGTGCAAATGGAATAGACAACAGGTGGAAAGCATAGGCAGTTAGGAAGACATCCCCAATAAAGGAGTGGTTCTGCAGGTGGTAACCACAGACCACTTCTCAGTTACTATGCTTTCTGGCTGATGGTTTGGTCACTTTTGAATGCTGGCGGTGCTTTTATTCTAGTGGTAGCATGAAATGGAGTCTACAACCCACACAAGTGGTTCAGGTAGTGCAGCTCATCCAGGATGGCACATCAATGCAAGCTGTGGCAAGAAGGTTTGCTGTGTCTGTCAGTGTAGTGTCCAGAGCATGGAGATGCTACCAGGAGACAGGCCAGTACATCAGGAGATATGGAGGAGTCCATAGGAGGGCAACAACCCAGTATCGGAACTGCTACTTCTGCCTTTGTGCAAGGAGGGACAGGAGGAGCACTGCCAGAGCCCTGCAAAATGACCTCCAGCGGGCCACAAATGTGCATGTGGCTGCTCAAACAGTCAGAAACAGACTCCATGGGGATGGTATGAGGGCCCGATGTCCACAGGTGGGGGTTGTGCTTACAGCCCAACACCATGCAGGACATTTGGCATTTGCCAGAGAACACCAACATTGGCAAATTCACCATTGGCCCCCTGTGCTCTTCACAGATGAAAGCAGGTTCACCCTGAGCACATGTGACAGACGTGACAGGGTCTGGAGATGCCATGGAGAATGTTCTGCTGCCTGCAACATCCTCCAGCATGACAGTACTGTTTGGCAGTGGGTCAGTAATGGTGTGGAGTGGCATTTCTTTAGGGGGCCGCACAGTCTTCCATGTGCTCACCAGAGGTAGCCTGACTGCCATTAAGTACTGAGATGAGATCCTCAGACCCCTTGTGAGACCATATGCTGGTGCGGTTGGCCCTGGGTTCCTCCTAATGTACGACAATGCTAGACCTCATGTGGCTGGAGTGTGTCAGCAGTTCCTGCAAGACGAAGGCATTGATGCTATGGACTGGCCCGCCCATTCCCCAGACCTGAATCCAATTGAGCACATCTGGGACATCATGTCTCGCTCCTTACATCAATGCCACATTGCACCACAGACTGTCCAGGAGTTGGGGGATGCTTTAGTCCAGGTGTGGGAGGAGATCCCTCAGGAGACCATCCGCCACCTCATAATGCCCAGGCGTTGTAGGGAGGTCATACAGGCACGTGGAGGTCACACACACTACTGAGCTTCATTTTGACTTGTTTTAAGGACATTACATCAAAGTTGGATCAGCCTGTAGTGTTTTTTATCACTTTAATTTTGAGTGTAACTCCAAATCCAGACCTCCATGGGTTGCTAAATTTGATTTCCATTGATAATTTTTGTGTGATTTTGTTGTCAGCACATTCAACTATGTAGTGAACAAAGTATTTAATAAGAATATTTCATTCATTCAGATCTAGGATGTTTTATTTTTGTGTTCCCTTTATTTTTTTGAGCAGTGTATATATATCAGGGCTGAACCTGGTTAGAAATCCAGGAATATCAAGATTATAAAGTAGACTAGAAGTCAAATGCATCTCAGAAACTCATGTTAGCAAATCATTTCCAGGAGAATGATTTATAACCTTGATTTTTCTGGCTTTTTAACAAGGTTCAGTCCTAATTAATGTTTTAAATTCAGCCAAGATTGGCTAGATGCACCCAACTAGACTGACATATATAGAGTGTCAAGATTCTGGCAGTTGGTCCAATTAAATCATGAGCTTTGAGTCACACTCCCAAAACTAAAAAGGATTTATTTGAAGTTAACATTCTGCATCCGGCATTTGCCTGGGCGTAGCCAACTCTGAGATACATAATTCACTATCACCCTTGATCCTGCTTTCCCCCCCACCCCTCTGGGTGCATCATCCAACGAAACACGTCCATAGCCAAGAGTCATCAATCATGCTCTCCAATTAGATTTTTGCATGGCAGAAGCTTCAGTCATCTAATCAGTCTCTGAAGAAAAATATGAATGGAATGTACTCTCGATTCCACACTGCTGCCTGTTCTTTGAAACTTCCTTCTTTCTGTTGTCAACTATAAAACATGTATACAAAATGTTTTATGAGTTGACATAGAGGTTTAATACAGTATATATATAAATTTGGAACCCACTACAGACATATGCAAAGCACATGAAAAGAATGCCTGATTCTCTGCTGAGAGATAACCACAATGTTGCCTATTCTTCATGACAATAATTGTATATACCAATTGGCATAATGGTTTGCTTGAAAGTTGACATTTTCTGTTGTTATGATCTTTAATTGTTTGAATAAGGTAATTTTCTTATTCTGATCAAAACTCCAGAAGTAGACATACCCAGTGGCACAAGCTAATGAGCTTTGCTTGTGATTCAGTCTTTGTTGATTGGTTTCTAGTAGCTTCAGTGCCACTTCTTTAAAGAACATCATTGGCTCTCTCTATATGAGCCCAAACTGATAATATGGTTCCTGATATATTTTTTTATATAAAAGGAAATGAAGTGGATTTTTCATTCCATGCAAATATAGCATCACAACTTAAACAAACAAACAAGTATTTATTTTGAAAAAAAATCACTTGGATATATTTTATAATGATTTTGTCAAGCAAGTTTCTAAATCTTTCTTTTTTATGACATCATCAGCTGTCTTTATTCACAATGGCTAAGAAATTCAAAGATAAGGAGAGAGTCTGTAACTTCTGGATAACCATGTGAGAGGAATCTTGAAGTCCCAGTGAACAATCACTTAAATATGAGTCAGCAGTGTGCTGCAGCTGTCAAAAAAGTCAACACAGTTCTAGGCTGCATTAACTGAGGAATAGAATCAGGATTACATGAGGTATTAATGCCACTTTATAATGCCTTGGTAAGCCCACACTTAGAATACTGAATCCATTTTTAGTCGCCATGATGTTAAAAAAGATGTTGAGATCTAGAGAGAGTGCAGAGAAGATCAACAAAGATTATTATGGACTAGAGGCTAAAATATATCAAGAATGGTTGCAGGAATTGTGTATGTCTAATTTCATGAAAAGAAGGACAGAGTGTGACATGATAGGAGTGTTTCAATATTTTAGAGGTTGCCACAAAGAAGAAGAAGTCAACCTATTCTCCAAAATACGTGAAGGCAGGATAAGAAACAATGGACGGAAACTAGTCAAGGAGAGAAGCAACCTAGAACTAAGGACAGATTTCCTGACAGTTAGAACAATTAATAAGTGGAACAACTTGCTTCCAGAAGTTGTGAATGCTCCAACACTGGATGTTTTTAAGAAGAGATTGGACAACCATTGATCTGAAATGGTATAGGGCAGGGGTGTCAAACCAGATGTGTCATGCACAGACCATGCCCACCCCAGCTCTGCAAAGGGAAAAAACATTGCAAAACATCACGATGACAATATGACACTGCGAGTTTGACACCCATGGTATAGGCTTTCCTTCCTGAGCAGGAATTTGGAGTAGAAGACCTCCAAGGTCCCTTCCAACTCTGTTATCCTGTTATCAGTTGATAAACTGTTTGCTGTTAGAACTAGAATGTATCTCCTAATTGGGGTGACATATTTTCCTGCATGAATATTTAACTAATTACATGTTTGAAATCATAGATGTGTAGTCTGAGATAAAAGCAGGTTGTAGTTTGAATTTGAGATAAAAGAGGGAGAAGCCAAGAATTTGAATGTATCTGAACCTGGTGCAAGTTGTGTTGGAAGCAAAGAGATATATAATGTTCTATTGAAATCAATATTATTGCTTTGAAACTCTGCATTTTGATGTTGTTTTTACTAGGGTCTGATTATATCTTGGCAATGCAAACCATTTTTCAGAGAAGCCATATATTTCTGATGCACTTTTATCAGAGGATACCTAATTCCTTTTATCTCTACATTTCACAGCAATCAGACAAATGAGGGACCAATGAGAAATATATTTGTTTCTGTTCTAAATAAGAGGAAATTTTTAAATTGACAAAGATTAATAGCATGTGATAGATGCATATATGAAAAGCGAGATTTAGTTACATACTGCATGAGCTGATTCAATTATTATTAGAATATTATGAAATACAGTGTACTGGTATTACAGAAAAAGAACTATTAATCAGATGGCTCTCTGACATCCAAGTGCTTAATCAAACCCCAGTGAAATCAAATAGATTATATTCAAATAGGTATTTTTAGATCATATTCTGGTTGACAGCTCTGCGGTTTGAAAAGTTACAATCTGTTGAGTATATGCTGAAGTTATATGTCATATTCTAGACAAATATATTACATTTTGTAGCTTACAATATCTTCCATCCTTTATACTTAAAAACCATATTTTTGGATAAATTAAAAAAAAAATCCAATCCAGTGTCCATAAAATGAGCATAAAAGATGGGAATTTTGCAAATTGCTATTCAATATATATTAAGAATACCAGATAAGGCAAGGCTACAATAGCCCTATTTAAGTATACATATAAGCATCTATTTCTTCAATTTACAGGTGAGGCATGTGACTCTAATCCTTGTGAAAATGGAGGCATCTGTATGTCTGGTTTGGATGGTTTCTATACTTGCGAATGTCCTGATGGCATCACAGATTCCAATTGTTCTAATGTTATGGAGGTTGGTAAGTGAAAATAAACAAAACAGCAAAAATGTTAATATGCATTGCTATTTTCTAAAATATAAAAGTGCAAAGTTTCCTAATCCTTTTTGCAATAATCAAGCCATGATCTTCACTAAAAATGGTTTAATTTTAATCTTTGTTTACTGACTTCAGATTTTCCTACACTGGATGTTTTATGAGGCATACTCATTTGATAACAGTGTGCCTCATTTTAACAAATATGATAACAATTTGAAATAATCAGGATATGGGTCTTATTAATATGACTTGAATAGCTAGCATGGAAGACATACTTGAAGTGTGATGAATCAACATGCCTCCACCACCTGACTACAAAAAAGATCCATGCAGATTTTACAAGGAAGTCTAAAATACTGTCATGAGAATGCTACCATAGACCTTCTAGATGTAAGTTAGTTCTATTGGATGGCATAATGTGCAATGGGGCCTTTAGTATATTTCAAAAGACCATAGACATTACACAGATTACAAGTAATCTGGAGCCTGAAGGCAGTACCACATTTAAAAATATATACAGTAGTTTAACCTTTTTTCCTATCTATGTCTAGTGGAAGGAAAGAAGCTTTCATGGACCAAGAAATTGAATATTGTCTGGTTGGGAGGCAAGTGAAGTACTGCAACTAGCCACAGAGAAATAGAAGCCAAAAGAATTACTGCTTCAAAGTTAAATTACACTTGACCAAATAACTTCCTGGATGCTTGTTTTATTGCAGTAAATTTTAGATCCATTTTCCAGTTAATAGTGGGGCGGGGAAATGAGAAAACCTTGCTATCTGCCAGCTGTATAAAATCAGCCTGGGACTACTAAATCAACCTTTCCATCTCATGAATAGTTTACAGTAAATAAGGCTTCAACAATCTAAAAGAAACAATGACAACTTTTCCATTATGTTGTTAGTAGCAAGAGTTGCACATTGTGAATATAATTAAGTCATGTCTATATATTCTTTTTATATATATATGATTATCTTAGTTTGTGTGGATATCCCAACATTTTTGCATACAGTCAGACTTGTATGTATGGTACAGTACAGATCAGTGGAGTTTACACTGAAGATTTTCTGTCAGCACAACTCTTTTCTACTAAGGCTGTTGTTTCTAGTTATCTGGTGTTGAAGGGTTTTCAGAAGAGGCTCAACAGTGAATTCTCAAGGAGAATTCAAGGAGGTTTTCTGATTGAAATTTCTATCAAAATTACTATGACTTAAAGCCTACCACTGTTTTTAATCCTATTTCCTTCACATTTAACAAATATATTTATATTTGTTGTATTTATTTTATGCTGGTTAATGACAATAAGGATTTGTTTTATTTAAATTTGGTGTTCTTGCAGATAACAGAACGTTGAACCAGAGGATCTCAGTAATTTTTTCCTATGCCAAATTTGACAGTTCTACGATTCTATTCCACTGTAAATCTCATTCTTTATTTTTAAAAATCATATCTTTATAACACATTATTGGAATTGTTGCCCTCCCCATTTTACACTATTAGAAAAAAGAAGTATATGAAGCTCTGATATCCAAAACTTGTTCCAGATTTGTCCTGGGCTATCTATCTAAATTTATGTTTCTAGATTATGGATACTCCTTATTTATGATCATTTTATACTCATTTTGTAGGCACATTTTTACAAAAACCCTTTTTGAAAGCATGTTTCTAATGCCTTTCATTTCAGGCTTCTCCCTCAAGTGCAGTTGGGTTTTCAACGTTATATTTTTGTTTGTTTTTTTAATCACAAATTCACCATAAATTTCTTAACAGTTTAGAATTTGCTATCTTCTGGTATAAATTTGAGGAAGACTGCAATTTTTGATCATATTTCTCTGAAGAATCAGATCAAATGGATTTCTTTCTCCATGACCAAACTACCCTTTCCAAAATATGGAAAAAAGAACCAATTTGTGTGTTCCTGTGCTGAATCAGATTATGTAATTTCAATATAAGCACAAGAACAATGAAGTCAATGTCAATCAGTGAACAGTATCTCCATAGGCATGAGCACAAACAAATAAAGCACTTGTCATATAATTCTAGACCTGAGTATCAAGTAATTGTCAACATTTGTTAAAATGAGATTCTGATCACAACTCTATCAACAGTTAACAAAACTAGAGCAGATGTGCTTTTTTGGAAGAAGGGAAGTCTGATTAGGCATTGCTCATGTTTCTATTTTATTTTGGAGTTTGATTTTTTTTTTTTTGTCATCTAGTTAACATAAGCACTCTAACTAGAGAAACATTTGGCTAAACAAGATTGGTTTTGCAGATAAAGAAGCAGATATCATCAGGTTTCATTTGCTTCATTCAAAAATGGCTAAATAGATTGCAATTTAACAGGATAGCACCATTGCTTTCCAAACAAGGCATTTAATTTTAGCTCCTGTTTTTGCTGGTACAAAAAAAGAAATAAGTATCAGCAGCTGCAGTGACTCATTGATACACTGGTTTAGATTATAACAATTGAAAAGTATGGGATTTGTCTTGCTTTAACCAGTGACATCTTTTAGATTAGTAATATAAATTAATAATATGGGTAAATATAAATGGGTTTTGGAAAAGATTGTGGGTAGTTTCCAAATAATTTGTAGCCAGCACATTCAATTAATGTATATATTCAGACCTGAACATGTACACATACAACTTATTTCAATCAGCAAAAATATAGAGCTTGATATTGATTACACACTGCACACATTTGTTTAAAAAACGTTAGCCAGAAAAATAGAACAAGAGTCAGATGAAAGCAGAAAAAGAAATATATGAACAGGCAAAATTGTACAGTATCTAAATATCAAGTTGCAGAGATTTCCAGAGTCACTAAAACAAATGCTGTTGAGTAATTAGTATGGACAGTCCCAAAGAAACCATGACTGTTTTTATCTTCCCTATGTTTTTAGGCAGGCTTTTATTAACTTTAACAAATCTATAGTCATAACTTCTACCATACCACTTATTATTAAGCCTGTACCATACCAGCAAATACTTATACTAACATATATGCCTATGCCTGAATGGATATCTTATTCCTAAACAGTCAATAACAATTCTATTTCCATTCCCTAAATTTACTCCAAAGTCTTCAGCAACCATTTATCCACCTCCAAGTTGGTTTCCATTGCTGTCAATTGCTTTTGGAGCATTGGTTTAGCAGTTTTGCAGTCTGTGCTGAGGTAATAAAGGGAAGATGATGGCTGGCTGCAGCTTCTCAGCATATCTGCTGAGAATATCTCCTTTCACCTTGTCTGATGCTGGTTAGCTGAAGTCAAAACCTGCTCCTCCTTTACCATTAGTTGCCTGTTGACCTGATAGTTAAAAATGCCTCTTTTCTTCTCACCTACATGACACAAATCTTCCTCCTAAACACTGGCACATGGAAGTCAATCATTTTCCTTTTTATAATTGGGAACCAGGTGTGGTACAATGCTCTTCAGGATGCCTTAAAGTCCCCTAGGAAAAAACAAAAGAGAAAGAAGAGCTCATGCTAGCCACTGCTAGGCTTTTGTTCCAGAAAGTAATTTGAAATTGACCTGAAAGGTCCTGACTTTTAGAGACAATTTCCTCCAGAAAACCTCTTCTTTGAGATTTATTTTAAAAGATTTGGTTGAAATTGTAAGAATAAAAGACTTTATTAAGCCAAGCTGCTTTCCCACACAGAGTGGGAAAGCAATACCTGAATGACCTCTTCTTTCTTCTTCTCACATATGTAGACATGCATTTTGCTTTGTAGACTGAAGTCTATTGCAGATCTGAAGGAATTAACATGGCATGAAAAGACTAAAGATTATTACACAGTACTGAATGCTTGGAAAGTAGGTTAGCGTTTCATTAAGCCTCTTGGAGCATAAGGTCTGCAGTTGTCAGGGCTAAATGTTAATATAATTTATATGATTGTTTAAGCCTCTGACCTATTTACACAGGACTGAAATATCCAGAGTCCAGCATAGTAAAAAGAGTCTCAGTTTCTATTGTTCATTTTAATGTGCTGTGACCACACCAGCCTTTTGACCTCTTTGGACATTTTTCCCCATTGACCAGGCAAAAACCTGTCACTGAGATTTAATGCATTAAAGAAAAGCTTATTAGACTAAGCAGTCTAGAAGAATGCCATATTGATATATTGCAGATCATGATACAATTATCACCTCTGTCAAATGTTTCCAGGCTTACAAGCAGTGATCACAGAAAAAAAGGAGTTTGATGAATTAATTAAAAACAACATCAATCAAGCCCAAACTTATATTTTTCTTACTCCCTAAAATTTTGTTGGCTGGAGAACACATTTCACTTTTTATAGGGAATAAAAGCTGCACAGCGGGTGAGATGGTTACTCAAACTGGCCAAAGCTAATTTCATGCATAAGGAACTACCACAGTTTTCCATTTGTTCCTATCAGTTTGGCAGAGGAGTTAAAGGTTATTTGTTTATTATTTTTTTGGGAAAAATTGTGTAGTTGTCTGTATGTGTTGCTCTTCTTTACAATGTCTTGTCTTAGGTATAAAAACTGCATTGTCAGTTGCAATTGATGGATAAATACTTAGATACTAAAATGCACAATAATTTTAGGGCAAAGGGCAAATAAAATCTCTGCAGTCTTAACCCAGATATTCAGTCCCAGGGACCCAGCAAGTAGAGGCAAGATCCCTGCTGCTAACACTTCCTCTTCCTAATTCTTGAAATGATTACATTGCTTCTGATTATAGCGATTTAATTTTTTTTGCCAAAGGCTACTAAAGAATGTAGAGATGAAAATTAATGTATCAGTCATGGTTTTCAGTGCCTTCTGATAAACTGCATTGGAGTCTAATAGATAATCTTGTAATGCATTTTTACTTCAGACATCAATTTTGATCCCAGGATTGTATCTAAGTCACCGAGTGAAACACCAGAAAAACATCAACTTTTTCTATTGATTTTATTTTATTTTTATATCCTATCCTGTTCCAAAACATTCTCTTAATTCACAAAATTTACATTTGCACAAAATTATAGTAGCTGCATTTGATGTGTTTGACTGGAAAGATGGAAGTTTTTGTTTTAAGCTAGAGCAAACTGCTGTTAGATACATTGTAAGTTTCTGTTCCTGAATTCTATGGTTCAGCATTGAACTATCCATTATAAAAGTATGGGGATCTATACATTAATTTATAATTATATATTCTGATACAGTACAATGTTCTCTTCCCTCCCCTATTGGTATGCAAAATATAACCACAATTCCTTACCAACTCATAGTATTATTCTCACTAACTACAGGGAACAAGAAAATGGGATGTGGTTATGTAGTCAGACTTGTTTTGCTTTTTAAAAACATTTCTCTTTAGTGTTGTGTTAGTAAGGCAGAAGCATTATATATTACAGATTCTAATGATGTGATAATGAAAGAAAAATATATCCATGGTGAGTATGTGTGTACTGTACATGCAAGTTATATTTTACTGAAGTGATACATAACCCTTTCAGTTTCAAAATAGACTATAAAATGAAATAATGAATCTTCCTGATGAAAATGTCATTATCTCAGAATTTTATGTCTGCATCTGAATATATTTTGTGTTTAGTTATCAGTATATTTTGATGTATTATTCTCTGAAAATACAAGTAATTAACAGATTCCTGAAATGTAGAAACTATAGTATATTACCATTTAATATTCAACAAAATCAATTAACTCAAATAATTTTCATAGGTATTATACATAGGATGCTTGCACAAGTGTTCTTGAAATTAATATTATTATTGTAAAACATTTTAGGGAAAGGAACTCATAATTATTAATTGGATTCTTAAGGGGTAACCTTAACTTGGTATACTATATGTTCTGTCCAACATCTCCTGCAGTTGAAATAAGCTTTTCTTTAAAACCCATTTGCCTTATTTGGCACACCATGGTGTAGTAAGTTAGAATACTAAACTTCTGAAGTTGTATTCTGGAATCTGTGAATAGTTAGAATCTGTCAGTGATCTTACTTAGGTGACAAAGAATGCTACTAGTGTAGGGACTGGCCTTCAGGATGTAGCTAAGACTAACAGCAGAAGGTAGTCAATTAGGTTTCCAAAGGTTGTGGATAGGTGGGGAATAGTAGGATCCAAAATTCTATAAGCAGGAGCATCTATGGGGAGGAAGAAGGTCATGATGAAGACTACTGTTGCTCATAGTCCTAACTTTCAGGTTCTCTGGTTGTAAGTCAGGTTGACTGACCTACATAGTAGGTCTTACCTCAGGAATCCCTGGAATTTGGTTAGTCATAGTTATCAAAGAGAGAGTAATTCAGGAAATATCCAAAGCATACGATGCAGATGGAATCATTGCTTCTTAATTAGCTTTACCAAACAGGGCTTGAAATGGGGCAGTGCATCCATTACACTGCAGATATACACATTAGATATACAAGTCTAATGAAATATACATATATGGAAGATGTCAAGAAGAATTGAAGCAGGATTTTATGAGAAGTGAGATATCTATTTGGAAAGCTGATCAGCAGTTGCAAATACCATGTTTGTCATATAATAAGGCCGGGTCTTTTTTTTTTTTTTGAGCCCCGAAAAAATGGCTAGGCCGTCTTTTCGGGGGTGACTTAATTCCCCCCCCCTCGCATCTCTGGGCAGGCGGCGACAGCTTGGATGTTGACCTCGGCGTTGGTCGGGCACTTCGTATCGGGATCAACACAGGGAGCACCATATCTGAGTGTGCAACAAAAGTACTTCCTAATGGCAAGCCCCCCTGACCATTCCCCCCATTTCGCATGTTTTAATATAGGCCTTAATTTGGGGGGAAGGGCTTAATTTCATTTCATGCCTATAAAACATGCTGGGACTTCCTATTGGGAGAGGCCGTATTGTTGGAGAAACAGGGTAGTTTATATAATAACCTACTGTAAATTAACTATTTTTATTAAATATAAGTCAGAACATGTTGTAAAGAATAATGGTATCATTTGAATTGGACAACATAATTTTTGTAGTAAATCACCATTGACATTTGGGAAGCAGTTGCTTGGAGATAATCTCTAGTTAGGTGAAAGGATGATAAATAGAAACAAATCTTAGGCTGATAAATGTCTAGGATAATATAATAGATTTATGGATGAATGTTATAAATTATTCAGCTTCAGACACCTTCAGAAATTGATATATTTTTCTGAAAAATTGCACCTATTTCTTTTCAGATATCCCATTTGATAACGATATGATTGTTGTAGTTGTTTTAAAAGCTTAGCAAAAGAATCAAATTGCTTCAGATTCAGTGAAGATTCTCTAGTCTGAAATGTTAGTAGAAGAAAATAGTTCCTCAGTATAAGAAGGTATTTCGAATGCTGAGAAAATTCACTTAAAAGATGTTGTGTTCCAATTCATGAAGCTGCATAGACATATAACACCCAGGGGTGTCTCCAGTTCAAACTGCCAAGATAGTGGCTATGACTATGTGATCAAAATCCTGCCTCTTTATTACACATATTAAAAGTGGGAAAGTCTTCGACTATACAACTGTAACAACCCTCTTGACTTTTGTGATTCCCCTGATCACAAGAGAGTTCTTTAATTGGGTTTTCTTCTTGTCAAACAATAGGTCTGTGATCTTTTTCACATGATAAATTATCCACAGAAACTAATAATGTCCTATTTGTTCTCTAACACTTTGCTTTAATGAAACCACATTGCATAGAGAACATTGAGGAAAAGTGTTGGGAAACATTCTAAACCTACATGTTAAATAAATTTGATTTTATGAAGTATGGCTAAAGAGTGGACTTACAAGCTTAACTAAGAGATATTTTCTGACTTTTAATAGAAAAAGAGAGTTCAGTACAGCTTAGAGTTTCCATGTCCATGGTCTGAACTGAAGAGTCAAAATCTTAGCTTTTTTCCTTCCAGGTTTTCATGGGAACATTATATTCTTGAACTGAGGACCTTGAACTCTTGAACTGTTAGGTTAAAGTCAGAGTGGGCATCCTCTGTCCCTTAGTATGCTTGCATGCCTTTGCCAAACTCGCAATCTTTTCATATTCTCATACACTAAATATCTGCAAGGTGGGAAAAGAAAGGCCAGTTGTCTCTTTAGATGAGCCACAAACTTTCTAGAAGCTAAGAGGAAACAAAATTAAAATTATATAGAAATTTTCTTTACTAAATTCTGATCTTGTCTGTATTTTTAGACAGTGAACGAATACAGATAAAGCTGTCAGGAGAAGGAAGACCTTTCTTATTTCCTTTCTTTGGTGGGAAGTACCTGTAATTTTTCACATAAATATGACTGGAAAAATGTTAATAACATTTTCTCACTACAATTTACTCTTTTTTCTTCTAAATTTCTAAGCATGTTTTTTAAAATGCCCTTGCATACAGATAAAGTCTGATCTATACATGGGAAGACAACACAATACAGACACATGGCTGAAAGTCTATGAGTTATGCCTGTCCTGAAAAATAGCTATTATATCCATGAATGGCAAGAACAAAGATGTATGACAATTGCACAAAGTACACCAATGTTATTTTCCAGGCTCCCAGTGCGTTGGATAATTCTAAGGGATTATCATGGGGAAAGTCAATTGTAAAGCTAATTCAATTTATTAAATTCTGTGAGGTTTGTGATCTCAACTGCACATTTTCCTTTCTCTTACCACAGGCCTCTGTGCTGAGCCAGTTTGTATGTGGTTGTTTGGAAATTAACATTTTCTCATATGCTGTAGTAATAAACTTAACATCTTCTTTGAGTCACACTGGGTTTTTGGACATGTTCATAAGGTTTGTCCAAGAAATGTATTAGTTTTACACTGCCAACTTTTTGGTTTGGTTTGGTTTGGTTTGGTTTGGTTTGGTGTGCTTTGGTTTGGTTTGGTTCTTTGGGTCCACAGTAGAAACCCCAGTCATTCAAGTACTAACCAGATGCAGTCCTGATTAGCTTTTTATGATCAGCTGAACAATAAAGCTGGGTTTACTACTGAGTGTTACTATTACAAGTGTTCTATAGAGAAAGTATGAGAGTCTTTTTAGGTGCCTTTAAAGAGGCTAGAGTGCCACTTAAACAAAGATGTCTACTCTAGGGAAAAAAGTACTAGAAGTGACATGATATCAGTGTTCCAATATTTGAGGGGCTGCCACAAAGAAGGGATCAACCTGTTTTTCAAAGCCTCAGAAGGCAAGACAAGAAGTAATAAACAAGGGGACCAAGTAGAACCAGGGAGAAATTTCCTGACAGTGAGAACAATTAACCAGTGGAACTCCTTGCTTTCAGAAGTTGTGGGTGCTCCATAACTAAAGGCTTTTATGAGGAGACTGTCCAGCCATTTGTCTGAAATTGCATAGGATCTCCTGCTTGAGGAAGGTCCCTTGCAATTCTGTTATTCTGCTATTATGATTATGAATATTATGGTATATAGTTAAAGAAAGTCAAAGAAAGGGTTTATTCTTTCAGTGATATCCTACTTTCCCCAATTGACAGTGCTCAAAGTGACTAGCAATTCCTTGTTGCCTTTTGACTGATGAGGAACACTTTTTTGTTTAATGTGGGTGAAGGATCAATTTGTTTCCCTTTATGCATGGTTGACAGGGAATGCTGTTTTATAACAGAACAGCTTTCTTTGATTTTAACTCTTGAGGATTTTAGCCATGGGCAGTAACATATTCTCTCAACCCTAACCCAACTTCGACCATTGAAAATATTATACCACTTTTTCAAAGTCAGAGGCTAGACTGCTTAGTCATCAGAATTATCAGAAATGGTAGGCCTGTTTTATGACACTTTCAAGCCCTTTTAAAATTAAATGTGCAGCCAGACATAAAATCTGAAGTTCCAGATGTTTTTAACTGTATGAAATTGAAAGTAAAGCAAATTCTAAACTCTGACCACACACATCCATAACTTCCCATCTCCTATGCCAAGAATCACTTCACAGAATACCATGGTCATTTTCTATAGAAATGTTCACCCATATTTCCAAGTTTTGCAGAGACTCTGTAGTTCAGTAATAGAGCCTCTGGTTTATATATAATAAATTCTAGATATAATTCATGGATTGCTGTACCTGGCTTGTTATTCACCAGTCTCTACCAGAATCATTAGATATTGTAAGCTCTGCTCTTATTCTGTACAAGTTGCAATAGACCACAGGAAACTGTGAATAATTTTTAAATCATGTACATGTAGATAGTTTCCTCATAGATCAATCTGTTCCTGCAGAGTTTGCTCTCTCTTCATAATTTCTATCAAATATTCTGTGAAAAACCATGGGGTTTCATTAAACCACTGTGAGTTCTAGTTTTGACTTAGGCACAGAGTCAGCTGAGTGACCTTGGGCCAGTCAGACTGTCTCAGCTCTAGAAAGAAGTCAGTGGCAATCCACCTACAAAAGGGTTGCCAAACACGCACGCACGCATGCACACTCACACACACACACACAATCACACACACAATACTGATAAATAGTAATTCTGCTCATGTGCTAATGACAACAATGATATTCAGTATGGATTCATTTAATTCAGTGAAGCAAACACCTCAACCATTCAAAATAAAATAAAATCTGAACTTGGTATTTTCACATAAGCAGTCACTAAAATATGTAACACACATAGTCCTCAATTTAAACCATTCATTTAGTGACCATTCAAAATTACAACAGCACTAAAAATGACTTATGACTGCTTTTCACACTTTATCACTGTTGCAGCATTACCATGGTCACGAGATCAAAATTTGTGCACATGACATTATTTATGATATGAAAATTGCACTGGGGTCCTGGGGTCATGTGATGACCATTTGTAAGTTCCTATCTTGGCTTCCAACAAGCAATGTCAATGGGGGAAGCCAGATTTACTTAACTACCACATGATCCACTTAACATGATTCATGATTCATTTAACAACTGATAATAAAATGGGGCACAACTCACTTAACAATTGTCTTGCTTACAAATGGAAATTTTGGGCTCCATTGTGGTCATAAGTCAAGGACTATCTATGTATAGATCTTTTTTCCTCTTTCTAATTTTTATTTTTTTCATACTTGTGAGTTTGTTCATATTTGCATATTTCAATCATAGAAACTGATTGCAATGAAATGTTATACATTTAAAACTAACAGTTAAATCTGCTGAATGTATAACTATTAATACATCATGATCTTTATATAATCTGATCCCTTTTAAATGTTTTAGTAGACTATAGATTAATTTAGAATCTTAATCTATAATACTTGAATTTTAAACATACTATGAATATAATAGTATACTGTATAATATGTAGATACCACCAATACCTGGCAGAAGATGTTTTTTTAGAACATCAGTTTCAAGAACAAGTTTTTATTTAAAATACAAAAACAAACTTTGCTTGGCAAATTTGCCATGAAAGTATGACTTCCAAGAAATGCAGAAAATAAAATGTTACTCCTGAGGAAATGAACATGACTTCCAATGAGTCCATGGCACGTCCATGTCCCTCATCTGCCGAATACATATATGGGAAAGGACAGAACCTCTAATGCTGTTCTACCCTCCTCCTTCTCCTCCTCCTCCTTCACCTTTTTCTTCCTCTTCCTCCTCATCCTCTTCCTCTTCTTCCTGTCCCTCCTTTTCTTCCTCCTCCTTCTCCTCTCACATTTATTGGGTTATTCACTCATTCGCTGTCCTTCATTCACCTTTTTATAATGATCTGTACTTTCTTTCTTCCATTATTTATATTTTTTAATTAATGCACAAAATAAACAATACAAAGTATGAATCTCTGCATATGCTTATAGTTTTTTTTAATATATCTGGAAATGAAAGGTAATTTGGGGAAAACATGTTATCAAGTGATATTTGAAGAAACACATTGAATATTACATGTGATGCTCTTCATATTTCAGGGTCTTTTAAGTTAACTATCTGAATGATATCTACTGTTGTGTTAGTGGATTTTCATTAACACAACAGCACTTTCTGTTATTTGCTGTCCCCATTTCTCCTAGCTGTAGGGCAGGGAGGAACTGAAAATTCTATTTGTGAAACTATGTATCTGTGCAGGGAAAAAGAGGAGATATAATTAAGTACAACATGTAAATTTGTTGTTTCTGCATTTGGTGAGAATATGCCTCAATTAAATAATTATGTATCATTAAAAGACACTATTTTATTGAATTGTGGGAAATGAACTGTAAGTGTAGAATGTTGATTCTGAGTATTCCTATACAATTTCCAATATTCTTTCATCTCATTACAACCCATCCATTAATGCTACCTACAATAATACATTTTCCTCTACATGGCAGCACAGTGATATGCAGTATTTGTAGGTTAACTCTCTTCACTGGCAGGAGTTTGATCCTGACCGGCTCAGGGTTGACTCAGCCTCCCATCCTTCTGAGGTTAGTAAAATGCGGAGCCAGATTGTTGGGGGCAATAAGCTGATATTGTAAACTGCTTAGAGAGTGCTGTAAAGTGCTATAAAGCAGTGTATAAGTCTAAATGCTATTGCTATTCAAAGAAAAGACTGCAAATTTTTTTCAACCCTAACCTTAACTCATCCCTGGTTCTTCTATTGTTATTCAGTGGAGCATAACATCAGTACCAGTCTTCTTTCCTGTGTATCTGCCACAGCCTGGAAAACACAAATTACAACTTTAACATTTATACATGTAGAAACATATATCTGTGTATGTTTTAATCCTTTCATTCCTAACTATTCACTTTCATATTCCTGCACACATTCATTAACTCCAGAAGATTAAATCTACTCCATTTTTCTTTTTCTCTTAGTTTCATCTAAGAGACACATTTCACACACAATCTACTTTTCCACCTTTCCTGCCATCTGTTAATTCATGCCTTTTACTATTTATTCATTTTATATTCCAATTTGCAATATTCCATATGTCATGGTTATAATTATGTGGGCCTGTGGATGTTGAATTCTATCACTAACTGTGATTTTTGGTCAACTGAGTCTTTCACATAAAGCTTTTTAATAATGTAGCAAAGTAGTGCATTTCAGTTGTACTCATGTTACTTGCAACACTCCCTGCTAACGTTATGGTCATTAGTTGGACACATTTTGGCCAATAAGGTACAAAATCCATGTGTTTCCACAGGGTGCAATAAAAGTCAAGATGACAGCCATGACTACATTATTAAAACTCCTCCCTCATCTTTTACATTATATTTTAAAAGCTGTAAAGGTCTGATCAGGCAGCCGTAAGTACAATGTTTTAATTTTTGACACGCCCTCATAGTACATCTGCTAGTTGTTTTATTCTATGCAAGTTAATATCTGTAACTTAGAAACTATCTTGCAAGACAAAATAGTGTTGTCCATATGCTATTGAATAAAATAATACAAAATCAGATTCCAACTTTTTTCTTAGTAAGAGTTATGCTCAGTGTGGAATACTCAATAAATCTACAGCTTTAGAAATGTTTGACATGTCTGTAGCAATTATAAATAATTTGACACAATCTGGTGGGGATAAGATTAGATTCATCAATCTGATAGAAGATGAAAATCTGAAATAATAAGGGAGAAATTCCCCATAGAATTTGTTTAGAATGTAATAGTTGTAGTTACTCTCGTTATGAGCTGACATTTGCCTTAGACATGTATATAAAAGTAGCTTAGGCACTTAAAATCCTGAGAAAGGAGCAGTACATTTGAATTTTAAATAGTCTTTAATTCTAAAAAGAATTCTAATACAATAAAATATCTTATAAAATCAATAGGTCTGACTCCTGAAATTGAAAGTTGGATAGAAGTGTAGGTAAGCTGACTGAGAGTTTTGTTTCAAGTGTATTTTTACGAAAAGTTGAGTCATAGGATACTAATAAACTTTTTGTTTCCTGGACAACTTTCATTGCAATAAAAAGTATCAATAAAAATATTTTTACTCAGTCTACTTATGAATAATATACCAAGGAATTTACAAACCTCCATTTAAGGGCCATACTAAAGTAATAAAGGTCAGATTTTTAATTACTTATCATTTTCCTTTGGTTGTCTATAATTTATTAGATTTGTATAACCACTCTTCTCAAATATATGACTGAGTGGTTAATAATATTAAAATGATTTTAAAATGTACACAAGAAACATACAAATAAAGTTTTATTTATTATACTTTTATAGTTACAGTTTTTGAGCAAAGAGCTGAGTTAAAAATTTCAGAATCATCTCAAAATAAGCAATCCAAAAAGTGCAAACCACTTCACTTAATAAGAAACATTCTAAATTGTCTAACACCAGGGTGTCAATCTCAATTTCACTGATGGCCACATCAGGGTTGTGTTTGACCTCGGGGTGGGGTGGGCATGGCCAGTTTGATGTCACTCATGTTGGGAGTGTCTGTGGTGGCCCAAGCACTCTGCCAGTGAAAACGGGCTCCAGAGCTTCGTTTTCAGCTACGACAGCCTCTTGCCGCCCTCTGCCTGTGAAAAGGGAGTTCAGGGAGGTGCATGCAGCCTCCCCGAGCTCCCTTTTTTTCTCAAAGAGGGTGGCAGGAGGCCATCTCAGCTGAAAATAAAGCCTGAGAGGGCCACACACAGCCCTCCCGAGGTCCATTTTTCTGGCAGAGGCACCATAGGACGGTCCTTTGCTATAGGGTGGCCCCATGGGCCAGATCTAAGTACCTCATGGGCTGGATCCAGATCCCGGGCCTTGAGTTTGACACTCCTGGTCTAACACCTGTGTTTTTAGCAGATATGTACAGGATAATGGCTTATATTATTAGAAGCTTGAGAAAGTAGTTTTGGGCTACCTATAACCAAAGTTCAGACGAACTGAGATTAAATAAAAAAATAACGATCTACTGTCCTGCTGTCTTGAATCAGATGCCAGCTGGTCTCTTTGAAATGGGATAATATGACAGGGCCAAACCTGAGCAGAACCACCATTACATGCATTTGACTTTGTTTTCTTTTAATCCTGCATGGATGCTTTTCTCCTTGTGGAAAAAAACACCACTCATATCTTTGCAAGAAAAGCAATAATAACCCTATTAGGAGAAAGGCCTTTGTAGTTGGAGAAATCCTACTATCTATATACTATCAAGTGCTTCCCATACAAATGAAGATCTAGATCTAATTTCTCAGAGCTATTTTTAGAGGAAGCATCATATAAGTTAATAGCACTACAGAAAAAGTGTCCTCTTCAGCAGCTATCTTCTTTCCTTTCACATATAGTGAAAAGCCATGAAGATGTGAAAGTTCTTGGTGAGTAATTTCTTGTAATAGAAAGTTTTACCACCAAATTATTACAGAACATATTGCACTGATCTCACTGTGAATGTTTGTTCCAATATGTTAGGGTGTGTATTATAAGAGACATTTATCCTATACAATTTACTAGAGTGTGATATAAAAATGTCTGCAACAAATAACAATCAGAATAATAAATATCATAGAGATTTTTCCTACTTTATACTTACGTTTGTTCACTAAAAAGAGGATTCTACTTGATCTTTTATTTATATTTAGTAATCATCATATAAATCTTTATAAATAAATATTAAATTTATATGCTGTCCATCTCACTAATCAAAACGATTCTGGGCGGCTTACACTGTAAAAGCATTAAAATTAACAACAATTAAACAAAAGGTTGAAGTCAACACCATGATCAGTATAGGGCTGGGCTTTTGTCTCTTACTCAATCAACCACCTCTAGCATAGCATATTCTGTTGGGGCATCAAGCCAGCTGGCCAGAGACAAAAAATTAACATTCTTCCATAAGGGTCGAGGCAGATCTCATATCTGAAGACATATTCCAGAGGGTGAGAGCCATGGCAGAAGATACTCTTATCTTTGACCAAATGAGCTGAAATGCCTTGGTTGATGGTGTTTGAAGAAGGCCTCTTCTGCTGGTGTGAGTGGAGCAGGCCAATCTCACTAGAGCAAGATATTTCCTCAGATAACTTGGACTGGATTATTTTTAGCAACAGAATTCTCACAGAACTGTTCATCAGTGGATTTAACTCACCTTTCTGAATATTGTAGAGCAGAAGCACATTAACCCATGATACCAAAATATCAGGAGGAATATTTGCACCCTTTCTAATACTTTTTTATTAAAAATCATAAGTGTGAAGAGACAAGGGAATCACAATCTCTGGAAGAAATGAATGACATTTCTCTAGTGCCTCTTGAGATGAATATGAGACTCAACCCATTAAAAAAATCTGCAACAAAATTTAAAAGTATTTTTTTTCATCCAGTTGAAATAGAAATATTATAAAAATATAAAATATTATTACATGGCATTAATATACTATTATGCAGACTATTGGGCCGAATAGTTTATGGACTAACCATGCTACTGGTATTGTGAATCTAATTGTCTTAAAAGTTCTCTTCCTATGAAAGCAATCTGTGAAAGCTGGAGCCATGTAACATCATCTTTTCAAGAGAGGAGAAAACTATCCAAATAATTTGTGATATGGATTCACAAACAAGAAAACAAATATTTCATTTGAAATAGCTTTTTATATGCCAATGTATATTACTGATGAACATTGAAACTGGACTTAAAATAAACACTAGGTTTCTGCAATAAGATTTTAAATCACATTTAATAAATGTACCCATCCACCTACACCCCACTCCCCACCCACCCACATGATCAAACGGTTTATAATAATATAAGCCTGTTGTGTATCCTAAGCAAAATGTTCCAAGTCTGTATTATTTGTATTTTATTTCTATTTCTATTTAATTTTAACAATATTTTTTTCCTTTTGTTTACATCAGTGACCTAGAAACTCAATATACAACTTAAATCACTTTTATCTCTTTATGATAGCAATTCTGAGTGGGCTATTTTTTCCTGTCCTTTCCACAACTGCTCTTTAGGTTGCAAATTAAAGTGGTGACATCCATTTTTCAATAACATAAGGTACAAGCCCTCAAGAGCTTTTCCTTCTTATCCATTATTGAACAGAAAAATGCTATGCAGCAAAATGAGGACTTTTGCACTATCCCAATTAATGTCAATTGATTTTGCATTGGAGAGCTTTCTTGCCATGATATTTCAATTGCTAGTATCTTTGCCAGTATCAGCACAGGCTCATTTTATACCTATTTCCCTTGCCTAGTTGCTGAACATTTTAACTGTATTGAATATCCAGGACAGAAATGCTTAGTCATTTATTTTTTGGGGAAAAAATACTTCTGAAATTTGATTTGATCTGCGCTGAATTTAACCATTGAACTCTGGATATTGCAAGCCATTTCTTGATTGTTTTCATGCACTTAAATTATGCATATTGAAAAGACATTTTTCAATGTGCAATTTAAAAATCTATATTTAATTACATACTCAAATGTATTTTTCTATGGAATATATTTTCTATAATAAATGAGTGAAGCGCAGGAAACAAGATGAAAACAAAGGGCATAAGGGTAAATTCATGCAAGAAGCAAGAAGGCATCATGTTCATATTTAAGGAAAGACAAATGACTTTTCAAAATCCTCCACCAAATTTATGGACAGAGAATTCCAGAATTCCCAAACATAGTTGCTGTCATAGTATGTTCCTTTGGGACTCAATTTAAGAGAAATGAATGTACATTTTATGCAAAGTGGAACATTCACATGCTCTTTGGCTGTCTTACAATGAAATAAATCACCTCCAAAATCCCACTTTAAAAGAATGTGTCAAATAAATTCTCATTATCACCTTGAAGAAGAATTGGTGCAAAAACATGTGATTGAGTTTCTATTTATCACCTACTGTTTCCCATTCTTCTTATAGCCATTCACTCACCCAAAGGGACCAAGCTACATTTTATGCATCCTAAACTCATCAGGATTTGGCAGTCGAGCATACAATCACTGGAAAGAATGGGGTGATCCCTTTTGTATTTGCTGCTCAAGTAGCAAAATATTTGGGGCTATTCATAAACCAGACAGGAACAGGAATGGACTTCCCAGTGTTCCGAGCAGGAGAAGCACATTTCTTTTGAATGTTAATGGCTAAGCATGACTATTTCTAAAGCTTTTCCTGGAAATACAGTATGTGTATATGGACTTGCATACATAGAGCTCATTTTTCTTCTGAAACTGCCAACAAAGGGAAGCAATTATACATCTCCATATAGGCACAGATAGCTATCAAGGCAGCATTTCATACTTAACCCATTTGAATTTCCTGGTTATTTTGCCTGAACCTCAAAACTAGTAATGCCAATAGCCTGCATTAATCACGTAATCCAGTCATGCAATGATGGATTCATGTTTGCAGACATTTCTCTTGATGTCCTTTTGACTGTTTGGCCTGCCTGGCTTTTTTTAAGACCCAAAGTCAGGTGAAGCAAGAAGAAAACAAGGGAAGAGTTTTTGTGTGTGTGAACAATGTGATATAACACACCATATGGAAGGAAAAGCATTTCTGGAACTGGCAACATGACATCATCAGGCAGCTTTTTCATCCTTTTGCCAAATGCAACAAGGTCCTTTGGACACTTATGCCTAAATAGTTCTAGGTATATCTCAGATTACGTAGAACATACAGTAACTTATGTTGCTCTTCCTTTATTATCTGTTTACAACAATGTGTTATCTTAGCTGCCAGTTCTTTAGTTGGCCATCATATACATCAAGTTCTCCCCAAGAACCTAAGATGTTATAATGTATCAGCCTAGTATATATGTAGATCCAAATTATGTGGGCTTTTGCAATTGACTGATAGAAATATCAATGTTTAAAGGTTTTTTTTTAAAGTGCCATCCAAGATTTTTTGCTATGGCAACCAATGGAACCCCCACGACTGATTTATCCCATAATCTTTCAATTTTGATTTTCAGATATTTATACTTTGTGATCTTTTCCAACTTTTTTCTTTTACTCAAATATCTCCTGGTATGGCCACATCAATTAACCACACTTTCTTCTTTTTAACCGCAGTTATATCTGGTGTATTATGAGTCAAGATTTTATCTGTCCATAATTGGAAATCCCATAATATTTTAACCTGCTCATATTCTTTTCAACTATATGTTCCAACCAATTTTTCATTACTGGTTTGTGATAATTTGTACAGATGTTCCAGTAAATCATTTTGGCAACTGTGTTATGCTGTTACTTACAATCAGTCTGAGCATTCTTCATATATAAGCTGAATATATGATCTTCCATTTCTTCTTTGCACAATCTACATTTTGAATCATTTGATTTTTCAAATTTTGGCCTTGATTGCATTAGTTCAAATAGTTGCACTTAAGCAACAAAAATCAAGTCTTCAGTTTCTTTTTTTAATGTTTAAGCTATAAGCCATTGCTTGCTTTTTTTTCTTTATCCAGTTCCCCTTAATCTTTTGTAGAAATTGACCACGTAATGGTATTCCTTGCCAGCATTCTGTTTCTGTTTTTATTACATTGTTTCAATAGTTACTTGTATTTCCTTTACATTGAATAAGTTCCAATTTTTAACTTGCATCAGCGCTTGTTCTTGGCTATCTTTCACATCAGTCAATGCACACTTTTCTTCTTCAACAATTTGTTTAACCCAAAGCAAACCTATGTCTACATTTCTGCAAGGCAGGTATAATCTATCAATATCACTATGGGGATATAACTGATAGTGAATAGTCATTATTTTTCTTGTTTTACAACCTTATGTCCTGTTAATAATTCTAGCAGTGTAAATGTATCAAAAGTATATCAGGGATTGATGGCTTTGATGATGTTTCTATCATTTAATTTTATCTTTAAGAGTTTTCTCACTCTTTGGATATATTCTTTCCAATTACATTTTTAACTTGTCCATGCTTGATGTTATCCAATTGTAAAACTTGCAAATACTGGTAGAGGCTTCATCCATCACAACTGATAATTTGGCTGCTATTATTATTATTATTATTATTATTATTATTATTATTATTATTATTATTATTATTATTATTATTATTATTATTATATCTTTAGTGAGATTCACAGCCTTTGGGGCTGGTTGGTAGCTCAACAGCTCGAGTCCTAATCAAGCACCTAGGAACTGTTCAGGTAGCGTCGGAGGATATAAGCTGTTCCAAGTAGGGTGGTTTTTTTTAGAATCAGGGTGTTCAAGTCTGATAAATTCAGGATTTCCAAATAGTGAGGCAGTCCTTTAGGTATTGCTCCAAGGGCTCCAATTACAATTGGAATAATACACGATTTCCTTTTTCAAAGTCGCTCAACTTCAATTTGTAAGTCCCGATACTTTGTGATTTTTTTTCTTGCTGCATGTCTTCAATTCGTGCATCACCAGGCAATGTTAATGAACCAAACCCTTTTCTTTTCAACTATTTGTTAAGTCAGGCATGTTGTGGGCCAAATGCTTGTCTGTCTGAATTCTGAAGTCCCACAAGATCTTGACTTTTTCATTCTCCAGAACCTTTTCAACCTGATGTTCCCAACCTATATTATTATTATTATTATTATTATTATTATTATTATTATTATTATTATTATTATTATTATTATTATTATTATTATTATTATTATTATTCACATACTCAGCCAGATGTTCACACCAGATTTGGCATATTTGTCCTCTTATTGAGTTCACCCCATGGGCTCTGATATTATTGCATCAGAAGATAACAGAATAATACAGTTGGAAGATAATCTGGTCATCTTCTAATCCATCCCCATGCCCAAGCAGGAGACCCTATACCAGGGGTGTCCAACCTTGGCAACTTTAAGACTTGTGGACTTCAACTCCCAGAATTCCTCAGGCAGCTTTGCTGGCTGAGGAATTCTGGGAGTTGAAGTCCACAAGTCTTAAAGTTGCCAAGGTTGGACACCCCTGCCCTATACCATTTCAGACAAATGGCTGTCCAGTCTCTTTTTAAAAGCCTCCATTGATGGAGCACCCACAACTTCTGAAGGCAAGCCGTTCCACTAGTTAATTGTTCTCACTGTTGGGAAATTTTTCCTTAATTCTAGAATGCTTCATTCATTGATTAGTTTCCATCTTTGTCTTGCTTTCTGGTGTTTTAGAAAACAAATTGACCCCCACTTCTTTCTGGCAGCCTCTCAAAGATTGGAGTACTGCTATCATGTGTAGAAGTAGAAGGGATATACTGGGGAAATTTTAAAATAGGTTTTACACATCTATTTTGTTGCTATTTTTAAGCATTAAATTACACTTGATAATTAGGCAGGCAGATGTGAAATTTTGCTACTCTGATTTTGTGAAATTCTGCAGATCATCTAAAAGGCAGTGAACCATATGCCTTTTCCTGACTAGTTCCTATTCTTAACATTGTCCTGGCTTCTATTATGCATGGGCCTTGTGTCATGAATGAAAAATGTTCAGTTTCTAACTTAGGAATTGGGAAGACTACAAAGGTATATCAAAGGATTTTTTATATTTTTTATTTTCACTTGTTCATTTTGATTTACCCTTTTGTTTTAGGCTTCACTAACTTACGTCTCTGTGTCTATATACTGAATATTAGTTGTCTTTTCATTATTAATCACCTTTCTGATATCTAAATGTTGGAATTACAGATTTCAAATTAAGTCAGATAGTCAATTGATATATAGTGTTAAACTCAGAGTAACAAATTCATTTTCTTGTACATTTCTTCCTAAATTGCTTAGAACATTTTAATGAAAAGAAAAGGAAATCATGATAGCAATCAGGACCATATTTATTAGCCTTTATGGTTTCCTTGTGAGATCTCAGGGAAGTATATATTCTAGATATGTAATTAGAAGTAATCTCAATTAACAATATAATTGTATATTGTATTGTATAAAGAATAATATATAATACTCTATATATTTCTCAAATAGAATTCATATTTCATAGGATTTTCTAATCTTAGTAGTATTATGCTTCAGAACTAATTCAATGAAATCTGGCATACAATAGAACATGGATCTTCAAATCTAGGTTTTAAGTAATACAGCCCAGTGTTTTTTCTCACATTCATTTGTCATTCTCATTCAGCGTTATGGAGACGAAATGGCTTTCTTTTTTCCAAAAGAGAATAAGGTCTCAGGAGAATAAGGTGCAGGTTTGTTCTACTCAGTTTAATTAGCTTAATTATTTCACTCTGACCAGAAATCTTCAGCTTTCTGCTTTCTTCACATTTCAGTTAAATCCCATGAGAAAATATCATGAGTGAACTCATCCCTTAGGCCTTGTTCAATTTGGAAACCAAGACTATAGAGTAATGGAGAGTTAATGCAATAGAAACAACAGAGCACAGTAAAAGTTGCAGCATTTACTATTGCCTTACTATTGAGTGATAAAATATTACTAATAATATACAGATACAGATAATCAGAGTTGGAAGGGACCTTGTAGGTCATCTAGTCCAACCCCCTGCTCAAGTGGGAGACCCTACACCATTTCTGACAAATGGCAGTCCAATCTCTTCTTGAAAGTCTCAACTGATGGCACTCCCACAACTTCCGAGGGCAAGCTGTTCCATTGGTTGATTGTTCTCACTGTCAGAAAGTTTCTCCTTATTTTTAAATCTTTCCTTGTTCAGTTTCCATCCATTATTCCTTGTCTGGCCTACAGGAGCTGTAGAAAATAGCTTGACCCCTTCCTCCCTGTGGCAGCCCCTCAAATATTGGAAGACTGCTATCATGTCTCCCCTGGTCCTTCTCTTTACTAAACTAGCCAAGCCCAGTTCCTGCAACAGTTCGTTGTATGTTTTAGCCTCCAGTCCCCTAATCATCCTGGTTGCTCTTCTCTGTACTTTTTCTAGAGTCTCAACATCTTTTTTATAATGTGGTTTTTTATAATATATATTGTTATAATGTTTTTATTATTTATATATATATTAACAGAATACCTGATAGTAGTATTCTTTGCTGCAGCAGAGTAATAGTATATTGTTGTTCTTTATTGTTGATCCTGAATTGGAATTGTGTACCCCATCTAGGACGTAGGATTAGAACTTATTCAAATAAACTTTCAAAGTATCTCTTTTTCTGTATTATATCCTATCTTTTCCTCCATTATCAGTGTTAAGTATGGAGAATAATGGAGACCAGACATCTGACCAGTGACTTCAACTCTTTAATAACAGTAAATAGAACAGAACAGAGCAAGGCTATGGGCAGCAGTAACCCTTTTATAGGGTTAGCTGCTACCTTATTACCCAATGAGATGAGCAACAAGTTCAAACTAATAACCAATAAGAATAGTCCAAATAGTGGCCAATCAGGGACTAGTTCTGGCCCAATCCAAAGTTGTTGTATAAGGACCAATCAAGTGTGCAGGTTTTCAAACCCTGATTTGCATCCAAGTTATTAACTTTTATTGATTCACAACAATCAATATCTCTTGCATATAGTCCCATACATACAATAGCTGTACCCAAAAATACCATAGCCAGTTTACACCTATATTTTATGCTGATGCTTTTCTTATCAAACTGCTCTGCCTTCTGTTTGAAAAAGATTAATGTTCAATGATTAACACTGAATTCCTTTTTCAGCATGTGAATGTTAATTATCAATTTTTAATAGAATAAACAGAGAAAAACTGGAAGCAAAATTGGCCCCAGCTGATAAACACAGGTGTTCTTTCCTTCACAGTAAAGAAGAAATAAAGATAAATTGTCAGATTAAGAAGAATGTTGCAAACAAAAATGCTTTCTTCATCTACACTTTTACTTTGGCAGATGTAAACACATTCATAAATGTAAACCTACACAACCAATTTTTCACATGAGTACCTCCATTATACACCATAAGATTGTTTCCATGAACTGTTGAGCACCCAACAAGAGTATCTGCAGTTGAAAGTATCAGAAAATGTCAAAGCTTTTGCACAAATTACATCATGGGATGTCAAATCCACTACAGTTACTCATATTTGCAACAAATACTATTATTAAAGACTAGAACATTTGTGTTTATATAATAACTGTTATTTTTAGCTAACAAAAATCATTCATGTGATTTGAAGGTAGTCTTTTTGATACATTCCATTCTTAGTTTACAAGAAAACTGTGCTATAACTCTGTGCGAATATGGTATATGATATAGTGTTCTACTCTGTTCTACTCTCTCAGTGTTTTAATGTAGCTATTTCCTATATGGAATACCACAAATGTGTCTTTTTTATCATGCTTGTGAGATCTTATCTACCTGAATCACACTACCTGATTTATGTACTGTATACACCTTATGGTATTTTGCCCTACCATACATACCTAAACTCCCCTGCCAAAATACTAGCGTAATAATGGTGTCCTCAGCCTTCATAATTTATATTTACATTCAAGGGTAATATTATTTCACCATGTATGACCTAACACTAAAAATAGATAATAATGTTCATTCTTTTCTCAATCTTCCAGGATCTGGGCCTTTCCATGTAACATTTGTACATATTGTTAAAATATATGATTAAATATGACAAAAACAACAATAAATTCCATATGTATCTCTATACTTGCCTAGTATAATTGTTCTTAGAGTAAACACATACTAGTCTATGATTTGCAGGTCCAAAATCAACACTCAATATTTTAAAGGCTATTTTGTCTTCAGTCCCATATTTGGCTCATGACCATTGGTGACAATCTTAGGTCCCTGCATCTGCATTATTTTTTAATTCCCTGAAATGCCTATACAGGGTAAGCTGGAGCATGACAGGTGAGAGTTGCCCTTTTAAATTGTTGATGATGCTACTTTGGATACTCTTGGATCCCATGGAAATTTTTAAGTGGAAGTTTGTGGCAAATCACTCTTGCTGTCAAATCAGTTTGCATCTAAATACAAGAAAGCAACAAATAAAACTGAAAAGTTTGCATCCAGGGAAGGTAATTGGCTCAACAAAGCTTTTTTAATCAAAATGTTAATTTATGTCATAGAATGCTATTCAGATTTTTAGGAAATATTTATCTCTACTGCTTCTTTTTGTTCTGAAATACAACTAGATGTTATTATTTTGAAAGTAAAGGGCTTTAATGTTCTTCTAAAGTAGTTTTTATATTTATTTGCCAGATTGCACTGACATTTAAACTCTTAGAGTTTCCTTAGTATAGATAATCTCTACACCAATTAAAGAACACAGTTGTTTAATTGTTGAACAAAAGTACCAATTTTTTAAATACAGTGACTGTAATGAATATTTAAAAAGCTGCTTTAGTATCAGAGTTGTATGCCAAATCTTTTTATTGCTTTCTGAAAGTGCATGAATCAAAGCTACTCTTATTGATATTAAACAATCCTGCAAATTTTAATTAGTATACTATTCATCTGTTTGGCAGAATCATTTACATATCATGAACCAGGATTGATTAATTTATTTTCAAGTAAATGCTTTATTTAGCTACTTACTTACTAATTTGGAACAAACTTTTATAAGGTTGTAGAAATACCCAATCCCACTTTGTGCCTTTTGTGGCCTTGCATTCATTTCCAAATCCAGTCTGAGTTTCTGCAATTCTGATGTGCTGCTAATGGCACTACCATGGCAGTCCAACCAAAGAGAAAAACGAAAACAAATTTAATGTTTATTTCTAAAAAATTCAGCAGCAAGATGAAAGGGAGAAAGAATCATTGTCAAGTCTGCTCCTGAATTAGTGACCTTTACAACTAGGTTGCCATATTGGACCAAATGTTCTTTTTGTTTTGTAGTGTAATATTGTTATTATACAGACTTTTTTTGGAACATTTTCTTAATTACATTTGTTTGCTTATCTAGCTCCACCAAATGCAGCAGCAGATATTATCACACCTTGAAAATACCCTTTGCTTTTGCACAATGCCTTCAATATGTGCATGGAATCTAATAATTAGAGAAGGGGATTGAGAAATATATGACTGGGAGGCCTGAAGAGGTTGAAGCTTACCACATGAAAATAAAATAAACGTTCCTGTATATTATATATTACATGCGCACTTAGCAAGGCTCAAACAACTTACTTGAAATTAAATTGCACCAGAGAGCAGGATTAGAAACAATGAGTGGAAACTAATCAAGGAGAAAAACAACCTGGATTTACAAGGAGGACAATTAACCAGTGAAACAGCTTGACTCCAGGCATTGTGAATGCTTCATCGTGAGAGGGGGTGGGGGGTAAAGAAGAGACTTGACAATCACTTGTCTGAAATAATATAGGGTCTCCTGCTTGATTAGGGGCTGGACTAGAAAACCTCAAAGGTCCCTTCCAGTTCTATTCTATTCTGACTGAAATAAGTAGTAAAAACTTTGAGTAAGAGTAAGAAAGTTGTATCTAGCAATTATGAAGAATATATGTAGACCACAACCTACTTCTTAGTAAGCTAGAAAAAAGTGGGATAGCACCAAGACTAGATGGACTCACAACTGGCTGATAAACCGTACTCAACGAGTAGTCCTTAATGGGTCTAAGTCTACATGGAGGGAAGTAAGCAGTGGGGTGCCAAAAGGTTCCATCTTAGGCCCAGTACTCTTCAATATCTTCACTAATGACTTAGATGAGGGAATAGAAGGGGAACTTACCAAATTTGCAGATGATACTAAGCTGGCAGGAATAGCTAACACCCAAGAAGGTAGGCTCAAGATCCAGATGGATCTTGACAGACTAGAACACTGGGCCATATCTAACAAAATGAAATTCAATGTAGAGAAAAGTAAAGTCCTACACTTAGGCAAGAAACACCAAAAGTACACATACAGACTGGCTGAAACCAAGCTCAATAGCAGTAACTGGGAGAGGGATCTTGGAGTCTTAGTGGACAACCAGCTAAATACGAGCCAGCAGTGTACAGCAGCAGCCAAAAAGCTCATGCAATCCTAAATTGTATTAACAGAGGGATACAATCAAGATCAAGGGAGGTACTAATACCACTCTATAAAGCTTTAGTAAGACCACACTTAGAGTACTGCAACCAGTTCTGTTCACCACATTACAAAAAAGATGTTGAGACTCTAGTAAAAGTACAGAGAAGAGCAACCAGGATGATTAGGGGACTGGAGACTAAAACATATGAAGAACGGTTACAGGAACTGGGCTTGGCTAGTCTAATAAAGAGAAGGACCAGGGGAGACATGATAGTGGTCTTCCAATATTTGAGGGGCTGGCACAGAGAGGAAGGGGTCAAGCTATTTTCTAAAGCACCTGTAGGCCAGACAAGGAATAATGGATGGAAACTGAACAAGGAGAGATTTAACCTGGAAATAAGGAAAAACTTTCTGACAGTGAGAACAACCAAACAATGGAACAGTTTGCCCTCAGGAGTTGTGGGAGCGCCATCACTTGAGACTTTCAAGAAGAGATTGGACTGCCATTTGCCAGAAATGATGTAGGGTCTCCCGCTTGGGCGGTGGGTTGGACTAGATGACCTACAAGGTCCCTTCCAACTCTGATTACCTGTTATCTGTTATTACATTTATATAGCAATAGCAATAGTACTTAGACTTATATACCGCTTCACAGTGCTTTACAGCCCTCTCTCAGCAGTTTACAGAGTCAGCATATTACTCCCAACAATATAGTTCTTCATTTTACCAGCCTCGGAAGGATGGAAAGCTGAGTCAATCTTGTGCCAGTGAGAAGCGAACTGCTGGCAATCAGCAGAATTAGCCTGCAATATTGCATTCTAACAACTGTGCCAACATAGTTCATGCTGCCCAACACCCAGCCACTATATGCCTTATGTAAACTCTTAATACATACTGTACCTGTGTGGTTGCTAACTGTTGATGTATTTAAGTGTTTTATTTGGAATACAGGTTTCTGCAGAGTACATTGTTAGTAACAGCATACTTCACATTAATTGTAATGCTGTAAAAGGGTTTTCAGCTTAGAATTCAAAATGAGATGCTTCAATTTTGCACAGTTATAGTCAATGGTTCTTTTCTTTTCCTCATACTTTTCTGTAGGTTTTCAGATTCTCAAGTATGTTGTGCTGAACACTCTCCAAAAGGGAAATATGGAGTACTATGCTTAAAATAAAAAGAATTAAACAAAATAATGAACACCTGAGAATTTTGCTTTATGGTAGCCAGCTTCTGGTTGTAGTATCTGAAGCAAAACAAAAAAGCAATTTGCTTTTCAGAAAAACTTAATAATTTAGGTAGGATTGATGTCAATGTGTATTTCTTTACTAATCATGGCATCAGAAAATAATACTGAAGTGAAATATTTTGGAATATGCAAGATCCCATTCATAATAATTTCTAGAAAGGATTATTTCTTTCTAGGGGTATGACAAATTCACGTAATACATTTGAGGATTTGAGTAGACCAACAATTAGAAACCAACTGAGCATTTCAAGAAGAGATTGGACTGCCATCTGTCAGAAATGGTATAGGGTCTCCTGCTTGGGCAGGGAGTTGAACTAGATGACTTAAAAGGTCCCTTCCAACTCTGATTATCTGTTATCTGTTACATAATCAATATCTATGTTTTTTTAATGCAGGAAAAGAGAAAGAAAAAAAAAGACATTTTTTTAAAAAAACCAAAGGTTCTTAACATTGAGAATCAGTCAGAATCCTCTTCTTTTTAAACTGTTATCAATTTAGCCATGATTTCTATACAACACAAGTGTGAGCTAACATGGCTTCAAGGTATTATTTTATGTTGTCAGTGACAAAAGAGAGATTAAAACTAAATGGAATAAACTATTTCAAGGTGGAAGAAGAAATAATAAAATAGAACCAAATAGATTCCACCCTCTCCTTTTGCTTCTAGTTATTAAGTTTAGTCTCTTTTGTCACTGACAATATGTCCATTTCAAAACAAATGAGTTTTCCCCTTTACTAGAGTAGCTCCTGTATATTCCTTTGTTACAGTTAGTGCTTTGTCTGAGGTGGGGTTGGTAGCTGATGTCCCAAACAATCAGTATTGGTTTCTGCCAATAGAGATTTCCTTTCAGAAATGGTTCAACTGGATTTGCTGCAGAATTGCTTGACTAGTTTCTGCTTTTACCTGAACATTGGGCACTATCTAACAAAATGAAATATAATGGTGAAAAAAGTAAGGGTCTACATTTAGGCAAGAAAAACAAAACACACAGGTACAGTATATGTGGTACCTTGCTCAACAGTAGTAATTGTGAGAGGGATCTTGGAATCCTAGTGGACAACCATTTAAATATGAGCCAGCAGTGTGCCGCAGCTGCCAAAAAAAGCCAACCACTTCTAGGCTGCATAAACAGAGGGATAGAATCAAGATCATGTGAAGTGTTAATACCACGTTATAATGCCTTGGTAAGGCCACACTTAGAATACTGCATCCAGTTTTGATGTAAAAAAGATGCTGAGGCTCTAGAAAGACTGGAGAGAAGAGCAACAAAGATGATTAGGGGACTGGAGGCTAAAACATATGAAGAACGGTTACAGCAACTGGGTATGTCTAATCTAATGAAAAGGGTTAGGGTTAGGGTTAGGGTTAGGGGAGACATGATAGCAGTTTTCCAATATCTCAGGGGCTGGTACAAAGCGGAGGGAGTCAAGCTATTCTCCAAAGCACCTGAGGGCAGGAAAAGAAGCAATGGGTGGAAACTAATCAAGGAGAGAAGCAAATTAGAACTAAGGAGAAATTTTCTGACAGACCAATTAATCAGTGGAACAACTTGCCTGCAGAGGTTGTGAATGCTCCAACACCGGAAGTTTTTAAGAAGAGATTGGATAACCATTTGTCTGAAGTGGTATAGGGTCTCCTGCCTAAGCAGGCTGTTGGACTAGAAGACCTCTAAGGTCCTTGGACAAAGCCTCCCTTCCCCAAACCTTTCTCTGCCTATCTCAGATATGAGAGTAATACAAACTAAGATAGGCATGCTGGGTCATACACTGTCCACATTAGTAAGGTCTATGCCAAATGTTGAGGAATCACATATTTCTGCAATCTAAAAACAAATTTTGGACTCCATTAATAAATCTCTATTCATGCAACAATGCACCAATGTAATAATAAACAATTAACAGACTTGCATTATAGAATGTCTTGTTCAAATATGGAGTTGAAAATTGGTAGCTAAATGTAGCAATAATGATGATTGAAGTATTCATGAAAAAAAATGGAATGTTTAGTGAATGGTGGGATGGAAAAATGTATGGAGAAATTTTAAAATGATCAAATGCATATTGTGTAAGTACATGTTCAGCTGAGAGAAATGTCAAAAAATATCAACATAGCTCTGTATGAATATGCTTCTGCCTACTTCATTACATAGACATGACAGTTAAAGAAACACACAAGATGATTGCTTTATTTAACATAATTCTCACTTATGACCACTTGTTCTGTGACTGTTTAAAGTTACAACAGTACTGAAAAAGGATATTTACAATTGCTCCTTGCAGTTGCAGCCATTGTAGCATTCCTCTAAGTCATTTGGTCATTTAGACCTCAATTCCATCATGCACATTTACTGAGAATTTGCAAATCCTGGTCATTTGGCAGCAGATTTAATGCCTGTAAGGTAAAGACTGTGGCCAGAACTAATGTATAGGTTTTATTTGTAGTTTTCCTTTAACAACCAACATTTTTTGTGGATAGTATAATGACTGGGTCAATATATTTTTCACACAATGCTAACAGTAATAATACAATTACATATACAGAGTTTTTATCTTCCAATTCCAAATCTTGATATGCTCATTATAATTATAACATATTCTTATATGTATCAATGGTATATTATACTATTCTCCTAATTCGTACTTATTTCTTTATTTTTACCATTTGTTATGATTCTTCTACATTCACCTCATTATCTTTAAACAACACTATCCACTCTTTATTATTTTTTATCACTTTCTCCAAAAATATATGTAACCCCTGTAAAGTCACTAATGAATAGAGGGGAAAAGGACAATTTTCCAAAAATAATGAAAGGGTTATGGATGGATATTCAAAAGATGCAGCAGGAGGACATAAAGGGTAAGGAAGAGGAAACAACCGGTCCATGCAAAAATGCTAGAAAGACATATAGGATTCCAAGAGAAAAATATAAAAGAATCACCAAAAAAATCAATAAATGGCCAGAACTAATGTAAAGTGGTGCTGTTATATGATATGTCACTTTAGGAATACATCTCTTAGAGAGTTTCCATTCCCTACTGTGATTAGTAAGTGAGGACTATTTGTGTTGTAAAACAAGAAGAGATGGTTAGGTTCGAGAATTAATAGATAAATATGGACTGAATACCAAAAGTGAGTGACCATTCAGAAAAAAAGGTATGTTGAGGTGATTTTGTCCTATAGAATGCATTTAAGTTCACAATGATTAATGTTCAAAGCACATAACAAATATAGAGAGCAAGAATGAATACTTTGAAAGAAAGGAGAAGACTGAGAAAGTCAATAGAGTTGATGAGATCCTCAGAATTGGTTTATAAGATTGCCACTTCTAAACATTCAGAAACACATTTGAAATTAAGATAGGAAATCACTATTGATAATCAATCCATATTAACTTAGAAGAAAAAGAAGTTTTTCTTCTTTGTTTAAAAATCAAAAGTACCTGATGGATGCTGTGAAGAGAAAAATAAATTCATAAATGTTGATGATAAGGTGTTAGGAATATTATACAGGTTTTAGTATTCGACCTGTTTGCTTGGGTGATTTTCTGTATTCTCTACTTTGACTATAAGAGCCACAGGGGTTAGAATGCAGTACTGCAGGCTACTTCTGCTGACTGCTGGCTGCCTGTAATTTGGCAGTTCGAATCTCAGCAGGCTCAAGGTTGACTCAGCCTTCCATTCTTCCGAGGTCGGTAAAATAAGGACCCAGATTGTTGGGGACAATATGCTGACTCTGTAAACTGGTTGGAGAGGGATGTAAAGCACTGTGAAGTGGTATATACTGTAAGTCTAAGTGCTAAGTGCTATTATGTATTAGCACACCCAGTAAAATTAATGATCAATTTTTTTAAAATTTCAGCAAATAAAATATTGTAAAGATAAACATAAAAATACAGGAATAGAAGTGAAGCAAATACTCTGAATGTATGTGCTAAGATTATGCATAAGATTTTACCAAATCAAAATTCAGATATGAATCAAACATATTTGAAAATTTTAGGACGATGCTTGAATCATAATTTGGCTTGAGGGAGCCAAATTATAGACATTATAGGTCATCCAGGACAATTTCTGTCAAAGCTTTCTATATAAGAAACTCCAGAGGGACAAGAAGGTAATACAGTTTTGTTACCAATAGATCTAGCTTCTATTCACAGTGATTTTTGTATTATTATCTCTGCCCCATTTCAGGAAGAAATATTGAAGTAATATATCGCAGTGCTCTTTTCTAACTCTTTCTCCCCCTAGAGTTTTAGTGAAGTCTTTGGAATCTTGGAGAATGTAATAGTGGTTGCATGCTTGGAAAATGATGGATGTTTAAGAGACTTTCTACTGCTGCCATATTATATTGTACTCTATATCTCTCTGTGTCTGTATTGCCTATTCTTTGGTTTGGTAGTAAATGAACTGAAAAGAAAGAAATGAAAAGTCTGATATTGTCCTCTATTCAGCCTAGCTTTTTTATTATTGCGCTGATCACTTGAAAGCTTCAAATTTCTCATGGAGAGACTTACCTGTGCTGAATACAATTTCTAAACAAATTACCCTCTAACTATCCCACATTTCTCTCCTTGCTTCTAATACTGGAAAGATGCCTATTCCATCAAAAACATTGTAAATGTCCTAAAAGGTTTCTCACTTATTAGCCAAGAACATCTTTTATTATTTGAACTGTGCATTTTCATGTCTTTTGTTATAACAACTATTCTTTTATTTACTGATGTTGGATTTTTATCATGTTTTACAATATATGTTATGGTAGTCTTATTCTGTTGATCCACCTGAATTATTAAGAAAACAAAATAAATAAATAAAAATTATTCAACAATTATTTATTTATTATTTAGCATCTGATAAGAACATGATAGAAGAAAAGTAAATATATACATACAATCCATGTAATTATATTCAAAATTTCTACAAGGCTATGGCAGTGGCCTCATAACTGGATCTCTAATTCAGCTAACCAAGCGATCGAATCTGCTGTTGCTTCATGCAGCAGCATCTTCCCATCTTCTAGGGAACCAGGGAACACATATTTTGGGCAGTTTTCCACAATATGTCTGAGAGTTTTTTTATCTCAGCACCACAATTACAATGAAGGGAATCTTTCCACCTCCAATCATACAGGGTAGAGGCATGTGTAATTCTGTTCAATTTTTTTCAGACAGAGCAAGGCGGTTCAAAACCAAGTGGTTTGGTAGAAGGATTGCTAATGGTCAGGCCACAAGAAGGTATCACTCATCTCTCCAGGAATCCTCAAGGTTAAACTGTATAAATGTTAAATGAATAGCTGTTTTCCATGCTGACCTAGGTGATTTTGATCTTGTGATGGACTGTGCATTGTCCTGGTCAATAGGGAGGGCCTTGTTGTTCATCAACTTTGACCATAGCCGAATGAGAACTTGTTATTTTCTAATGTGGGACAGTATGATATTGCAAGTAACTGAAGTGGGATCTAATGTGCCAGAGTTGATATGCATTGCCTGGCAGAGTTGGACATCAATCATTTGAGTGTGGGCAGTGTTAAGCTACACACTGGCACAATATTCAGCTGTGGAATAAACCGAAGCCAAGGGTTTTGTTCATAGAATTTTAGTATCAGCACCCCAAGATGTTCCACTAGTTTGTTCAGTAAATTGTTGCAGCCTTTTGATTTGGCAGCTGTATTCCCCAAAAAACAGGGAAGTAAGCATTCCTTGTTAAAATCACCAAAATTCTAACGGTTGGTCTACTCAAACCCCCAAATGCATTACGTGAATTTGTCATACCCCTAGAAAGAAATAATCCTTTCTAGAAATTATTATGAATGGGATCTTGCATATTCCAAAATATTTCACTTCAGTATTATTTTCTGATGCCATGATTAGTAAAGAAAAACACATTGACATCAATCCTACCTAAATTTATTAAGCTTTTTTGAAAAGCAAATTGCTTTTTTGTTTTGCTTCAGATACTACAACCAGAAGCTGGCTACCATAAAGCAAAATTCTCAGGTGTTCGTTATTTTGTTTAATTCTTTTTATTTTAAGCATAGTACTCCATATTTCCCTTTTGGAGAGTGTTCAGCACAACATACTTGAGAATCTGAAAACCTACAGAAAAGTATGAGGAAAAGAAAAGAACCATTGACTATAACTGTGCAAAATTGAAGCATCTCATTTTGAATTCTAAGCTGAAAACCCTTTTACAGCATTACAATTGATGTGAAGTATGCTGTTACTAACAATGTACTCTGCAGAAACCTGTATTCCAAATAAAATACTTAAATACATCAACAGTTAACAACCACACAGGTACAGTATGTATTAAGAGTTTACATAAGGCATACAGTGGCTGGGAGTTGGGCAGCATGAACTATGGTGGCACAGTTGTTAGAATGTAATATTGCAGGCTAATTCTGCTGATTGCCAGCAGTTCGCTTCTCACTGGCACAAGATTGACTCAGCTTTCCATCCTTCCGAGGCTGGTAAAATGAAGAACTATATTGTTGGGAGTAATATGCTGACTCTGTAAACTGCTGAGAGAGGGCTGTAAAGCACTGTGAAGCGGTATATAAGTCTAAGTGCTATTGCTATTGCTATATAAATGTAATAACAGATAACAGGTAATCAGAGTTGGAAGGGACCTTGTAGGTCATCTAGTCCAACCCACCGCCCAAGCGGGAGACCCTACATCATTTCTGGCAAATGGCAGTCCAATCTCTTCTTGAAAGTCTCAAGTGATGGCGCTCCCACAACTTCTGAGGGCAAACTGTTCCATTGGTTGGTTGTTCTTACTGTCGGAAAGTTTTTCCTTATTTCCAGGTTAAATTTCTCCTTGTTCAGTTTCCATCCATTATTCCTTTTCTGGCCTACAGGTGCTTTAGAAAATAGCTTGATCCCTTCCTCTCTGTGGCAGCCCCTCAAGTATTGGAAGACTGCTATCATGTCTCCCCTGGTCCTTCTCTTTACTAGATTAGCCAAGCCCACTTCCTGTAACCGTTCTTCATATGTTTTAGTCTCCAGTCCCCCAATCATCCTGGTTGCTCTTCTCTGTACTTTTACTAGAGTCTCAACATCTTTTTTGTAATGTGGTGAACAGAACTGGATGCAGTACTCTAGGTGTGGTCTTACTAAGGCTTTATAGAGTGGTATTAGTACCTCCCTTGATCTTGATTGTATCCCTCTGTTAATACAATTTAGGATTGCATGAGCTTTTTTGGCTGCTGCTGTACACTGCTGGCTCGTATTTAGCTGGTTGTCCACTAAGACTCCAAGATCCCTCTCCCAGTTACTGCTATTGAGCTTGGTTTCAGCCAGTCTGTATGTGTACTTTTGGTGTTTCTTGCCTAAGTGTAGGACTTTACTTTTCTCTACATTGAATTTCATTTTGTTAGATATGGCCCAGTGTTCTAGTCTGTCAAGATCCATCTGGATCTTGAGCCTACCTTCTTGGGTGTTAGCTATTCCTGCCAGCTTAGTATCATCTGCAAATTTGGTAAGTTCCCCTTCTATTCCCTCATCTAAGTCATTAGTGAAGATATTGAAGAGTACTGGGCCTCAGACGGAAACTTGTGGCACCCCACTGCTTACTTCCCTCCATGTAGACTTAGACCAATTAAGGGCTACTCATTGAGTACGGTTTGTCAGCCAGTTGTGAGTCCATCTAGTGGTGATGCTATCTATTCTACTTTTTTCTAGCTCATTAAGAGGTAGGTTGTGGTCTACTTTGTTGACTGCCTTGCTGAAATCTAAATACAGTATATTATGTCCACAGTATTTTGCTGGTCTACTAATTTAGTTAATATGTTGAAGAATGAAATAAGATTGGTTTGGCATGATCTGTTCTTAACAAACAAATAATAAAACCAAAGCCCAGAAAGACAGCATTATAATATTTTAAAAACAAGAAATAATATTTATCCTTGAAAGAGATAGCCTCTCTACTCCTTTAAGTCAGACCAATTATTTTGTTAAAACTTCTGTTCACTCAGCAACCAGCTAAAATGCTGTGACCAAATACTTAGTGTTTAAACCTGTCTTTTATTCTATGGATAATTCTTTTGACTGTTTTCCCAATAACACATTTCATAAACAGAAATTAACAACACAGTTCTCATTTTTCATTAAAATGAATGTGATGAAAAATTGATAAACTCTGAAACATTATTGGATACCTAGCTGAAACAACAGTCCAGAAGACCGCTATCATCCACTAGTTTAATTTAATTGCCTTATGCATGTATGCATGATGCAAAACTAAAGTGCTTTGCTAGCTTCTTTAAGTAGATATGTATTCTATGCATTTAGCACAGAAACCTGAGGAACCTATTTCCCTCAATATGTGCAAGGCCGAATAGAGATGTTAAATGGTACACATATGCATTGTCGATAGCATTTCCTCATATATGGCTCATAGGAAAGCTTTTCATACACATATTATTAAGTCAGCATAGAAGCTTGGTTGTAACTGGAAATCCCATCAGGCAGTATTCCCAACTGCAGAAAATACAATTCTTTCAGGCTGCAACAACTTTGGCAGAAATCATATTGACAATGTGCTGACGGTCTGCTGACATGTCTCTAAGAATAACATCTTTAAGCTCAAATGTTGTAGAGGAGCTTCTGCAAAGGCTGAAAGCTTCATGACATCTGAAATACTTCCTGCACACAATTGATTTTTAAGTGCAAAATCCTATATTCATAGTCACAATTATCAGGCTAGCCATAGAATTAAATATACACAGTTAAGGTGTTCATCATTAAGATCCTTAATATTTTTAATTGAAGAATCTTTCAAAAGAGGGATTGTAAAGAGACAAAAGTACAGAGGAGACAGGACAAATCAAGAGAAATGTACTATGAAAATGTGTGTGTAAGATTGAGAAGGGTGGAGAGGAGAGAGAAAGAGAGAGAACAGAAGCAGCTTAGAAAAATGTAGTTTTATGTAAACATTCAATTACTGAGCTTCCTACCTAAATGAATTCACAGTTGGAGATTCAATGAAGTAGTGTCATTATTACATCCCAATGTTTTGTTTGATGCAAAACTTTCATGAGAGTGGTTTTGGAAATAAGGTACTGTACTATTGAGGAAGAGAGAGGATTTATTTGATATCAGGGGAGGTAAGATAATTGCAAGCCTTAAGGGGTTTTACTACCTGTTTAGAAGAAGAAATTGAAAAACCTAATGGGATAATCCATTGCATTTTGTGATAAAAAGAGAAATAGAGAAACAAAAAATAACAGATTATGCATTAATAATGTTTAAAAAATATATGAGCATAATGTAATCATAACTCTTAAGATCGGAAAGGGTTGATAATGGAGATATTTAAATATGAAATATGCACAATATTAGGGAATTTTTTGTTTCAAGATGAACTCATTAAAATGCTTCATTACTCAACCTACATGTGACCATATTGACCATATGTCAGACTATGCCTCGAAATCACTGAATAGGCAAGAAAACCTTTCAAAGAAAAAAGCCTACAAAAAGTTTATTAGATATTGTCTAGCTGGCACATTCCTACGGCTAGGGTACAAAGGCTCACATGAAGCTCTTTATCAATCTGAAATTCCAAGCAAATGTCACAGTCAAAAAGTGAATTCTATATATTTAAGATTGATTGAAATTCCAATTCATTTTAGTATTATAGACTAGATGTAAGAACAAATTGCAAATGTCTGTGAGCAAAATAATCTTTTGGTCGGAAGAAACAGTCTAGGTATCCTATTTTGTTATCTAAAGACAGCTATCCAAATGAAATAATAGATAGAGTAGCATAGTAAAACTGCTCTTTTTTAGACATAGAGTTGGCAGAAATGGAAATCTGATTTTCCTATCTAATTTTCCAATTATGAGAAAATTACTATAGACTATATACTATAGTCAGTTTAGTTTATGCCTATTTAGATTGGACACTCCCATTCAGTTCCTATATTCAGATCAGAACAAGCACATGCACCACTTAATTCAGCTCGCAAAAAATATCCCTTGGCATTCATGTATCAGCAGTAGACATTAAAAAACAGTTTGCAGGCAAACGAGATATAAGGCAGGCAAAAAGCATAAGAGAAATACAGAGAAAAAGCAAGAAATCACATTATCTGTATTTATCTATTAGAAATAACAGGGATGGTCCCTCTATTCTATACCATGAAAAAAATGTCCAGGAATGATGTATCCAACATCAATGAGATTATCTATAGCTCTGAATATAAATCTATATCCAAAGATTTGCAAGACTCCAATCTCACTGGTATTAGAAATGGAGAGAAAATGTTAGCAAGGCAAGAAGAAAACACTTCTTTGAGTCTTCTTTAAATAATAAAGGATCAGAAATCATTGGTAATGTAACAACAGAGATACTCCAACAGCCACAATTTTGCAAATAAAAGTATAGCAGACATAATAGAAATTTCAATTCCATAACCATAATAAGCTATGCATTTTTTGCATTTTTCTTTTAGTGGACTTTAGGTACCTTGATTCAGAAATCATTGCAATATAAAGTACCACGTTGGTTAACTTGAGTAGGCAAAGAGATAAACCTAGTGACAGTTTTAGTGGTATACAAGAATATGATTGAAAGTGCCAGGTTGAAATAGAGTACCAAGTCCTTACATATTTTTGCAAATATTTTGATGCTTCATGCAATAGTGATGCTAAAGTCTATAATTCATAGCAGATTTCTTATCTGATCCACCTGGTTTGAGAATTTAGCATTATCAAAAGTTTTACAAAATTACAAAAGTTCTACAAAATGAGAAAGTGAAATTGTGGTTGGTCTTTTTATATTTGGCAGCAAGGGATTCTTGTACAAATTTTCACACATGATAGAGCAATTCAGCAGAACTAATCTATTAGAATATTGCCCTGATAGTATCTCTAAAAAGTAAAGCAAAGGAATCTCTGTGGATTTAATCTGCTAGTTGTTGCTGACCAGGAGTGGGATTAAATTTTTTTAACAACCGGTTCTGTAGGCGTGGCTTAGTTGGTGGGTGTGGCTTGGTGGTCATGTTATTGGCTGGGCGTGGCCAACTCAATATCACTCATATCGAGGCAAGCATCTCCTTGCCTGGCCTCTCATGACTGTGGGGATGCTGCAACAGTCGTAAGTGTGAAAAATGGTCATGTCACTTTTTTCAGTGCCATTGTAACTTTGAATGGTCACTCCACACAAGCAAAGTACCAGCAAAGGAGGGGGAAAAACTCCAGAGAAGTTCCAGATACAGGAAATCGAGTCCTGCCAAGAATGTAATAAGGGTTAATGGAGAGGCAGTTTCTGTAAGCAACAACACCAGAATGTTTCCTTCCTGCCTTCCTTACAGGATTAGGCTAGTAATTTCTTCTAACAACCGGTTCTCCAAACTGCTTAGAATGTTAACAATCTTTTCTAGAGAATAGGTCGAACTGGTAGAATCCCACCCCCGTTGCTGACTATAGAGCAGGGGTCCCCAACCGCCGGTCCGCGGACCGGTACCGGGCCGCGGAACAAGCCTTACCGGGCCGCTGGTTGCTGGGCGCCGCCATCTTTTTGGTAAAAAAGCAATTTTTCGTCAAAAAGATGAGCGGCGCTAGCGTTGGTGAGCTTTTCCGGGTAGAAAGCCATTTCTACCCGAAAAAGCTCACCAGAAGCGCTGGCGCGCGCATATTTGACGAAAATCACTTCGTGACGCCACCGGAAGTGATTTTTCGTCAAAAAGATGGCGGCGCCCAGCTGACGCCGGAACCGGGCGCTGGCGCCAGCTGACGCTCGGAACCGGGCGCGCGGCGAAAAGGTTGGGGATCCCTGCTATAGAGGACCCATTTCCGTTTTAATGCCATTGAGCCAGCATTGTCTGAAGACATATCCATGGTCATGTCGCCAGCATCACATATTGGAATGATGTTACCTTTCCACCAAAGTTGCATATTTTCAAATTACTAGATTGGCTGGAGTTGCGGTGAGGATGGGGGTTCACCCTTGGACCTGACTTTGCAGCTGACAAGCCCAGAGTCTTAAATATTGAGCCATTACACCACCCCAAGTCTATAAAGGAAACTTAAATGATTGTGTGGGGATCTATTACCACCATTTTACTTTCAGTATATTTTCTTTTTTCTTTTTTGTATGAATTTTATTTAGGTTTTCACAAAATATAATACAAATAAAATCTCTTTTTTTTTTTAGAATAGCATGGTCCCGGGTTATCACTTCTCCAGACAGGCACAATACAGAAGCCTGATGATGGCAGATGAGATTCTGCCGAAACGTTGCTACAACTTTAAAAGCACAACCACAATGATGTGGGAATACCCGAACAAAGCTGAATACCATATATATATTTGGTTATTCGGGTTTTCTCCCGCGTAAAATCTTCATGGTGGGCGTCAGTTTGCTTCATGTATGGGTCGGAGGGGTTTGAAGTGGGTAGTGATGCAGCTGTGGTACAGCTTCTGGTCCGTGGTCGTGTCTCATCTTCTGTGTGGATGTGAGTCTGCTTTCTACGTGGAAGTGTGGTGGTAGCATCTTGTGTTGCCCTCATGGGTGTCGGTCTGGTGTCATTCTTCATGTTAGGTTTGTTAATGAGGGCGGGTTTCCAAATGGCTGGTAGGCGGAAGGTATCATCTCGTTTATTCATGCTGTGTGGGCGTTTTTCTATCTCTATGGCTTCTCTGATTATTCTGTTGTTGAAGTGTTCAGTTTTGGCGATAGTTCTGGTATTTTTAAAGTCAATCTCATGTCCTGTGGCTTTGAGGTGTTGGACCAGGGAAGAGGTCAGTTCTTCTTTTTTGATTGAGTTCTTGTGCATATATATATATTTGATTGAGTTCTTGTGCAAATTATATATATATATATATATATATATATATATATATATATATATATATATATATATATATATATATGGATCTTTGGTTATTCGGGTTTTCTCCCGCTTAAGATTGGAAGTATCTAGGCAACGTTTCGATGAAGTCTCATTCATCATCTTCAGGCTTGTGTCTTCGGCTATCTGCTTCTCAGAGTGATGTGAGCTTGCAGCTGCTTCTTCCTTTTAACTGCTAGTGGGGGTGTGACTTGATTGGGTGGGGGCTTGGCTGTGTTCTGATTGGTTGGGGAGTTGGCCGTATTCTGATTGGCTGGAGGCGTGTTCTGTTCAGGTGGGGGCTTGGTTGTGCTCAGGTTAGTCTTAGTTGCTGGGGGATTAGAAAATATGAAACAAATGTGATTAAAATGATAGATAAAATACTCATTGTAATGTAATGTAATGTTTGTTAATAAATAAATGAAATAAAGAGAATGAGAGAATGAAATTAGGAAAGGATGGGAACACTTTAATTATTATTAATGAGTTATAAAAAATTAAGTGAAGAGGAATATGAAAGAAATATTAAAAAATTATGGAAATAATATAAGTGTTCCTAAGGAAGTATGATATCCCATTGAAAAGAAATGTTAAAGGTGTTAAAGATTATAACTAACATTAATGATAGAGCTGAATTCGAATAGAATAAGTATTTTATTTAACTCCACAAAAAAAGATTCCTACTAGACCAAACCAACAGAGACCTACTCACACTCCATCTCAAACTCAGCAACAAAATCCACCCAGCACTCTGGGACAAATCCAAACAACTAGCCTTCTGGAGAGCTGAAACAGAAACCTCCCACAAGACAGACACACACCAGGAAACTCCACAGACTAGAGAAACACCAGAAACCCAACCCTTTCCCACAACAACACATGAAACAAACAGTACACAACATATCAGACAGAACCCTCACCGTAGCAGAAACCAATGTCCTTTCCAAAGGATTCAACTTTGCAGTCGCCCCCAAACACATCCCCACTGAAAACATTATATGCGGAGTTGAAGCTAGCCTAACCAAAATCAACCCAGATGCAGCCAACAAAATCAGACTTGAAGTCACCAACGTCCTCTGCTCCAGCAACCCACCCAGAAGCAAACTACACAGAGAAGAACAAAAAGCACTCACCAACCTGAGGAAAGACAGCAACATAGTCATTCTCCAAGCAGACAAAGGCAACACCACAGTCGTAATGAACACATCGGACTACCACTCCAAACTATCCAACCTACTCCAAGACCCCACTTACAAAACTCTGAATACTGACCCCATCACCTACCTAGAAAAAACCACATGCGAAATGGGGGAAATGGTGGGGGGGCTTGCCGTTAGGAAGTACTTTTGTTGCACAACCGGATATGGTGCTGCCTGCGTTGACCCCGATACAAAGTGCCCCACCAATGCCAAGGTCAACATCCAAGCCATCGCTGCCCACCCGCCCGAAGATGCAAGGGGGGAAAATTAAGTCACCCCTGAAAAGACGGCCTAGCCACTTTTTCGGGATATATATATATATATATATTTGTTTTCTTAAGTTTTCGTGGGTACTTACATGTATGGCCTTCAGCTTTGTTCGGGTATTTTCCCACGTCATAGTAGTGGTGCTTTTAAAGTTGTAGCAACGTTTCAGCAGAATCTCATCTGCCATCATCAGGCTTCTGGGAAAATACCCGAACAAAGCTGAAGGCTATATATATATATATATATATAAAAGTCTGTAAAAGTCTGACTCACAGACAGACACAATACAGAAGCCTGATGATGGCAGATGAGATTCTGCTGAAACATTGCTACAACTTTAAAAGAACAACTACAATGACGTGGGAAAATACCCGAACAAAGCCGAAGTGCCATCATCAGGCTTCTGTATTGTGTCCGTCTGTGAGTCAGACTTTTACAGTGGTTTCAGATTTAAATTTGGGGCAGCCTATTGCTGTGCCAGAATGGTTTTTTCTTCATCCTGATTGCTTGGGAGTCTTGGTCTGTGTTTATTGGTCTCGGAGTTTGCTGTGTTCTGCTTGATTGGTGTCTCTAATATCTTCTGTCTGTTTTTGGCTCTTTTTGTATCTTGATTGGCTGGCAGCATTGTGTTACTTTATTGGAGGCCTTTAGTGCAGCTTGGCTTCGGGTAAATGGATGGCTATCATTAGTTAGGAAGCTGGGTTTCATCTGGGTGCCTGGTTGGGATGTGTTTGAGCTGGAGGTATCAGGGGGATCTGTTTGTGCCCAGGTGTTTGCCTGGCTTGTGGTGTGGAGATTTTTTTGTTTGTGAGTGCAGGCTTCCAAATGATTGACAGCCTGGTGGAATCATCTCTTCTATTCATGCTTTCTGGTCTTTTTTCAATCTCTATGGCTTCTCTGATGATTCTGTGGCTAGGGTTTTCTATAGTGGCCAGGGTTTGGGTGCCATTGAAGTTGATGCTATGACCTGTGGCTTCCATGTGTTGGACTAGTGAGGAAGTGTGTTCCAGCTTTTTGACTGCATTTTTGTGTTCATCCAGGCGGGTGCTTATTCTTCTATTGGTCTGTCCAATGTATGTGGCCGGGCATGATGCACAGGGGACTTCGTATATGCCTTGGTTTTCCAGGTCAATTTTGTCTTTGGGGTTTTTGAGGATGGCTGCTATTTTTCTGTCTGTTTTGAAGGCAGTCTTGATGTGGTGTCTGTATAGTATCTTACTAATTTTGTCTGTAGTGCCTCTTATGTAGGGCAGGACAGCTGTTCCATGGGTCTGTTCATCTTCTGGGTCTCTATTATGTCTCAGTGTGTTTTTGTGGATCAAGTTGGTGATTTTGCTTTTGTGGAAGCCGTTGGCTGTCAATATTTTAGTCAGGGTGCATAGTTCAGTCTTAATGTGTGTCTTGTCTGCCAGGCGTTTGGTTCTAGTAATTAGTGTTTTAGCCACGGAGTTTATCTGTGCTGGGTGGTGGTGGGATTGGGCGTTGAGGTAGCGGTTGGTGTGTGGCAGGGCATGATGCACAGGGGGCTTCATATATGCCTTGGTTTTCCAGGTCAATTTTATCTTTGGGGTTTCTAAGGATGGCTGCTATTTTTCTGTCTGTTTTGAAGGCAGTCTTGATGTGATGCCTGTGTAGTATCTTACTGATTTTGTCTGTAGTATCTCTTATGTAGGGCAGGAACAACTATGGAACAGCTGTCCTGCCCTACATAAGAGGTACTATAGACAAAATTTAACCAACACAAAGTCAAGTCTGGTCAAGTTATATTTCTTTATAATGAATATAAAAATATTGCAATCATACCATGTCAATATACCAAAATTATCTTTTAAAAATACCAATCTGTTAATTTATTAGAGGACAGAATATCCACTGCTTTGGAAATTTAGTTATGATTGGTACATATAAAATATGAAATATTGGAAAACTCAAATCTACAAAATGCTGAATTTAGTCATTGTTTATATTGTATGAACTATAGCACTTTTATTCAATATATGTCTCCTTTTTGTGGGGAACCATCTTGTTGTATGAGTCCAATTAGTTCTTTGCTTGATGTGATTTACCCACAACAGTATGACTTCATAGGCATAATCTGGTTGACTAATGAAGGAGTTTAGCCAAGGATGGCAGTTATGTAGAACTACTGATTTGATAATTACTGTACTACAATATAATTTAGGAATATTGCCCATTATATTTGTGTTGCTGAGATATAGGAAAGATAGGATATAGGGCAGGCATACCCTGCCTAAATTCTCACAAAAGAGACAGAACAAGAAATAATGGATGGAAACTAATCAAGGAGAGAACCAACCTAGAACTAAGCAGAAACTTCCTGACATAACAATTAATCAGTGGAACAGCTTGACTTCAGAAGTTGTGGGTGCTTCATCACTGAATGTTTTAAGATGAGATTGGACAACCATTTGTCTGAAATGATATAGGGTTTGCTGGACTAGAAGACCTCCAAGATCCCCTCCAGTTTTGTTATTCTCTTAAAATTTGGGATTAGAGCTGGCATACTTTGGAGTTGGTAATGGGAAAAAGGTCTTATGCTAACATCCTTCCAAGGGAATAGGAAATGAGCCCTCTGTCAATAATAGCCTAGCAATGTAATAGGTGTCATCCAGCAGTATCGCAATATCAGATTGATAGCATTTTGAAGCTATGACCAAGAGAGGGAACACATCGGTTTATCTCCATGACATCATTTCCTTTTCCATGTTGTACATTAGTAAACCAGTGTTTTTCAAACTTGGCAACTTTAAGATGTAGACTTTGACTCCTAGAATCACCCAGCCAACATGGTTAGTTCACAATCAAGTATGAAAAACATTGTGGTAAATTGAGTACAAAAAGATATAGATACATCTATAAATTTCTATATTTGAGAAATTGTATGTAAAATGTATATTGTTGTTTTTATGAGTAAAATATATGCATAACAATAAAAAAATTCTGTTCTTATGTGTACTTTAAATGTGGCAAACTACAAGAAAACTGAGGACTTAAAATATTAGTGCTATATTTTCATTCTTAGTTGTGATTTCATAAAGCACACTCTTTTTTTGTACAAATTTTCTCACTCTACTATTATAGACGAAGGGGAGGCGTTCAACCTTTTACAACAAATAAAAGATCTCAGATTTATTACCTATTACTGAAAATAGCATCAATTTGAAGCTCTGCATAGACAACTTCATTAAGGAAAATTAATTGTGCCGTAGAACTACAATTCAGACTCATTATTGTGTCACTAAGCAGATAACATGGCTAACCAGGATTAATAGAGAACTGATAGCAGAGAGCGGACAGCCTCTGTAGTAATTTGATTTTTAAGCAACAAAGCTGTTTCTTGAGAATTCCCATTGCAAGGTACATTCTGAAACAGATTTTTCATGTTCTGAAATTCACTATCAATCCAGTTAAATATTTCCAGCCTGCAGAACTCTTTCTAAACAAAACAAATATCTCCTGTGGGACTTTTTTTTCCAGAGGATTTTGTGTTATATTGGACCTTGTTCATTGTTAATTTAGGACCGAGAAGACTTAAACATAAACCTGTCCTTGCTTAAGGAAAGTTAATGGGTGACTGAAGCCAATCAAAATTTTTATTTCAAAATTGTGGGAAGATAGGAAGAGAGAAAATGAGGGTACATCACAATCAACTTCTGAAGAAAATGTTTTGTCTATGATCTAACAAATCACAACAACAACTTGAATTATTGGTGCCTATTTTAATATGACTCTGATTTCCCTTTATTCAAAAGATAATGCCAATCAGATTTCCATTTCTAAGACTCACAGTTTTAGAGATTCTAAAAACACACTACAAGAGTCAGTCTGTATTTTTCCAATAAACTTTTCCCATACATATTTTCAAGTTTTTTTTTAAATGTCATTAAAACCATATTGAGGCCATAGTCAAAATCAGGACTTCAGTAACATAAAATCAGCTGTCACTGAGTACATTGATAAAACCGTAAAGCCTACATACTTGAAATTTGGCACGTATGTTCCTCTTGGCTTCTAGGTGCTCACTTAGAAAGGATTTTTTGAAATTACCATCAGAGTATTAGTATTTTGTATATTATTATTAACACGCTCTGATGCGAAGAAGTTCTACTCCCCCGCCCCACCTGAAAAGAAATCTGTTCCAAATGCAAAACACAAGCAGAGGAGAGGAGTTTCAGTTTCAGTTTCACAGCACCAAGCAGCTTTAGTACAGAACAGTTCAGCTAAGCCACGCCCAGGCTCCTTGCTGTCTCCTTCTTGCTCACAGCAAATACTGTTTCAATTTCCAAACAGCCCTCAACTCTCTCACACACTGACAGGATGCTTATCAGATGAATACTGATGGATGCTGATAAGCAGAGGCAGAATTTTTTTTCCCTTATTTTCCTCCCCAAAAACTAATCCCGACCACATAGTTTTGTAGTGAAACACGGGTATCGAGCTATCTTAAATATGTTCAATTTCTTTAATGAGGGCTTGGTGATTAGAAAACAGAAACCTTGGCAATTGTGTATTGGAGCTGTATGTGCTTCAGAAGTGTTTTCTACTTATCCCTGCCTGAAAGTACAATCTCTCTCTACTAATCATTAAAGGAGCTCAAGTTTTTAGATTTCATGTGACCCTGAAAAATGCTGCTGGTCTAAAGACTTTAGAATGCAGAAAAGGACAATAAAGATGATTAGGATGAAGGCAAAACATCTCAGTTGCAGGAATTGGGTATGTTTATGGGTAGTTTAAAGAAAAGAAGACCTAGGGGTGATGTGATAGAAGTCTTTCAATATCTAAAGGGCTGCCACAAAGAATAGAAGGTCAACCTCTTCTCCAAAGCACCTGAAGGCAAAATAAGAAGCAATGGATGAAAACTAATCAAGGAGAGGACCAATTGAGGGTTCTTACTTTTGTCATAGATATGATACAGAATAACCTATTGTATCTACTTTAATTTATCTACTAATACAGAAATAAGGAAATATTTGGAAGCAAGAAATGATAAATGGGAGGGGGTGTTGTTTCTCTTAATACTTTCCTCCAAATTCGACTTGTTTCCAATTTCTCCAAATCTGAACTTTCATAAGAGGAATCATTTATTTAATTTATTTAATCAATTTATACAACTGCTCACCTCACAGAAATGACTCTGAATGGCTAACAATATTAAAAGCAAATAAAAACCAAAAGAGAAGCAAAACTTAAAATGTATAGCAATGATGAAATTCACAAAAGGCATTAAGCAAGAAATGGGCTCCTTCATCCCTGGAACCCTAGGGTCTAGTTCTGAATTGTATCTTTACATCACATTTGTAAATAGGCTTTGTATGAGCCATTTCCTGGTGGAAAATACTAGCCCAAACTATGAAAGAAGACATTTGGGACTTTTTAGAATGGAGTAAAGGGAGAGATGCAGGAGGAATATATAAAATATTTTTGCTCAAACTTTTATAATTTTATCCATTGAAACAGAATGTGGGGGAGATTGTGGTTTTACAATACATCTTCCCAAAACACACAGTTCATAGAATCACAAGGATAGAAAGGGAGGTTTCTAGTCCAATGAAGGTTAAGCTAGATAGTTTGGTACCATCAAGTGTGATGATAGCTAGCAATTTTGATAGTTCCATATTAGAGGGGCAATTCATAGAACTTTCTGTTGGCTGCTAATCTTTACAACTGCATTATATTGTGAGTTAAAAAACATTGCTAAATTTTATTTGTTCTATTTATTTATATGCCAAATTTAGAGAACCTCTATCTCATTCACAAAGCAACCCCACAAGTTACTGTGTAGCAACTCTGTAAGTTCAGTCTTATATACTATAAGCTGTTATCTATAATGATAATACTACTTAACCGATTTCAGGAAAAAATATAAATCCTTCCTGATTTGATCTAGGTCAAGATTAGAATATGCAGTTTCTACAGGATTCCCTTCCTCCTCCCAATGCCTTGTGTGTTGTAAAGATAATGGTTAAGTCCAATGGAGTGACAGAGGCTTTTGTCCTGTTGAGTTTTTAAAAAACAATTATGCTGAGTGTTATCTATTACACTGCTAATTGTTGCATTGTAAACATTCTTGAAACTTACATGCACCCTATTCTTGTCAGAAAATGCCTACTTGATCAAATTAAATCATGCAGAGTTGCAAACATGAACAGATTCCAAGTTCAAGAGTACTTTTAATTATTGATGGTCTTGTACACAAAAATTAGGTACCTGACACAACATATAAGGACATACATAGGGGAAAAAAATCATGCTGGTTTTGAATGATGTTAGTTTGGGTTTAGTAGTATGCTAATGAAAAAACTTTTTTTTCTTTTTTCAAAGCAGATTTAAACCTTATGTTAAGAACATATAAGGAAATGCCTATGGGTGTAATGATGTGTAAGAAGTTATTCTCAATTTATATGCTAAAATAGTAGATGGAGAATTTTAAAATAAAGAATAGTGCCATGGATAACTAAACCATAAGATATGCCTGCACATTGGGTTTTGGTTTGTTAATTGACTGAGCTTTTTTCATCAAATACAAAGTTGCACCATGGAACTTTCTTTGTTGTGTTTCTGGTTGGTTCCTATTATTTATTTCCTTTGACAGTGTTTACATTTTATCTAAAGAAAAAATAGCTTTTTTTGCACCATATCTGACAGTCTTTATATTTTAAGTCCAAACTGTTTGACACATTTGGAAATATTTAATCTTCAATTCAGAGTTACGTATTCCCTGGTGCCCACATATTTATGGAAACTGACTTCATTGTATTTGTCACCAAAGTTGAGAAATAACATAGTTCATGCCTTGAAGTTTTTTCTGTAGCTCACAGAGAAAAGAGGCATTTGATTCATTTGCCTAAAAACCATATATATATTTCAGTCAGAGGTTCCAAAAATTCAGACCAAGTATTTTTTTTTTTATTGTATTATTAGTATCTTTCAGTACAGAATGGGACTTCAATTGAATTTCAGCCTCATGCACATCTGAGGCCTCCTAGCACTTATTATTCTCTAGCTATTATTAGTGGAGATGTACTCAGAGCAGGACTCAAAGGAGATGCAGACTGTATAGATCTATTACTTTTACGGTGCAATTAATCTTGTTGACATTACTTATATAAATGTGGATTAAAATGCCTGGAAAGCATACTGTTGATGTCTATTGCTCATTAATATTGATCAAAGGTTGTTGCTCTCTTTTGTGTTAGAAGCTACTTAAAGATTATGTACAAAAGTGCTACTAAATTATTGATTTTTAAAAAAAGGAACCTGAAGCCCAGTGTGCTTTAAACTAAAACTACAAAAATACTTGGCAAACTTCCACATTACTTAATTAATAATATCAATCAAATTAAAATTATGGTGGCATGTTTCTATATTTTAACTAATATTTGTCATATTTATTATGCATGGTGTCACCTACAATAGAAGTTCATTACTGGTCAAACTCTACATGTTACATTTCTATAATCATGTAGAAATTACTCTTCCTATTAAAAGCTGCTATTATACATCAAAATAATTACAACTTACAAACAGATGTTTTTTTTATTATATTAGGACAAGAAATTCAATGATGTATATTAAAGTAGTCATCCTAAAAAACCCTAATTTATATGCAGATTTCAGGTCTTGGGTACATTCCCAACAGTGTCTCTCAAAGTTACAAATTGTAGTTTTTAATATGACAGAAGATGACTATACACAGTACATAAGGTGCTATCCTAACATTAGTCTTTAATTAATTTTTATCAATCTTAATTTTTGTCCTTTTAAAGGTGTGATCCTGATCTGCTACTTAAAGGCCAAGTGACGCCTACAGTTGTGCATTACTGGTTTCATTTATTTATTTGTCAGTTTGATTGTTTGTTAAATTTATTTGCCACCTATCTCATGTAAACTACTCGAGGCAGCTTTCATGAGTTTGATTAATTATGTTTTTTTTTAATTTGCATCTTTGTATCACCTTTGCATCTTCCTTATTAATGAAAAAGAAAAAATGAAAATGTTTGTAAACAAAAGTAAAATAATAAAACAATAAAGTATGCAGTGACAAAAGAACACAGTGACAATAAATATATCAATATTAAGATTTTTTTCACTTAAAAAAGATTAAAGGGAGATAATGACTGACAGACTCTGAACAGCCTGTTAGGGTTGAATCTGTAGAGCATAGGAATACCTAATACAGAAGAACCAATAGATTCGGGAGCAGTATTATTAAATGAAATAGACAAATTTGGTAAATTGGCAGGATTAAAAATTAATAGGGAAAAGACCAAAATATTAGTTAAAAACCTAACCAATAATAAGCACAAAGAACTAGAGGAAAAGATGGGATTACAAATCATGAATAAGATTAAATATCTAGGCATTTGGCTAGGACCTAGAACACTATCCCTGAGGAAGGACAATTATACCAAATTATTACAACAAATTGGAAAGGATTTGGAAAACTGGAACAAAATGCAAATTTCACTATTAGGTAGAATAGCAATGATTAAGATGAATGTCCTACCCAAAATCTTGTATTTATTTCAAACAATTCCGATACTATTGGATTTTTTTTTTAAAGAAGTGAACAAAATCGTTATGAAATCCATTTGGGCAGGAAAAAAAATGAGAATTAAAAAAAATCTATTTACAAGACAATAAAAGCAGAGGTGGCCTTGGTCTCCCTGCCTGGGAGATCTATTACAAAGCGACAACACTAGTATAGATAAAAGACTGGATCAAACTGGGAAAAAAAAGAATTTTAACACTCAAGGGCCATGATTTACAAATAGGATGGCACACATTTTTGTGGAACCCAAATAACAAAAGTCATTCATATTTCTCCAGACACACTTTATGTAAATCCTTCATTAAAATCTGGACAGATATTAGAATAAACCATTATACTAAAATCCCGAGGTGGCTTTCAACAATGGAGGTGATGTTCCATCCTAACGCAATGGACATTAGCAAAAAGCTCAAATACCACCAAATACTAGATAATGAGGGATCATTTAAATCAATTCAGGTGCTAAAAACCCAAGGAATAATTATTGACAATTGGTCCTACTTTCAAATAAAAATGAGACATATTAGGGACTAATTATAAGGAATAATTATTGACAATTAGTCCTACTTTCAAATAAAAATGAGACATATTAGGGACGCAAAAGAATACGGATTTGAAACAAAAGATACTCAATTAGATAAAATACTCCTGGGCCTGGAGAAAAATATGATATCCAAATTGTATAATGTTTTATCAGATTGTATTAATTGTATTAATGTTTAGCTGAGGAAATTGTGAAAGGACCAATGTTAGCTTGGGCAAAAAAAATTTGGTTATAATATAGATTTGGATGATAGGGAGAAAATTTGGCAAAACAATCTTACATCTACAAAATCAATACCATATAAGGAAAATTTATATAAAATGATATATAGATGGCATCTGGCACCTTCTAGATTAGCTAAAATATATCCAACAGCAAATCCAAGCTGTTGGAAATGCAAAGAGAAACTTGATACCTATTTCCATCTTTGGTGGACATGCCCTGAGATTAAAAAATATTGGACAAGGATAAGAATATGGATAGAAGAAATTATTGAATGCGGACTGGAGTGGAAATCGGAACTGTTAATGGGAATGATTAAAGGGGAATACCCTCCCAAAGTGAGATATCTGATCATCCACTTATTAACAGCGGCACGAATTTCTTTAGTGCAATATTGGAAAAGGCCCGATGTACCACCTATACACATTATTATTCAAAAAAGCTATGAATACGCCAAAATGGAGAGGCTCATGCTCAAATTAAATGGGAAGGAAGAGTCAGAGTATTATCTGGTCTGGGATAAGTGGTACAGCTGGTTAGAGTGCAAGAAAAAAGGTATACAGGATAAATGAACCCAGGCCACATACTATAGTTGTATATATTGAATGTATAATAATAACGATTTCAAGCTTCTTGTCGATTATATAAATATTATGAAGGCTCCATTCGATTAATCAATACAGTTATAATCCAATAGTAATAGCAGAATAATATATTATTTATTAATTAATAGGTAATTGATAAGGGATAAGGAATACTTGCCAATGATTACTTATTATTGTTTACTATGAGCTATCGATTTAATGTAATAGAAAGAAATATGTTTATTGTTCTATTTATATTCTTTTTATTTTTACATAATTTGTATGTTTGTTCATGTTTTAATCTTTTGTAAATAAAGTCTATTTTAAAACTTTTTAAAAAAAGGAATACCTAATACAAAACATTTTCAGATTATCCTATTAAACAAGAATTTAATGTAAAGGAAAAGCTGTTTCTCATAGCGTGACATTATTGGTAGTCCTAATTTATTTGCAAGCAAGCCTTGGGCCTCGAAAAAAGAAACCTGAAGATGTGTTTCCTGATGGAATTTATCATTTGTTATGTTCTAATAAAAAAGAGGCTTAAATCTAAGGAATAAGCAAACCTGTTACTTTTGATTTCATTTGGTTTTTGATGGCAAGGCATAGTTTTAAAAACAGTTTGCATATTTGTATTTCAACAAAATTTTCATGATATACACATTTTTAAAATAATTTGCCTTTCACAATTCCTAATTACCCCTACAATGCACTTTCTCTCTCCCTCCCTCCCCGTTACACATAAAAATCTGGAAGTTTGACAACCTATCCATGAATAGATTGGTGTAAACCTGATGACAAATAGTATGTGCAAAAATTCTCAGAATGTTACATTCACAGAATTATAAGTTTTATATTAGTTGGGGGAAAATATCTACTTATTTGGTCAATGCCATCTATAAAACATACAGGGTAGAATTACAGAAGCATGCTACTAATAAAGCAATTATTTATTAGATCTACTTATCTGGCTTGTAGATTCTCCTTAACAAAATAGACTCTGGTTCTATTGCAAAAATTAAAATTAAAAAAAAAACATAATTAATCAAATTCATTAAAATGTAACACAATAATACAATCACTATTAATACAATCAGTTGGAGGGCAATCAAACTAAAAGCCCATAAAGCATTAGGATAAAATGGTTGTCAGGCCCTTTCTGATTGAAAGAATGTTTGGATCCCAGTATACTTTAAGGCAGTGGTTCTTAACCTGGGCGATATCACCCCCCAGGGGGCGATTTCATTTTTCAGGGGGGCAATGGAACAAAAAGGGGTGATGCTGGGTCAAAGGAACAGAAGGGGGGTGATATGGGGGTGATGGAGCGAGAAGTTTTGCGGACACTTTTAAGACTTTTTCGTACAGTGAACCACTGTATATCTGTCATAAAAAAACATCAGATCACTCGCTATTAGTGGATTGAACTGTGTTTTAAAATGTTCCTCCAGCTAGCTTCAGTACAGAACACGGTACATATGTGAATACGCATCACTTATCTTCATGCGCGATATGGGAAAAAGACTGGAAATAAATCATTTGCAGCGATATGTCCTGATGACAATTTTAAAGAAAACAAAAACGTATTTGCATAAATTGAAGAATTATTTCCCTGTGTTGTGATTGAGAGGTTATGTTGGGGGAGGGGGACAATGATAACTTCCTCAATGGCTCAAGAGGGTGATTGTTTCAAAAAGGTTAAGAACCACTGCCTTAAGGGACCATATACTCAAGGTATGGGGGATACTACTAAAAAGGCCTAGATTGGATGTCTGTTTTAAACTTAAAGAAATCTTATAATATCTCAGGAGAAGAAGGGGGAATTGTTCAGAAAAATGATGGTAAATCCTATATCTTGAGCTGTATTAGCTCAGTGGTTAGCTAACTCTGCTGACTGCCAGCAGTTCAAATCCTACCAAGCTCAAGGTTGACTCAGCCTTCCATCCTTCTGAGGTTGGTAAAATGAGGATCCAGATCATTGGGGCAATATGCTGACTCTGTAAACCACTTAGATAGGGCTGTAAATCTAAGTGCTATTGTTATTGATATATTGGAAACTAACATGTGGAAAACTATAAATGAATATTCACTTATAATATAAATGTAGATATATTGCTTTATATTTAAAGAGAGAGAGGTTCATCTGGAATTTAATGTGCAGGTAAGATAGCCTTTTGATTAATCTGTAGCAGCAGCTAATAGTCCTGTCCTTTCCATTCTAACTCATTTTATTCATTGATCTATATCCAATTATTATCTAGCAATGTGTACAGTGGGTAAGCAGTTCTTTTTAATTTTAACAATGCTACAAAAATTGCAGATATAATGCAAATGCTACATCTTTTTCCTGTTTCTGCAATGCCATTTTTACCTTTTAATAATATTTAAATGTGACTTATTTCTGTTTAGATAATTTACAAACCTTCACACAAGATTAGATGTATGATTTCTTTCAAACCATATTTCCCCCAAAAATATGATTTACCCCCAAAACAAGCCCTAGCCTGATTTTCACACCTGTGCCTAATATAAGCCCTATCCCAAAAAATAAGCCCTAGTTAAAGCCTAGCCCAACATCTGGTTGTACAAGGTGGGGTGAGGCACAGGCATAAAATTCAAGCTAGGGAGGGAATGGGAAGTGGAGCTGCCCACATCTGCTTACCTTAGAACCACCCCAGCCAGGACTCCCATGTCCTGACATCTGTCGTGCTGCTGCCTGATTTCTTCTGCAGCCGCTTGCAGCCACTTGCAACTAGATGCCATGTGACACATTATGCTCGTGCCACCGCTCACAGCATGATGCCACATGGTTCGTCACACCAGTGTCACCATTCGCAGCAGAACACAACAATGCTTGTTGCACCGATGCCACTGCTCATGGCAGAAATCACATGGCATCCTGCCACAAACAGTGGCATCAATGTAATCAGCCATGTGGCATCTGGCCATAAGCAGCCTCAAGCAGCCACAGAATAAATTAGGCAACAGTGCAACAGGTGTCAGTGCATGGAAAGTGTGGCTGTGGTGGTCCTAAGGTAAACAGATAAGACATCCCCCAAAAATAAGATCTGGTGCTTATTTTGGGGCTGAAAAGAAAATAAGACTGGGTCTTATTTTCAGAGAAACATGGTACTTCTCTACTGTATATGTTTCTTTAATAATGAATTTTAACAATGGTGAATTCTGAACAATAATAATTAAAGTGTCAATAATATTTTTATAAAAAAAATTGCAAACCATTTCAGATTATGAAAAATGTGAAATTTTTGAACATTCCAATCATTTTACTTACAATAAACTGGTAAGAAATGTTTATAACTATTAGAGATTTTAAATAAACTTTTTTAAAAAATAACTTCTGACTTTCAGAGAATAAGGCTTAATTTTCTAAACAGAGAACACAGTTTTAAGCCACTCAGAGTCATTGTCTGACATCGGTAGCCACAGAAATTTAATGAATGACTAAATAGATAAATAAATAATGGCTATTACTGAGAGTTCCTTTCATGTGTTTTCAAGCATACAATCACTTTGTACAGTTCTAAAACTATTAAAAATCATGATTTATCACTAAGAATAACCGGGGAAATGTTAAAATATTTAACACAAGTTTGTCATAGCAGTTAAGGTGCTGGGCAAGAAACCAGAACACTGTAAGTCACTGTCTTTTAGGCATGAGGACATATTGATGAAGAAGAATGTGGTAATGAGAATAGGATTAAATAATTGAATATTTTTTCATGAATGGTTACTGAAAATACTAAGAGCAATAGGAGCAATAGATGATGAAAGAAATGCATGCATGAGAGTCATGCAATGTTCCTTTGGTTACTCAACATATTTATAAATAAATATGCATCCACTGCTCTGGTAATATAAGGTGGTTAGAGAGATGAATGAAGATATATTTTTGTATGCAGAAAATGTTGTCTTATTGGCTGACCATCTGAATAATTTATTGCAAGTGCTGGCTAGAGGAATAAAGATCTGAAAATTAATGAAATATGAAGACAATAGTCCTTGGCAGAAAAAATAGAGATAAAGATAGATAGATAGATAGATAGATAGATAGATAGATAGATAGATAGATAGATAGATAGATGACAGACATTCAGACAGACATAGAACAAGTTGAAGAATTGCGACCATATTTATAGAAAGTTTACTATAAATGATAAAACAGAATAAGACACGGCTAGACGAGTGAAGAGAAGGACTAGGGGAGACATGTTAGCAGTCTTCCAATATTTGAGGGGCTGCCACAGAGAGGAAGGGGTCAAGCTATTTTCTAAAGCACCCGAAGGCCAGGCAAGGAATAATGGATGGAAACTGAACAAGGAGATATTTAACCTGGAAATAAGGAGAAACTTTCTGACAGAACAATCAACCAATGGAACAGCTTGTCCTCGGAAGTTGTGGGAGCACCATAGCTTGAGACTTTCAAGAAGAGATTAGACTCCCATCTATCAGAAATGGTATAGGATCTCCTGCTTGGGCAGGGGGTTGGACTAGATGACCTACAAGGTCCCTTCCAACTCTGATTATCTGTTATCTATTACATCCTTCTATACAGCCATTGTGACCTAATTCCATTAGCAGAGTAAAGGTTTCCAAATCTCCTGGAGCTTTTTTCCAAATCTCCTGGAGGGAACGAATACTTGCTTATTTGGTTGCACATTAAGAAAGGGAATTCCTTAGAATTTAACTCAATAGCATATAGATGCTTTTCAGAAAATAAAGAAATTGCAGATGTCAAATTCTGTGCTGCCTCTAGAGATTTACACTTCGTGTTATAGAGTGGGAAATATGCTTAGCTACCAAATTGCCAGGTGGTACGGCTGCATCAATTACATACTAATTATGCACCAGTTATAAAAATATATATAGTGCAATTGTTCAGTATTCATCCCTTTGAAATTTATACTGATCATAACTTTGTTTTAAATCTCATTTTTTTAAAAAAAGAAATTTAATTATACATTTGCTTTGAAGTTTGAAGAATATGGAGAATTAGATTAATGCATTATGGCTGTGTTTTGCCCATGTAAAATCACACAAGTTAGATAAGCCTCAAATTAAGTGGGCAGCTCAATGTAGCTTTATGATCCAGAGGAAACATCTATATTTTTTTGATGTTCTTCCTGTTTATCAATCCCTTCAGTGTGAATTCTCCCAATTCTCTGTTTTAAAACTTTAGCCCTCTTTTTTGTTAATTCAAGAAGAAACAAACCTGACTAGAGAGAAATTCATCAAAATGGACAATTATGCTTGAAATGTAGCGATCCCTTCACTTACATTATTTAGTTACTTGAAAAGGGAAGGGGCTGTTTAACTTTTCTTCAAATAATACTTGTAAAGGACTATGATCAATTTAATTCAATGTTTTTCAAACTAAGCAACATTAAGATGTGTTGATTTACTCTCAGAATTCCTTAGCCAGCGTGGAACATATTTAAAGTTGCCAAGTTTGAAACATATTTATTTAAGGAGCTGTAGTGGCACAGTGGTTAGAGTGCAGTACTGCAGGCTACTTCTGCTGACTGCTGGCTGACTGCAATTTGGCAGTTCAAATCTCACTGGATCAAGGTTGACTCAGCCTTCCATCCTTCCAAGATTGGTAAAATGAAGACCCAGATTGTTGGGGGCATGCTGACTCTGTAAACTGCTTAGAGGGGGCTATAAAGCACTGTAAAGCACTATAAAGTGGTATATAAATTTAAGTGCTATTGCTATTAATTGCATTCTAAAATTCTAGATCAGCATCTCTTCCCTACCTTGGCATTCTGTTGATTACCAAGATATGTATATTGTAGCATTCTAGATTTTTCAACTTAAATCTCCCAGAATCTCCTACCATTGATCAATGCATGCTGTGCATTATAATTAGGCAACATCTAAAGAGACATATCCCTGTTAATTACTTTAATTATATTATGTTAACAAATGTTAATACAGATCCTTCATCATCTGTTCCCAACCTTCATCAGCTATTCCAAAATTTCCATTAGTTGTTTTTTTTTTACTTCTCACAGTAGAATGGATGCTTTTAACTTACAGTTATGCCACAGGTAGAATAATTTGTTTTAGTAAACAGTGCTTAATCTAAATCTACAACATAGTCTAAAGACCATGGATTTCCTATTCTGTTCCTATTCTGTTCTGTTCTTTTGAGTATGTTTATACTATATCCTTGGGGTTATAGCCAGAATTTTGGCTTTATCTAACTGCAAGATTAAATAAAGCTATCAAAATCTGGCTGTTTCAAACAGGCCTTCGGAGATGATATATTATGGGGTGAATCCTTTCAGCAGTAGCAATGTTATATTAAAAATAACATTTTTATAAAATAGAATGTTTCTATGAATTTCATCCAGGGCATTGGGAATTTCCCAGCCTTGAAACTGAGCCACTTCCTGACCTTAAAAAAGTGGAATTTCTCAAATGCCTTTCAGATAAAGTAAGTGCCAGAGGCCTGTTTTCCACCTATGAAAATGTTCTTTGGTTAAAAAAATAATCAAATATACTGGGATGGTTGAAAAATATACCAACAAAAATGTGACGCAAAATATTGATCAATTTATCAAAGCTTATGAATTCGTATGAATGAATTAGATTTACAAGAGGGTTATGTTTTTCAGTATTTCATTTGTATTTTTTTTAATTCTTTCAGGGCCATGTCTCCCTAATCCCTGCCATAATGGTGGAACATGTGAAATCAGTGAAGCCTACAGAGGAGACACATTCATAGGCTACATCTGCAAATGTCCAGCTGGATTTAATGGAATACACTGCCAGCACAGTAAGTTTTAAAATGGTATTTACCTTTCCTGCTTGATGAAGAAATACTTAGAACTATTCTGCATAGTTATCCAATTACTGCATGTGTTTGACTCATCAGATCTGCTCGGCTGTGACTTTGCATGTGTCTGTGCATTAGAATCTTTATTGACACTTCCATAAGATTATTTATAATTTCTTTCTATTTTATTACAATTTCAGTAGGAATCTTCATGTTTGAGTCTTTTCCATAAAATAAAAATAAAATTATTCTTTCTTTCTTTCTTTCTCTCTCTCTCTCTCTCTCTCTCTCTCTCTCTCTCTCTCTCTCTCTCTCTCTCTCTCTCCCTCCCTCCCTCCCTCCCTCCCTCTCTGCTTTCTTTCTTTCTTTCTTTCTTTCTTTCTTTCTTTCTTTCTTTCTTTCTTTCTTTCTTTCTTTCTTTCTATCAGAAAATGGAATATTTCCTTTAAAGCTCAAGGCTTTATCTTGATATAGGCAGCAGTTCATTCAGCTAATGATGGCTAAAGATAAAAAGGGTTGTTAAAAAGTAGATCTTTATGCTAATAGGTCTCCTATATTCTCTATTTCTGCTCATTTTAAAACTAACTTAAGACAGGTGCTTTTAGCCCTGTTATTTAATTCAATAGGAAGTCTTTCCGAGGGCTTTATTAATAGATGGTCTGGATTTTTCTACCATTAATTAAATGTACAGCATCATTTCTATCTGAAATTTATTACAGTCAGTCAGTAAAAATAAATTTATGAATTGAAGAATTTTATTTTATTTTTTCTCCTTACTCTGGAATTAAACAAATGAATTCTTTGTACACACACACACACACACACACACACCAACAAACAAATGTCCAATCTATCAAAAGCAGCATGCTAGGAGACAGAATCAGAATACAAGTCAAAATTAGGTGAGAAAATTATAAAGAACACCTATCCATTCTAGAGGAGTTCAAAGCACCAGGATCAGATGGATTATATCACAGAGTTCTGAAGGAGCCGGCAGATGTGATCTTGAAACTATTAAACAAAATATTTTAAAGCTTCTGGAGCATCAGGGAAATATCAGAAGAAAACAGTTGATGTGTCTCCAATCTACAAAAAAAATAAGTGGATCGAGGCAATTACAGACAAAGCAGTCTGACATCAATACCTAGGAAAAATCCTGAAAAAGATAATGAAACAATGCATTTGTGAGCACCTAGAAATGGACAAAACTACTACTAGAAGCCAGCATGAGTTTGTCAACAACAGCTTATGTGAGACAAACCTTACTGAATTATTTGACAAAGTGGCTAAATTGGTGGCTAAGGGAAATTCTGTGGACATAGTATAATTGGACTTCAGTACAGTGTTTGATGAAATTGACCGCTGCCTATTTCTTGATAAGATAGAATAATGTGGAATAGGGAATATCACCAACAGATGGGTTTACAGCTGGCTAACCAACCATGCTCAGTGAGCAGTCCACAATGGAACTACATTTACATAGAAGGAAATATGCAATGGGATACTTCAAGGTTCTGTTTTAGGTCCAATATTCTTCAACATTTTCATAAATTATCTAAATTAGGCATTAGAAGAGGAAATTCATCAAGGTTACAGAAAATACCAACCTGGGGGAAAATAATTAATAATTAGAATATAGACTTGATTCAAAAGTATCTTGACAGATTTGAATGTTGGGCCCCATCCAACAAAATATAATTCAATACTGACAAATGTAAGGTTCTACATTTAGGGAAGAAAAACCAAATGCACAAATATAGATTACTGGCTCAGCAGTGCTGCAACTGCAAAAAATACCCATATGTCCTAAGTTGGATCAACAAAAGGATAGTTTCAAGATAATGTGAAGTGATTGTACTGCTTTATACTGCACTGGTAAATCTATACTTGGTTTTGGTTCTGGTTACCACAATACAACAAATATTTTGAGACTCTAGAAAGAGTTCAAATAACAGCAACAACAATAAATAAGAGATCTAAAGGCTAAAGCATATGATGAATGATTGAGGGGACTTAATGTGTCTAGCTTAACAAACAGAAGGACTAGAAGTGATATGATAGCAGTCTTCCAGTACTTGAAGGGTTGTTACAATTTATTAAGCAATTTATTAGAATTGCTTAAACATTACAAACACTCATATCTGTTTGCCCATTACAATACTGATCAGGTAAGGCACGGGTGTTGGGGAAGACTCCGTAGGTGGTAGTTGTGTGCATAAATTGGGGATCTTCCAATACAGACCTTGAACAGCATATCCATTTATTCTTTGTCATGGTGAAGATCATATTCCATTCTGTATCACATCAGTCTTTCCTTGACTATTACATGACTATTACATGATGCAGGTCATTCTTACCAGGTAACTGTCATTCTCTGATTTTGATATACTGTTTCCCTATGACTTGCTGCATGGCAATTTTTATTTCTGGTAGCGGGTAACCACATTTGCTCTAATGGCTTTTTTATTTTTCACCCTCATCTGTATGTCTGAATTTTTCCTCAGGTGCAAATTCCATTCATCTATTTTTCCAAGATTTTATTTCTTATAAAATTTAAAAAGGCAATATAAGATCTGGAGCAATTGTGGGCATGGATATAGCATTTGTCAGAAACACCTTCAGCCAAATGCATATTTTCCCAAGATTGAGTGAATTTTGCCACATGAGCCTAGGGGAAAATATGCTTAAAATATGCTGCTTAATAATTTCAAACAGAAATCTGCAACAAAGTGTGAAAAAGAATACCGGAATGAACTTTACTACTTTCACCAAAACTATGCAGCTGAACTTGTAGACTTTCTAAACATTTCTAGAGTATAAGTAATTCATGTATTTCACTTTATCATCCTATTAAACTTTGATTTACTATTGGATTTCTCTGTATCCATTTTTGTGTGTGTGGAAATATAGACATTTAGAGACAATAAAAAAACTAAGAAGGAAATAAAAAGACCAGAGTACATTGTTTCCAGCAGTCAATACCCTGATCAGCAAGGATTAACACTAGACAAACAATCAAAAAGAAACTAATACCCTGGTCAAGGAAATACCAAGGAGAAAACCAGTTTCCAACAAAAAAAAAAAATGGAAAGCCACATTACTGCATATAGAGAGCAAACCCCAATCACCTGCACTGATGATGTTATTTTGTGGGGTAATGAAACATATACAAGCAAACAACTAAGTTCAGAGGGCACCGAGGCCTCCATACTTCAATGCTGAGATCAGATATTGTCTTCTATTGGAATAGATTTTAGTGCTGTACAGAGGACAATGATGTTATCATTTATTTGACAGTTGTTCTTAGGGCATTCCCAGATAAACGGCTGCTAAGCCTGCCTATTCTATCTTAACTGATTTTTGAGAAATAAAAGTAAAGAACTAAGTGCTGGGAGAAAATGAGTGAATTGCAAAAGTAGAGATGGTAAGAGTACAATTAAAGTTTTGTCAGATTTTTTAATGAACAATATTGAGGATAAGAACTATTTATCTAATTTTCATTGTATGGATTATTATTTGTCAAAGTACAATTTGGGTTTTATCAATTTTGTTTAAGTAGGTTTGGTATGATTATTAATTAAAATGATAAAGTGGACAAGTCAATGTCATGCGTTCCATTTCAAATAATAGTTGAGTTTGCATTATGAATTTTCCATTGTGAATTTTTGGGGTGACATATTAGTTTACATATTTTATACAGATATATTAGTGTCTTTTGAGCACATACACTTTAACTATATAAAATGTATTTAATATCTCTTTAAGACTGATGCGACTAAAACTTGTTTCAAGTTTGGCCTTGGTCTAATTCATACAAAAAATTATTTTCTTCCTCCTAGATATGGCAGCAGTTCTAGCTCTTTTGCAGTTAACATCCTGCCTATTCTCTGAATAAAATCCTCTAAAAAAATATTGGAACCCAATTTCCTTCAGTTTTCGTACCAGTTCTTCAATGAAGACGAGCTCTCTATATGTTGATTGGATATCAATACAGTTTGACAAAAATTACTAAATTAAACAAAAGCTTCAACTAAACCCAAAACTTCTGAGATCAGCAAAAAAAAGATTACATTTAAAAATGGGGAAAGGTTGCTTAAAAACAGACTGCCAGGAGCACTCTGCTCATATTGCTGCTTTTGTTAAATTGCTATCATTACAGAAAAGCATTAAATTATTGTTGTGGCATCATAAGTCTGAAAGGAAGAAGGTAATAACTACAGCTTTAAAAAAGATGTTTACCCAGCAAAATGATCGGGTTTTCAATAGAAAAAATTAAATAATTTAAATGGATAAACAAATCTATAACAAGTATGTAAATTTATGCTTCATTCACTTTTATGCTTGGAAACTATCCATACTTTAATATTTAGATATTTAAACATCTATTTAAATTTAAATATTTAATATTTAGTTGGAATAAAACCAAGTCCAAATAACAAATTGTAGTTACAAAGTTTAATCAACAATGAAATTAAAATGTAACTGATTTGTATAGTTATCGTGGGTGTTCAGAACCTGCTGCTTGTGTTTGTACTTCATGTCTTTGTGTGAATGATTAAAATGGTTTATATCATTGGCACAGTGACATCATAATGTATGTGACATTGAATGTCCTTTCCCAATCTTGCCTGTAGTTACCCATAGACAGTCATCACAAAATTTGTTACTTATGTTAAAATAAAATAAAAAACATTGTTCTATGGTGATGCAAGATTCTGATGTTTTCTTATCACAATATAGAAACACATAATCCAGCAATGGCACAATGCTGATTATATTACTTCACCACTACCACTATTTGGGATACAGATATAGGGAATCCTCAAAGGTACTACATCATTTTTCACAACACTCCATCTTTGACAATTTCCATCTTTGACAATTATAGAGCTGAACATATCACAGGTCATGTGGGCCAAGGAACCTTGGAGGAATCAAGGCACATGCCTGTATGCAAACTGGTGCTGCAACATCACATTGGCGTCTGAAGTACACAGATGAATTTTTATACTGTAATTCTGCTGGGTGCTTAATTGAATTTTATAATTCAATCTAAAATTGTGGGTTAATGCAGAACTCTGCCATCCCTCATAAGCCAAGTAAGGGACAGAAATACTCTTTCACTTCTTACAAGCAAATTTTGTAAAAGAGGAACTGTCTCTTTAAAGCTCATTTAGCTACTTGGGTCACTGCTGCTGGCTATCTCCCCATGTCTGAGGGGTATCTTCCAAAACAAAAATCCCAAAAGACATGGCTGCTTTCACAATTCAAAATCAGGGGTTTTCTAAAGTGCTTTTGTGCATTTTGCGACACTTTTTTCATGGAATTTGCATAGACAGGATTTCAGACGTATTATAGAGTAGGAAGGAACAAAAAGAAAAAAAAATGCTTTAATCAATGCCTCATACCATAAACCAAATGCTAATTTTCATTTTTATCATTTAGTAAAATGTGTTTAGCTGAAAATATGAATTTGGTTCAGCCTCTGTACTGAAACAAGTGTTACTTACATAAACCTTGAGTATATTTAATTTTTCTACTATCCTTTTTTTCCAATTTCTTTGAGAGTATTTCTTTGATTTTGAACATAGATTTGGAAGTTTGTTCTTTTTTTCGTGGAAAAACTAAAAGAAAAGTCATCTTGAATAAGATCAGCACCATCTCTCCTGTTGTTTTCCAGAACTTTAAAGAGAATATTTTGTCTCTTTAGGCAATACTTCACCTTAAAAAAAAACTACTCATGACCCATTTAATTCATTCAAAATGGATGCATGTAATTTGGACATTGTACACCACTGAATTAAAAGTAGAAGATACTGCGTAAGCAAACAGAAATCATTTTTAAGTGAAAAATGAACCTGAGCATAGTTTACTGAGAGATAATGAAATTCATTGTTCATTGAACAATGAATAAGTATTTTAAATTTCACTGGATGTGGTCCCTAATTAATACCTGAAAATAGTACAGGTTTAGTGTGACAGCTTCCCATCTGTCCAGATGCCGCTCTAGACTCCAATTCAGATGAGCCATTTCCAGGCACCTCAGAGGGAGACATGGAGAATGTCCAAAGGTTGCTAGAGGCTCCAAGTCAGGATCAGTGAAGCTGGGCAGTGTGGAACAATTGCAGGGGAGAGTGACTGGACAAGTGGCTGACTGATCTAGGGAAAGAAGGGACACAGCTGCAACTGGGAAACCCACAGTGTTCAGGAAGACAGAGCGCACAGCTGCAGCTGGCCAGCGGAGATCAGGAACAACTGCCTCCTCCTGATCCAAGAGCACGAAGGGCTGACAGGAGGCAGGCACAATGAAGGTCAGCCAGACTACTTGTGAGGTAGCAACCTCCCCTCTTGAAGGACTGTATTGGGAAGCAGCTATTTAGCTCAGTGAATGGAGTGAAACAACACTGGGAACAACACGTCCATTTCCTTGCCTTGCATTTGTCAACCTCTGTGTTGAATCTGCCTTGAATCTTGTTTCCTAACTTGGACCATGTATCTTGGACCTGGGTTGTGCCTTGACCTCTGGGCTTACTTCATGGATTCTGCCTTTGCTTCACAGACTTGCCTTTGCCTTCTGGATTTGTCTTGCCTTGTTGACTTGTGCTGGGTTTATGCCTGGACTGAACTGTGAACTTTTGGAAGATTGTGTGGTTGTTGGCATGGGAATTTCTGGAGAAGACTATTCTGGATTTGGAAAGCCTCAAATAAAACCTTTACCCCACCTGTGAGGTATCTGTATGTGAGCAGGACACTTATCTTAATGGCTGATCTTTCCATTTAAACTGTACCAAAGAGCCAAGCTAGCAGTTGGTTTCTATCTGGCTGGTCTATTGCCTAATGGTCATGTTGCTGCTGACTGACAGTATTCATAGGACTACTAGATCTGGACTGCAAAACACCAGAAAGATATAGAAAATTGTTGTTACTAATACCTACCCAATTATAGAATTTTTACAAGTCAGCACCTTTAGTTCTTTTATATGAAAGTTGGATGTAGAGCTCAGTTCTTCAAAATATTGGGGCACAGATGATGTCCTACAATTTCCACAGACTGCATTAGCACATGATAAAGTATTAAACTTGGTAATACATATATGCTCATTGACTCTTTCCTTTGAGAAGCTATTGAAATAATCATCTACTGTATAGTAAATTTACTATTTAGGCATCATGTGAACAATTATCATATTACATAGATCTGAAATTATGAAATGATACAGACAATTACAGACAACATTTAGGCATATGAGGTATTATAGGCAACTTATGGATTAGCAGTGACATTTGCTGGCAGTTTGCTTTCACACAAAATTTGTACTTCCTTTGTAGACCAGAATTATTTTTAAAAGATTTTAATATTTCTGTAAATTGTGTTATGACCATTTGTGTTATGGTCATATATATAAATTGACTATGGTCAATCATAGTAATAGAGTTCAAGGAACATTGTGGTGATTGTTGCCCTGAAGATACATTTTTAATATGTGAAATTACAATGAAAATAATGAATTACTAAGATTGCTATCTCAGTGTATATTAAAAGCAATTAGGAAGAAGAAATAATATTAGGTCTCTCTGTCTCTCTGTCTCTCTCTCTCTCTCTGTATAATTTAGAAAAGTTTTAATTTTTCATTTAACAAAGACAGGTTGAGCAAAATCCAATGATACCAAATTTGAGCCATTTGTTGATAAAAGTGTATTTTCATTTCAATCTAGGGGAATGTGTGTGTGTGTGTGTGTGTGTGTGTGTGTGTGAGAGAGAGAGAGAGAGAGAGAGAGAGAGAGAGAGAGAACTTTTTGCAGGACTCCATGGCATACTCTGCCTAATGAGTAGAAAGAGCTATAGTGACCCATTTCTTTTACAACTGTTAAAATTGCATAGAAGTGCACCTTTCCACAAAATCCTTTAGTGCAAATGATTGAATTTGAATCTTTAAAGAAACAATATTTATATTATTTTGGAACTTAATGCAGTCCAAGAAAGAGATCTTTGAGAATAATAATTGGGTAACAGGAAACATAAAAAAGGTGCCACTGAAAATGAAAGTGAATACCTGTTTTCAAGTTGTTCTTTTTAAATGTCTATATTTTTTATTTCCAGTTTCAAACTTGGTATGAGAGAGATTCTATTTGATGTGGGGAGGAAGGGTAAGATAGGGAAATGAGTTAGAAAATAGACCTAGCCTATTTATTAGCCAGGAATGGTAGAGACAAAAAACATTTCAGAAAAATATTGTTCCATCTATCCTTGTGGCTCTAATGGGCACAACTTAGAATGTTGTTGATTGTTTCATGCTAAGCTCTTCTGTGTCCATCCATATGGCCATAAGAACTATTACAAAGTGTATGCAGCTCACACTCTTTCTCAGCACACTAAAACCTGCCCAGGTATAACATATCCAGGAACATGGGGGGAAAGGGAAAGTAGAAACATATCCAGACTCGTGATTTATAATTACTTGTAACACAAACACAGGACACTGGAGGGAATTACAGAACTTGTTAAACACTTAGTTTGGCACCAACTATGGTACCAAATGCAGCATTTTGATATTGTGCAATGTCTGAAAGTATGAAGTAGTCAATATATTTCTTGTTACAGTTAATAGTTTATTTTGAAAATAGTTTTGTTTTCATGGACTTGTTCAAGCAAAATTCAGAAGGGGGAGATTGCTTGTCTTTGTTTTAATAAACAGGATTTGAGTGTTAAACAATTCTTCCATGGAAACCAATGCAGATGTTAAGTTGCTTCTTTTGATTATATTATGTTCCATGTTTTATTACTAACAGATGCCTGGCTCTTAATTACATATCTGAAAAAGACAAAAGTCTATACAGTTTTTCCTTCCTGAAAACATGTTTATACTTTACATAGGCAATCTCTTCAAGTACTGGACTTGTTCTGATAATGGAGATTTTTTTGACCAAGGATTTAATTCCTTCCCCACAGATGTAAATGAGTGTGAATCTGAACCATGCAAGAATGATGGCATTTGCACAGATCTGGTAGCTAACTATTCCTGTGAGTGTCCAGGTGAATTCATGGGGAGAAATTGCCAATATAGTAAGTATACTTTAAATGTATTTCACTCTGATTCTTCTAGTAATACTGATTCTTCTTTTAATACCTATGTGGGTATTAAAAGTGAATATGTTACATCTAAGAAAAAAGATAAAAAAGCACAGTATTTAGATGAAGATAACATATAGCTGGCTGAATCAATACTGTATCTTGCAGCCAGAGTAGATTTATAACTGCCTTTTATAATAACAGCAGCTTTCTCTCCACTATTTTAGTAGAATCATTTTTATAATCAGTTTCAGAGTTCACACAATTCTGCATTTTTTCCTCATCTCTATCTCTTTTTTCTCTGGTGGAGGGAAAATAGATGATAGATAGATAGATAGATAGATAGATAGATAGATAGATAGATAGATAGATAGATAGATAGATAGATAATCATGTTTGGGAAGTTTGTTTATAATATTTATGTATTCATTTTTTAATTCAAGGAAGGAATAAAATAATATTGCTCTTTCATTCTTCTTAATTGTTTTTTCATCATTATTCTTATTTGGAAATGTTAAAAGGAAATAATGGATGGCTCAATGATGAAAATTTATCATTTGTTCTGGTCTTTGGGAACAAGCTTTAAACCTAAAAGAACCAATAATCTGTTGAGAATCATTTTCACTGTATATATGTAGCAAAGAAATGTTAACAAGTAGTCAATCAATCCTGGACTGTAAAGAAGCTAATTGGTTACTACAACTCAACAGCATTGTTTAGAATTTACTCTTAAGTCTATATATGAAAAATTGTTTGCTTAGCAGTGGTAGGTCCAATTTTGTAAGTCTGAGTTTCATGTGTCATCTTTTATTAAAACTGTCAAAGAAATAGGTTTGGTACACATTTTTATATTGTTGAAGGGCAATTGACACCCACACATGATGTATTGGACTATTGGGATACAGTGTATATAAATTATGCTGAGCTATGTAGCAAAACATAAATTTCTTAGAAAATTCTCTTATTCTTATACTTACATTAACTACAGTTACTTATGAGATGAATTTATGATTCATATATAATAAGATGGACAGGTGATGTCAGGTCTGTAGTAGCCACAGAAATATTAAAAATCACATTTTAGAAAAATCAACTATAGACCTTCTGAAACTTTAGTTCCTGAAGTTTTAATATTCATGAGCTGTAAACATAAATTATGGCATATTAAAATGCTAGCTTGTAATCCTAGTACAAGATTGTTCTCAGAGACTGTAACATTAACATAAAAAAGTTCCCTGTTCCTTCACAAATGTTTATAGCATGTCAAATCCCTAATTATGTAATTACAAAAACTATCATTGCATATATTTATAGAAATTGTGTAATTGAAAACTATCAGGTATTTATGTAAATCAATGATTTATCTAATATATAACATAACATACTATATAATAGATTGTACCTGCTTTTAATTAAACCAAGCTTTTTTCACTATAAGCTTAACCTATTTAAACAGTGGTAATTATAAGAATTTGTGCAATTACAAACAGCCAATGTAAGTGTTATGTTATGAGACAGATTTCCTGTTAAGATATCTGTTAACTTCATTTTGTTCTTCCTTTGGAATTAAATTGGGATATCTTCAACTCAGAACATTTTTGAAATTTTGTATACAGTAATTGCTTGTAGGTCACTTGCAAGAAGTGTATATAAACATTTTTCAAACAAATAAGTTTGAAAACTTATCAAACAAATATGTTGTCATGTTATAGCCTATAGCAAATATAACATATATTTGTCTAGCAAATATAACAAGAAACAATACAATATATTGTATATAGAATACATAAAAAGTATAATTGTTTATGGTTCATTGGTTATGATTATACTTTAGAGATAGGAGTAAAAAAAGCTTTTATTACATTCCACATCATACATATGCCAGAGATAAATTCCTGATAACAAGTTTTGCAAATTGTAGTTGTTGACAACTGGAGTTCTGGTGAGAATCAATGTGTTATATTGTTGTGGAGGAACCACATAACTCATACAAATTCTAATAGAAAACCCATCTTTTCATGCATATGTTTTTTTTTTTTGCCTAAATAGGATAAATGTTCATATTTTTTGAGGTTGCACCCTTGTTTACCTACTAACAATTGCTGTCTGCAAATTTCAGAAATGTTCTTTTCATTCAAAGTTGCTATTTTCTCTAATTTAATAGTTAGTATTTTCTTGCTATAAGTCAAGCTTCACCCAAGCTGCTTGATGGTTTTCTACATAGCAATTGTTCTGGGGCTCTAAACGTATTAAACCATTTCTCTGTATTAATGATTCCCTGTCTTAAATAAAGGAGCACATGGCAATTAAAATTATCTTATACCTGAGCCCTTGAAATAGTTATTCACTCAAATCTCATTTGACTAAGCTGTTGAGGATTTGTGAAAGATGATAGGAAAAAAAATCAAACTAGAATCTCCCATCATTGCTGCATATTCTGGTATTAATATGAAAAATATCTACATAATCCTTCCCCTCTTACCCTTTTTTCATATCAATAATTGAGCATTGGATACAACCAAAGAAAATAACAGTCATATAATCACATCTGCTGTAAAACTATGTGTGTGTTAGACAATGGTTGTTTAACAGAGCAAGCTGCATTCAACACCAGCCATATGGTTTGGCAGAGATATTGAACAGGAAGCTGTAGCAAGATAAACATGACTTATAGTTGTGTCTCTGAAGAAAAGTTACCACCAATATCAGAAGCTGGAGAATTCAAGGCTGATAGCATCACTGAAATTCCATCTCATTTGATAGATTACAATTGGCATTTGCTGTGTCCTTGGTTTCTTTCACAATCAACAGGGTGGAAGATGATAGTCAGACATCTGATGAGGAAAACTGAGAATTTTTCCTCAAGTTACAGAAGATGGAAAGCTGAAATAATGCTTCAGCAATGCTAGAGAGAGGTTAAAAGCTACAAATTCTGCATCTTTTCCTTCCCTTTCCTTAGACCCAATAGGAAACAATCCTGTTGCTGATGTACAAGTAAGATTAAATTAACAGTTGTTTTGACTTCTGACATGAGATTGAGAAATATCTTCTGTATTTAGAAACAAACAAAGAGTAAAGCCTTGATTTGAACCTGAGTGGCAAGAAGAAATATTATTATGCAATGGCATGTCTTAATATATGTTCTGTGATATCCAGTTTTGGGGTATAGTTTTGATAGTTTCATTATCATTTTAAATCTGGCTAGCATTCATAATGTTTGTGCAATTCTCCTGAATCTCATCCTTGAAACCTACACTAAACATGTTTTATTTTGCATATTTTTAAAGAAACACAATAATGTAGAAGAATTGATTAATTTTGTGCCATCAAATCAGTACCAGCTCTTAGTGACCAAATAGATTTTTCCCCATGACAATCTATCCCTAACATGGCCTTTTCCAGCAGTATAACCTTCTCCAGAAAACTAGGTTTTTGCATAATGTGCAAATAAGATAATTTGAACCTAATCATTTGTGCCACTAGTTTGAGGATTACTACTATCCATCACTACTTTGTCCATTGTTGGGTTTTTTGGCTTATGTACAAAATACGGATTTATTTCCTTGGGATTAATATGTCAGCTGCTGAATGTGAATAAGAACAAGAACTGGTTTTAAGCTAAGAGCAAATAAAAATAGAAAAAGCTAAGAACATCAATGCACCTCTTTCAAAATCATTATAAAATGCAAATCTTTGTTTCAGTGGGAATTGGTTTCATCAGTCAATGTAGGTGCCATATATCTTGGTAGGACCAAGAGAATATCAAAGCCATGAATGTTAGTGTCTTCTTTTTATTTTTGCCACAGTATTATCATTGGGTAGAATGATATTGTCTTGGCTGATCTACCATTAACATTAATCTTCCATTAAAATGGAGCTTACCATTTTTCACAATTTTAAAAGGGAGAATATAACATTCTGAGACTTTGAGATATTTTAATAAATGCAGCCAAAAATTTTTTAAAGTCACCTCATGAAGAGTAAGGTCTACTAACATAAATTACTAACCAATTTCACTGTCCTATATTTATGTGAAAAAATGTTTCATCCTAGGATATCTTGGAATATGAGTTCATTTCCCATAGGACACTTTGCAAAAATGTTGTAATTTTTCATGGCCCGCAATGTTCTTTTCTTCAGATTGAATGTAAGGCTGCATATCATAAGTGCTGCATGATTGCTATCATCTGAATCACACAGATAATATTCATCTACTTAGATATTCTTTTCCTACAAAGATTAGTAATTTCTTGCCAACCATTACTTCCGAACCTTGTTCGATTTGCCTGAGAATTATCTTTATATGTATGTCAAATACAATTTCACTTCCATAATTTTGCTTTGATCTCTGTAACACCCTGCACTGTTCATCATTTTCATTTGACATAAAAATTCTGCAATTTTATTAGATTTCTTTAAAAAGATGTGTGCATATACATATACATACATACATATTGCAGCTCTTTAATTTATTTAAATAAGAACAATTTGCCTGTATTTCTGCTAAGATTATTATTACACCTCATTTTTAGCACTATATTGTGATTATTTCTAAAAGACATATTCTATATCATATTCCATATGCTGTAAAACTCACATCCCATGGACCAGATGTGTCACATTTTGGTCACACCCACGCCCAGTTTAGCGAAGGAGAAAAAAGTCCCAATACATCGTGTGATGATGCTGTGACGATGCAAGTTTGACATCCCTGTTCTATATTGTCAGCTTTTACTGTAAATTTAATTTTGCTGATATGCTGCGAATAATAATATTCTGCCCACAGAATTAATTGAACCTACAAAGTTCCCTATTTTTCCCCATAATGGCTGATGAAATGATAATATAAAATAGCAATAGCAATTAGAGTTAAATACCACATCACAGTGCTTTATAGTCTTTTCTAAGCAGTTTACAGAGTCAGCATATTGCCCCCAACAATCTGGGTCATTTTGCTGATCTCAGAAAGATGGAAGGCTGAGTCAACCTTGAACCTTGTAAGAATCAAACTGCCAAATTGCAGGCAGCCAGCAGTACTGCATTCATTCTATCCACTGCACCACCACAACTCAAAATAGCTGGGGGAAAAAGTCATCCTTGCACTCTGTATCTTTCCATGATGGTTTTATATGGTTGCTATGAGGAATCTGCATACATGAGTGTGTTAGTATGTCTTCCTTCCTTCCTTCCTTCCTTCCTTCCTTCCTTCCTTCCTTCCTTCCTTCCTTCCTTCCTTCCTTCCTTCCTTCCTTCCTTCCTTCCTTCTTTATCTGTTTTCAATTGCCAACTCTTTTTTTATATTAGGCTTTCGGAATCCTTTGTTTGCTTGCTTTTTTTTTTCTTGCAGTTATTGTTTCAGGATTCTAATGGAAGAAAATATTTGTAAAATCATCTTACCTAATTTGGTAATGGAAGAAAACAACCACCAGGTTCAGAGAACTTCAAGGACTCCACTGTTTTAGGATGTATATGTTTGTGTGTGTATGTATTGTTTGTATATATGTACATCTATACACCTACTCAGATTGGCTTAGTGAGCAAGAGGTTTGGTCTTTTTGATTGATGGTCTAAGGGGCATTTGCTAGATCTACAGTGGTATCTTGGTACTCAACAGCTTTGAAACTCATTGAATTTGGTACTCATTTTGAAGCTAAAATTTTATCCTGGTACTCATCATTTGTTTGGTACTCAATGAACAAGTTAGAACTTGTCAGTGCCAGCTGCCTTGTGACTTCTTATATTATTCCTTATGGGAAAAAATTGGTACTCATTATTTTTGATACTCATCACACTACCTGGAATCAATTAATGATGAATTAATTGTAGATAATATAAATAAAACTAAGTCTGTGGTGAGTTTATTTATTTAATTTAAAACATTTATTATAATAATTGATCTTACACTATATTCTATATGGCTTCCAATTAACAATTTAAATAACTTCAATAACAAAACATAATAAACATTTATTAAAGGCATTAACATTAAAAGCCTGGCAGGCACCAAAGTTAATCTTCCATGTGCAATCCCTTGTTCAATCCATTAATCCAGGGGTCCCCAACCACCGGTCCGCGGACCGGTACCGGTCCATGGAACAAGTCCTACCGGGCCGCTGGCTTGCTGGGCGTCGCCATCTTGTTTTGATGAAAAAGTGCTTCCGGTGAGCTTTTCCGGTAGAAAGCTCACCGGAAGCACTTTTTCATCAAAAACAAGATGGCGGCGCCAGCTGATGTCGGTACCGGGCCGCGCCATAAGAAAGGTTGGGGATACCAGGCCGCGGCGTAAAAAAGGTTGGGGATCACTGCATTAATCCACTTCACCCTATCCCAGCACTTGGTGGAAAACTAGCCTTTAAGCACTTTTTTTGTAATGGGGGGATGGGGAGACTAGGCAGATAGAATTGCATAAGAAGCTCCTTAGCCAATGGACCATAGATTAAAAAGGCTTTGCTGTGAATCTCTATGGTAGTGTTTCCTTATGAACTATCAATTTTATTTAAAAAAGCAAACTGAAAGTAAGTAGCCAGTATAGAAAGGGCTAGATGTCATTGATAATGTTCTAAATAGCTAGTGCAGACCAGGACATTTTATTCTCTTCCTGAAATGTTCCATTTCTGGGTAAGAAACAGCATTAAGCATTCTTGTAACAGATTTCTTAGAAGTTAGATTTGTACATGTGCTAATGGAGAAGTTTAATTTGTATCTGGGGCTAACTGAGTTGCATAAAATAATTAAGGCCAGCAAATAGATTGTGGGCAAAAGATTTTGTTATCTTTTCCATAGAACAATCCCAGGGTGATTCTCCTAGTTCTTTGGACATGCAGGATTACCCAGCTCTATTTTTTTAACTTGTCATCAGAGCTGAAAAAACAAACTTAAGTACTTAAAATACTTGGCCAATTCAATAGCATTACCATTTATTAGCCCTTGGTCTTGTAGCAACAACTATAATATTGGTTTATAATAATTAATAATGTTAATTACCTGATTAAGAATCTCTAAGGCTTTCCTGAAGCAACTGAACACTATAATAGTATCAGGATATCATTTGCATAAAATAAACCAAGCTGTTCCTCTCCACAAATTTACATGCATGTATATCAAAAGTAAAATGCTTCACTAGTAAGTGAAGTTAAAAAGAAGCAAGGATAAAATATTGTCTTGGAGAATTCTTTTGGGATTAGGACATACCTAGAAAGCTGACTTTCCATGTAATATCTAATTCTTAAGGTTGTAGTTAAGGGTTACAACAAGTAATTTGTAAATTGCAAATGATTAATAATAAATACCTTTGAATTGTAGAGTTATTAAGTTTATTCCCTAATTTTACTATAGAAATAGAGTAAAATATAAATCTAAAATCAGCAAAGGCTGCCTTTAGGATTGTTTAGGATTTAGTGATGTATTTTTGTGCTAAATATTATAGTACAAGTCCTTAGTTTACAGTAGAGTACTTCTACATTAGAGGACAAAATTCAAATGTATGCAATTATCTTCTATGAGCATAAGTATATACCTTATACTTAGGCAGCATGCTTTCTGAACTTTCAATAAATGCATTTAGAAGAGGAAAATGTGCTATTTTGGGAAGTTTAAGGAATAGAATCTGCAGTCAATTACCTCTGAATGTGTGCAGAACTGAAGTCAGACCAGTAATTCATGGTTGCCAACTGTTTTACAAGGCTGTCGAGTATTCTCCAAGACGGTTCCCAGAATCATAATCATAAAATTTTATGGTATGATAACGCAGAGCCAATGGAAACCTAATGGAAGGAACCTTCCAATATTTTTGAGCATTCTTGTTTATTCAAGTTGTCTACAGAAAATATTTTAAATGGAGAATATAAAAAGGCCAATAATAGTCCACTGAGATTATGTTTCTTACATGGTTATAATTTGAACCAAGCAAGCTTTTGCAATGCTCATTCCAGACCACCCATAATGATCTTTCATATGGTCAGTGCTTTATGTCTTCCTAATTCTAAACAGCATAACTGTAAATGAACCTGAATCACTCTGTATTTAATTGCACATTGACACGTTTATGCATATCCCTATTAAACATTATAACACTGAAGGTCATCTATAATCAATTGTCAGCTTGCAGTCCGAATATCATGCTATACTAAGCACAGCCAGAGTTGCCTAATTTCACAAAATGAGTTATTGGAAGAAAGAAACCACAGATGTCTCAAACAGATTTGCTTTTTACATGACTGGCATATAAAAACTGCGGAACTGCTGCTGATGTCTTACCAAGCACTATTAACAGGATAGAAAGTTTAAACTGTGATGCCACTGCAAACAACAAAACAACCTCTTTTGTACCATCAAATTGTTCCCAGATTCTAATGATCACATAGATATATTTTTCCCCATGAAGATCCTATCCTTAATTTGTTCTTTAAGGTCTCACAATGATGCATTCATCACCATTATAATTGAATCCATCGACTTTGCTGCTGGTCTTCCTCTTCTCTTTCCTTCTTCCTTTCTCAGCAGAGATGTTCAAAGTGAGTTAATTTATTCCTAGTCTTTTGTGTCTCAAATGAAAATTCTGAGTTGATTTATTCAGTGATCCATTACTTTGTTTTCTTGACACACACACACACACACACACACACACACACACGGTTTTCTCAGGAATCTTCTACATTGAATCTTCACCAAATTCAAAACAGTCAATACTTTTCCTATATCTAATTTTTGCTTTCATAGAGTTTCATAGGGAATACCATGGTTTGCATGATTCTGATATTTGTAGGTCACACATGACAGCATTTGAATATCTTTTCCAAGGCCTTCATGGCTTGTCTACTAGTGCTGATCTTCTGTGAAAAGCAGAAGCTATCTACCATTTCAATACTTTCATTGCCAATTCTAAAACTGTTTATTCTCCTGTTGTCATTATTTTGATCTTCTTTATTTTTAATTGTAGTCCCATTTTCTCACTGTGCTCTTTGATTTTTGGTATTAGGGCTTGCTGATCCTTTGCATTTTCAGCTATCAGGATAGTATCATCGGCATACTGCAGGTTATTGATGGTTTATTCCTCAAACTTTAAAGACGCACTTATCTTCTTCCAATTCCAATTCTTTCCCTTAAGATATATTTATCATATAAATTGAATAAATAAGGGAAGAATATATAACTTTGTTGTACTCCTTTGCTAGCCATGTTCTGTTCACATTGTGGCTTTCTGAATTGTATATGAGTTTATCATGAGGACAATGAAATGTTTTGGGGTTCTCACTTTTTGGAGCACACTCAGAACCACTTTTGACACACCCTTATTTGCAGTAAATTATATTTTTGTTGTACAATTAGAAAAATAGTCACTTAACAGATTTCAATGAATTCATCCACATGATTGTAATTAGATCTACAATATCATACTGCTAAGTATTAGAAGGCATCTTTATGCTAAGAAAACACCTTCTAATACTTGGCAGTATGCTTCAATCTACAACTGAAACAGTTTAAGCAATGTTTGTTAGATTGAAAACAGTTTTCTTAAGCAATTGAAATAAGTTGATATATTATTTTTCTCTAAATATTTCATTGCAACTGGGTTTTGGATTTAATGTGCATGTGCAGCCCGTATAAATTTATGTCCTCAAATATCTGTCTTTAATGTGATTGCCCTTAAATTCCTGATTTTTAATGTAACTGTAAAGTACTTATTTGCTAATTTAATTGGTCACTGATTAGGAAAAGATGGATTTAACAGTTTTTATCAACCTTTGGGTGATTTTTAGCTTGAATTCTAGTGACCTATAAATTCAGTAAGAAATCATTTAATACTGAAAAAGTCTATATTATTAAAGGAAGTAAATAAGTTCTCTACAAGATTTGTGTCTTAATCAACAGTTAAAATAATAAAAAGAGGTCTGAACTTATATTTTCTGTAATATATGCAATCTTAAGAAAAATAAGAATAGAATAATTAAAAGAAGTTATTTCTATAACCTGTGTCAGACAATACTGCATGGCAAAGTTTTGCTTTTACTGTTGTTTCCTAGGCTACACTGTTATTTATTACTATATCATTACTATAGCTTGTAATACAAAGTATCTAGGACTGTGTTCTGGTTTTGATTAATAAATAGTATTTAGAGGACCAGTGCAAAAATACAACAAAATAGGATAAATGTACACACACACACACATAAATACACACATTATATAATAAAATATATAACAAAATGACTGTAAGAAAATTCAGTCTAGGACACAATTCTCTGTGTGCATGCTATGCATGTTCTGTAATGAAAGATAACAGGAAACGTTTCTAACCATATCGTACATATAAACTCTAAGCAGAATTTATTATTATGCTTAGTCACAGAGTCAGTCTGATGTTTAGATTGGATTGGGCATTTTTGTCCTATTTATTTGTTAGCATTATATTTGCTTTGCAATGAAAATTCAAGCTCACTCATATTCTGTAAAATATCACCCAAAACACTATCTTGACTATTTTTTCTTCCTGTTTATATATTCCATATATCTGTTTTCATCTTCCATCTTCAAAACTATAATAACAGGATTCTATGGCTTTAGTTTTGAAAGTTCTTATTTTGTTTTTTGTTTCCCCCCCCCCCTTTCTTTTCAATGCCCCGTCCCCAACTCCCTACACAGAATGCTCTGGACCATTGGGAATGGAAGGAGGAATAATTTCTAACCAACAAATTACTGCATCATCCACCCATCGAGCTCTTTTTGGGCTTCAGAAATGGTATCCCTACTATGCACGACTTAACAAGAAAGGCCTTATAAATGCTTGGACTGCAGCAGAAAATGACAGATGGCCATGGATTCAGGTAACAGATGGAGTTGAGTGCATGGAAAACTATTAGCTTGTATTGCTAATATTGTTTAGTAACTAATATTGTTTAGAGAAGGGATGTCAAACTAGATTTCATTGAGGGCCACATCAGGGTTGTGTTTGACCTCGGGCGGCCAGGTTGGGTGGCCAGGGTGGGCATGGCTAGCTCAATGTCATTCATATCGAGGTGGCCCAAGTGCTCTGCCAGCAAAAACCAGCTCCCGAGCTCCATTTTCAGCTGTGATGGCTTCCTGAACCCCTCTGCCAGTGAAAATGGAGCTCAGGAAGGCCACTTGTTGCGCTCATAAGCTCTGTCTTTTGCTACGACAGCATCCTGCATCCCTCTGCCAGTGAAAATGGAGCTCAGAAGGGCTGCCCATGGCCCTCCCTAGGTCTGTTTTTGTTGGCAGATGCACCATGGGGTCCTTTGTTATTTCCAAGACATCACTGAGGGCCAGATCTAAGGCCCCCCATGGGCCGGATCCAGCCTTGAATTTGACACCCCTGGTTTAGTGCAACTTTTATAGATGTGTAGACCTGCATTGAGATATTTGTGAAGTAGTTTATGTTAAACTATTTCAAATTCCATTTGTTCTCTTCAAGATATAACTATATCTAGATTTTTTTTACTATATAATTATTGACAGAAAAAGAAAAGTATATTTCTTTTTCTTTCTACACCATTGCTTATTTAGCAAAAGATTCCATTTATGTGTAACATTCCTTTTGTAATAAGTATAGTTTCCTTTATAAACTTTCAGGTACATGATACACACCAAGTAAATATGTGATTTATTTTTCTGTTTTCTCCTAAAGAGATGGCTATTGAAGCTACCATTCTAATGTGTATTGCCAGGATGTAATTAGTTGGAACTAAAAAGCTTGTAATTGGCTTGTGATTTAATGGATCACTAATCATGGCATTATAAGCAAATTAAAAGGAAGCTCACTCATATCTAAGTTTAAAATAGTCTGTATAGATTTAGAAATAAATAAAATATTTCCATGTTCAGCACTTACTGCTTCATTAGAAGCACTGAGACATATTGCTTTAATGCAGATGTAAAATAATTTTATATTATCTTATTTTAATATCCACTATTGAGATACAATCATATTTCTGAGTTTTTGTATTACAATTTGCTCTTTATCTCCACAACAGTAGTCTTACTGTTAGTCTCTTTTTCATTATTCCCTATCTAATATGACTGTTAGCTTTTTACAAATACATTTATCAAAGATAAGGGTCTAACAAATGGAATATTTCTGTAATGTATGTAATATCAATATGCTTAAGATATCTGGTTTATATTTTACAACTTCATCAGCTATTTTTCATTATTCAAACCCTGGAAGTAAAAGTTTGACCTAGGCACCACAAAAAGATGGAAACATTTACAGTTCTTAGACACAGATTACCATTCCATTTGTACAGTATATTGTTTGAACCATAATCCAATACAAACCCAGTCTAATACAAATCCAGTCAGGAAACCATGACACCTATATACACAATTGCTGAACTGGGAGTGATGAAGAACAATTACTTGACCCAGGTTTCCAACTGGAAGACATTTTACTTTGTTCTTCCCTTATAAGCAGGACAATGAGTCATCGGTAAAGTATGCTAGATTCTAAAAAAAATAAGCAGGAATGCCAATATTTTCAAAGAAAAACAATAGTTGGGCACAGCTGTGGTAGCAGAGGAATTAACTATTGAGTTAATTCACAAATTCTTATGAATTATTTCAATACTTCTGAGCAAGTTCCTTAGTTTCTAGGTGATATATAGATTTTTTTCACAGTTTTGGTATATTTTGGCTTGTTCAAAACCTGAATAAAATTCTTTGGTGACTTTGAACCAAACCTTCTGACTTTAATTAAGGAATGGAAAATTCTATACTTGTATACAAAAATAGTTTCCTTTTTCATATTAAAAAGTTTTTATAATAAATGACTTAATGATTTTAAAAAAGGAGAAAGAAAAACAGAACTTTAAAAGTTATCTAATTAGTTAAATCTGGATCACAAATAATATGGTCACGCAGATCAACTAGTCATAATTTTCCACATTATGGTGAAATGAATCATTCTTTTATTACCCGGATTAAAAATGCAGTTAATTTGAATTCTAGTGGTCATTTCTAAACTCATAACTATCCAATTAGTTTACAGTGCTTATATACCGTTTTTCAGTACAATTATCAAGGATAACAGTTAAAAGCAGCAGTGACATTAAAAAAAAATGGTACAAAATAGCATCTCCTGTTAAAGTATCCAATATGATGGCAACAATCAACATCCAAAAGTTCTGTTAAACAATGCTATTTGAACAGTATTTCTAAAGCAAATCAAGGTAGACATCATTCAGCCACGGGATGTTAACTTCACAAATAGGGAGAACCTTAAGTAACATGAAAGAGATATATAAAGATGTTGGAGAATGAAACCACCTCATTAAACTTTAGAATTATAGTCAGCACTATACTCAAATTGTATCTAAAAGTGTAGGAAGCCAATACATCTGCCAATATACCATAATCCTTTATTTTTATGCTATAATGGCTTTCTCAGTGGATATCAGTAGATTATTGCAGCTTTTCAGAAATTTGTAAGGCAAAATTTATAAATTATTTTGCATGATATAATGTCAAGATAACAATGGGCTGAATTACCCTAACTAAGGCATCCCAATCAGGATGGGATTACAACCTGCACACTATCTAAAACTGGCCATGATCTTTACTATGATCTCTAAACATCTAGTAGCATACTCCAAGTTTCAGACCTGCTACTTCAGGAAGATTGTTGCCCTGTTTAGAGCCATATGTAATGATCAGTGGAAAAAAAAATACTTCTTTTGGCAAATTTCAGTGAAGTATTTCACTGAGCACCACATTCACCAAAGTCAAGGCATGTCAAATATGGAACAGACAAAATCAGTAGGTAGACCCAACATACACAACACCCCCGCCGCCAAAAAATGTTTGGAGACAAATGAAAGATTGAACTTTCTGATCTAAAGCAACCCTAAAGCAATTTCTCTCCTTCTTTACAAAAGTTACAAACCAAATTTATTATCTCTTCTTCCTCTTTAATAGTAATTGCACTTAGACTTTTATACCACTTCACAATGCTTTACAGTCCTCTCTCAGAAGTTTAGACTCAGCATATGGCCCCCAATAAATTTCTTATTCAATCCTTTTTCAGTCATGAAATCACCATTTCATTTTTTCCACTGTTAGCAAAAAATCCATAAAAGTTTTTATAAAAGTATATATTGTTTTCTCCCTGACCAAACAGCCGGTTTTGCCATCTCTGCTAATTCTGCTATTTTCACGGGGCTCCATTGCGGATATTTCAATATTTCTCCATAATTTGTGCATACAATCTTTCTGCACTTATCATATCTAAATCAATTTTCTGCAAGTGTTTTCTAACTGGCTATCCATAAGTGCCAACAAAAAAAAGTTTTGATTCTATCTCAGTGTTATCCTTTAAAATTATTTGCATCATTATATGTGTTTGTTTCCTTTTTTCTTTTTTATTTCACTTTTTCACAAGTCTTTCATGCATGGTAAAATGTCTCTTCATGTTTTTCACATTTCCAATATTAACTAGTAGTATTTTGATATATCTTAGATAATTTCTCTGGTGTTATACCGAAATATCTCATTTTGTTTTGTAAAAATTATCTTTTAAATTATACCAAAATGTGCATTTTCAGTCTTTTTATCTGCATTATCCCCAACTAATTTATCCCATTCTCTCCCAATATTGTAACTAAAATTTGTAACCCATTTTATCATACAATCTGTAAATGTTTCTCTTCTGTTTCAAATCCCAACAGAAGTTTATACATTTTTGCAATCATGTGCTTGTCATATGTACACAATTCATTTTCAAATTCTATGTTATGTTGTTTAATTCCCATTATCTTTTTATGTATATTATATCTTTCTCTTACATTTCTGTTGGGTTCTTGGTGCTGTCTGAGTGTGGTTGTTTTCTTGAAGACATTTCATTACTGAGCTAATGAGTATGTGTGAGATAGAGTGGGATTTACTGTCTGTTTGTATATAGTAGCTTAGGCTACAAGGCTTGGTTGGGGTATGACTTAACCATAACAATAGCACTTAGACTTATATACTGCCCCACAGTGCTTTATAGCATTCTCTGGACAGTTTACAATACCAGCATATTTGCCCCCAACAACCTGGTCCTTGGAAGAATAGAAGGCTGAGTCAAACTTGAACCCATTAGAATCAAACTCCAGATTGTGGGCAGAGTTAGCCTGCATTCTAACTACTCTGCTGCCAGGGCTTCCTCCTTGAATGTTCCTTTCTTAGGGTATTGTTTTTTTTTCTATGATTGTTATCTAGTGCTATTTTCTGATTATCTGGTGTTGGCTCTGAAGGGAATATGTTCTTGATAATTTATTTCCTTCTTGGGCTTTTGATTATATCTTTTAAATGGTATGTAAATAATGTTTATCTTTGAGTATTTACTTGCCATCAGCCATTTATCCAAATTTCAAGCTTCCAGGATTCCCAGCCACTTTTGGATTTGGCTTGATCTAAAATGTTAACAGTTTCTCTGTCAAATCTGTGGTTGGGTTTGTCCAATTTTGTTGCAAAATTGAGAAGTTTTCATCATATCTTCTGATTGCAAGTTAAGATTCATGAATGCACTCCAATAATATTTGACATATTCTATACTCCATTTCCTGTCCAGTCTAATACATTCCATTTACTGAACAAGTAACTGTGTAAGGTAAGAGGAACAGTAGCATGTAATTGAAAATGATTTTTTTCTTCATTTCTCCAATTTCATCTTCCTAATATTTTGACTAGCAGCATAATATAGCAGAAAGTCAAATGGACAATGTGAGGTTTAGGTTTCCTTTTACAAAAAATCTTGGAAGAATTGCTAGTTCTGTGGCTTTAGGTCTTGTGTCAGACTGGTAGAAAAAACGTAATTTTCCAATAAAAGGATAAATTACATTTGGGAGAATTTTGTAGAGGCTTTATTGTGTGAAGGCAGGCAAGAAAGGGTGTGGAACAAAGCTGGTGTGAGTGTTCATAACCCCCACCAAAAGATTAATATCCAAGAATGCTTTTGCAGAATACCAAAACCTCGTTTGAGTTTGTTCTGATTTTGCTACATACCAAAAGAATTTTTTGCTACTTAGCCATAATAGGAAAAGCCAGAAAAATAGCAAGATACAAAATAAGCTTCTCTCCTTAAACTACACATATTGATCTAGAGGTCATAGGTATAAATCTATTAGTCCCTTAGGCTTCACTGTGGGAAAGTATACACTGATCTCATAATTTTGTCCTTCCTTTTTCCTTTGTGAGTTATTATATCTATTCCTTGCTGATGGTTTGATTTTGGTTTTGGTTTGTAGATTATTGTTGTTGTTGTTCTTTGTGTTTTTGTATAGTTTTGTTTTGTTTTGTTTGGACAAGCAATTTAGGGGCAAGGAATCAGACCGGCACTGTGATATCTATTACCTATTGTATTGTTTTGGAGAAAGTGATTTTTGCATTTGCTCAACTCAATTGCTAATTCTTCCTCACTTCTGATTAAAGCTTACATCCCCAAGGGTATATTGTGCTTAGTATAGCAATTGACTGCTTAGCCTAATGATCCTATTTATCTATTGATTTTCAGTGCTAATGGAAAATTACAAATTTAATTTAGAAAGAGGTTTTTAAATATAGGCAGTTCTCACTTAGTGGCTGTCCAAAGTTATGACAGATCCCCCCAAAGATACTTATGATATGATTTTGAGTTTTGACAAATGATTGAGGTTGGGGCATTTAGCAACTGGTACACATTTATGATCATTTCAATTTGTGATATATATTTTTGCCAGTTTTTGGCATTTATTTTTTGTTTCTGGCAAAAACTGTACATTAGATATGTCTTGCTGTCTTGCTTAACAATAGAAATTTTGGATCCAATTGTGTCTGTAAATCAATGACTAACTGGTACATGGATTTCAACTGCCAAAATTCACCAGCTAGTATTTAACATTTATCTAGATATTCCATAGATTTTAGATATGTCATAAGAATTAGATGACCAGTTCTGTCTTTGCTCCACTAATATTATATGCAAGATTACAAAAATGTCAAGGATGGAAATAACAAAAGAATTTTCAGCAAAAATCTCAAATACTACCGGTACATACATCAGCATTGATATTTTTTCCAAGTAAATGGTGACAACCAAATTGAAAAATTCTAATTGCAGTGCCATATTTTCTCTTGAGACTCATTGAGTTTCATGAGTCTTTTACTGCTTGACTCAGTAAAAGATGCTTCCAAACAAAGTGGTTTCAATTATTAATGAGATGTATACTCCTGCATTTTTACTAAGCAAAGGAAATATATATTTTTGCTTAACATCCATAATTCACTTTGGATAAGGATCATATATTGCCAAGAGTTTGCTTATGGGGTTAGTTTTCTTTTTTCCCTCCAGATGAAGTATTCAGATTCTTAATGTTTCTTTTGACAGTACTATTAGAGTTATAGTAAAAAAAATTGTATATATGCAGGAGTTTTCTTATTTACATGAAAAAAATAAGCCACAGAATACACACAAAAAATCAAAAATCAAAATTAAAGACAGGTCAAAGGGAGTAAAATCACAATCAACTCTCCTTGGCATTTCAAGCAGATTAGTGTTCTTTTTGTCCCTTTAACTAACATTTGTATTTAATTATTTGTTAACACATCACAATTCTTGTATTATGTATTTATTCAGTATGTTTTTATGGCATATTATATCTAGAAACTCTCAAGGTGGCTTCAAAGAGATTCTCACACAAAAGTCACTTTCTGGACAGAACAAAAGTGCAGAAATGAAATACTGCTTATGCAAAACATGTTTCTCTATCAACAAATTAATTCACCTCCCTCATGTAGAATGGCTTTTGTGAAGAAGATACACAGAAGCCATAAGCAAAACATGACCTGAGTCCAGGAAACCAGGAAAAAATGACGGGAAAAAAGAACCCATCAAGATTGCCATTTCTTGACTCTTGCTTAAGAGGAGTATAAGATTGTTTTATTATAGCCTTTATAAATAACATTCTAGTATTTCTTAAAATTTACTATGGGCTTCTATCAAAAAGCCTGATTTCATTTTGTTCAGATTCTCAATCCATTTGTTTGCCCCGACCATTTTTTTTCTGTTCCACAGTGTGTCAGTTGAGTACATATTTCTTCGTGCACAAAATAATATCATACATATTTAACTTGTATATATTTATAATTGTTCTTATCAATATTTTATGTCACAGTTGTCACTTATTCTATTATCCTTAACTTTTAAGTCCTTAACTTTCAATAGTATATGTCAAGTTCATTTTCTTACTCTATCTAACTCATCTATTTATCAGTAACAATATGTTATACTATACTTATATAATTCAATTCTTTACTCTTCTATCCAACCATTCATAAAATAGATTCCAAATTTTATAATAGTCTTTTTCTTCTTGTTCTCAAATCGCCATTGTTGATTTATTCATTTCTGCACATTCCATTATTTTCTTAATTATTTCCTCTTCTGTCAGAATTTTTTCATTTCTCCAATTTTGTGCAAATACAATCCTAGCTGCTGTTAAAATATTAATAATCAAATACGTTATTTCTTTGTTATAACCCTCAGGCAAAATTCCCAATAAAAATGTCTTTGGTTTTAAGTCTACATGTTGTTTTATCATCTTCTCCAGCCACATGTGTATTTTAGCCTAATACTTTTTAGTCTCTGTGCATGTCCACCACATGTGGTAATATGATCCTGGTAACTTCTGGCATTTCCAACACTTCACTGACTTATCTTCAAACATCTTAGCACTTCTCATTGGGGATAGATGCCACCTGTAAAACATCTTATACAAATTCTCTTTATAGGCATTGACATAGTTAATTTACAATTTCTAGATCATAATATCTGCCATTTATCAAGATCTATTCCATATCCAAAATTTTTCCCCCACGCAATCATTGTTTCTTTTACTTGTTCATCCTCTAACTTCACTCCTAATAAATAACCATATAGTTTTTTAATCAACTTCTCATCAGTGCCTGTTAGGATTTTATCTAATTTAGTCAATTCCTTATAAAACCCAGTCATCTTAATGTCTTTTTCATACCTTGTATGTATTTGCAAGTATGAGTACCAATTTATATTTACCCCTTGTAAATCAAATTCTTGCTTTGTTTTGCGCTCACCCTTTTTGTTTAAAATATCATCATATCTGATTATGTGTTCCTTTTTAAATAACTGTGGATATGAAAAGGCTTCTAAAGTTGATAACTAGACTGGTATTTTCAAATAATGATAGTCTCTTATCTTTTCCCATACTGTTAATAAAGCATCTCTAATATAATGTCTCCTAAAATATCCATGTGCCTTACTTTCTTTATACCATAAAAATGCATGCCAATCCAATTGTAAATCATGTCCTTCTAACATTAGTAATCTAATTTTTCAATACAATCCATTCCTTCATCCACATCAATATTGTTGCCTGATAGTATAATTCCCAATTGGGTAATTCAAAACCCACTCTCAACCTTGCTTCCTGTAGTATTATTATCTTGATTCTTGCCTTTTTCCCCCGCCAGATAAATTTCATCATCATTTTATTCAAATCTTAAAAAAAAAAAAAAAGTTCAGTCTTATTGGAATCGTTTGAAATAGGTACAATATTTTTGGCAGTATGTTCATTTTAATTGTCGCTATTCTACCAATTAAGGATAGTTGTAGGTTTTTCCATTTTTCTAGATCTATCACAATCTGTTGTAATCATTACTCTTGCTGTTTGATTATATATCACTTTTAATGCATTCGTATACCTGTCTCCAAAACCCATCTCCCCCAATTGCATCAACATAAACTGCCAATTCACATTATCAAACACTTTCGGTGCATCTAAAAACACTAATGTCATTTGTTTTTCTGAGTGGGTTTCATAATATTCCAAAGTGTTCAATATTATCCTCATATTGTTTCTTATTTGTCTGAATGTATAAAATAGTTTAAATATCTTTTTAATCTTTCTGCCATTATTGAAGCAAATATTTTATAATCAGCATTTAGCAGGGATATTGGTCTGTAGTTTTTTATTTGTTGTGGGTCGGTATCTTCTTTTGGTATAAGTGTAACATATGCTTCTGTTCATTAATCAGGTATTTTATTTATTGTCAAAATTTCATTCAATAGTTTCAGCATTGTAGTAGAAATTGTATCCTGAATTGTCTTATAAAATTCAGCTGGTAGCCCATCCGGGCCAGGAGCTTTTCCAGTATTTTGTCTATTTATTGCTTCTATCAACTCCATTGTTGTTATTTTTTCATCTAACATGGTCTTTACTTCCTCGGGTATTTTTGGTAGTTCTGCCTCTTGTAGATATTGCTGTACTTTATTTTCTGATATTTGTCCTTTGATATATAATTTCTCATAAAATTTCTGTACTATTTTTTTTCTTCATTTTCATAACATAACATGTCATTTTCATCCATTAGTTGTGGTATCCTGTTTGATTCTTTTTCTTTCTTTAATTTGCATGCTAACCATCTCCCTGGTTTATTTGCATTTTCAAAATAATTCTGTTTAGCTCCTCTAATCTTTTGTGCAAGTTCTTCTTTTCCCATTAGTCCAATTTTGTGTTTAATTATATCCATTTGGTTTTTAGTATTTTTATGTTGTGGATATTTTTGTAAATCCTTCTCCAGTTTTTTATACTCTTGTTCTAAAGATTGTTTTTACTGTTATATATACACTAAACTATATACACTAAAGAATATATACACTAAACACTTTTTAGTGTTTACTGTATATATTCTTGTATAGGTTATAATTATCCCTCTGGTATATGCTTTCATAGTGTCCCATACATTTTGTAATGAGGTTTCTCCTGGTTTGTTTTCTTTAAAGAAGAAAGCCAACTCTTTTTCCAGATGTTTAATAAATTCTTTTTCTTTCAAAATTGAATTATTCAAAGTCCATCTTGATCTTTTCTTCTGTCCTTTTCATTTAATCCTTATTGGGTTGGGGTCAGCCCAAATGTTTGTATCAATATTTGCTTCTTGAATATTAGGTATTAAATCTGTTGACATCCAAATCATGTCTATTCTTGACCATGATAAATGTCTGTTTGAGTAGAATGTAAATTGTCTATTTTTGCTATTCAATTCTCTCCAAATATCTTTAATACTCAGCTCCTCCACCATCTTAAAAAAAGATTTAGGTAATATATTTCTTCTTGTTTGTTTTCTGTGTTTTATAGTCCAGTTCAGTATTTACAATTGCATTGAAATCTCCTAGAATGCATATCTTATCATAATCCAGTTCAATTATTTTATTATGTAGATTTTTATAGACTTGGTCTTGCTGGTTATTAGGAGCATAAATTACAATTAAAAGTACTTTTGAGTTATTATCTGTTATTTCAACCATCAATATTCTTCCTTCTTCATCTGCATAGATTTGCTTGGCTTTAATTGTATTTCTGATATATAAGATGACTCCTCTTTTATTTTGTTTTTGGTTTTTTAATAAAATTTTATTTGGGTTTTCACACATACAAAATACAAGTAAAACGTCTTTTTTGAAAATAGCATGGTCCCGGGTTGAACTTCTTTATACAGACAAAAAAATCTATTTCATGCTCCTTTTTGTGTTCTATTCCATATCTTATATTATTCTACATTTTCTATATAGTTTTTCCCCTCTTTTAATTTTCTCAATTTTATTTTGATTATCTCATCTCAATTCAAATCATTATATTTATACTTTTGTCTGTTCTGTTTCAATTTCATATTATCTTTTCTCATTAAACAAATTATACATTCTTATAATACACACTATATTCTTTTTTTAAAAAAAGATTATAGATATATGTAATTATATTCCATTCCATTCCAATTCAGTTCTATCATTAATAATCATTAAAATCTCAACATCTTTAACACTTCTTTTCAATTAAATATCATACTTCCTTAAAGACACATATAATCTCCATAATTATTTTTTCCCTTATTTCTCTTCACATAAGTTTTGTAAATCATTAAATATTCATTTTGTTACATTTATTTATTAACAAGCATTCCACTGAATTACAATAGCTATTTTATCAACATTTTAATCATACATTGTTTCATATTTTCTAAAATTATTTCTGTTTCTAATATATTCTGTTTCAAACATTTTAATCATACATTGTTTCATATTTTCTAAAATTATTTCTGTTTCTAATATAACAATACTATCTTATGTACCTTTGCAGAATCCCTTTTTTCATTAAATTTTCACCCATTATCTATAAATAGGCCCTGTTTCTCTATATTTTGTTTCTGTCCTTTATATCTTCTTTTTCTTTCTTTCTTCTCTCTCATCTTCTCCCTCCCCTTTTTACCCCCTTGTCTCTCTACTTCTAATTCTCTCTTCTGCATTTCCCTCTTCTGTTGCTTTCTGATTTTATACTTATTTTTCACTCTATTTTTTTTTTTTTTTTGGAGTTGTTTTTCCCATCTTAAACTTTCCATTCTTTTCCCCCCTTCCTTCCCCCCCCCCACCTAATATTACTTGTTCATTAAAGATGGCTTCTTCTTTGTCGCAATCTTCTTGTTCTGCAGGCATTTCTTGTTGTTTCTCATAGTTCCAAATCTCAATTTCTAAGAACTGAAATACGAAGCCAAAAGAACTTTTTGTGCATCTTCTTTGTACTTTTTAAGTTCCATTTTCAGTTCTTCTAAAAGTGAAGCCATTTTAAACAGTTTTAAACAACCACCTGATTGATTTTAGTCATTCAAATACAATAACCAAAAATCCAGAAATCATCAAGTAATCCAAATAGTCCCAAGTTATTTCTTCTTATTTCTTTTTCCACTTTCTCTTCCTGGGGTTTTTCTTGAGGTATTTCAGTTAAAATGTATCTTTTGGAAGTCTTGTTGAGATTTTGCTGTAAGTTCTTTTTAATTCCAGGCAGTCTCCTCCCTTCCAGATCCTGCCCTTTTATTCTTTTTCTCTCCTTTCCTGTTTTCAAAGCTTTTGATTATCCAGAAATCTTTATTATCCCTTTGACTTTTTATTTTCAGCATTAAATGCCTATTAATGTCAAAGTGGATTTTTTCCAATTTCTTGCTTAAGTCTCTTAGCTGTCGGTATAGGAAAAGGAGAAAAAAAAAACCCAAATCTTTTCCCTTTTCTCTCTCCTTTGCAGCTTAAAAATCTTCTTAGGGTACAATGTTATTGTTTTTTTAATAGTTTCAATTCCAGGGTACCTTATTTGTTGCTTTTACTGTTTGACCCGGTCAACCAAAACTTTCTCTTCTTATCTTCCTCCTGCACATTCTTTTCCGGTCGAGTTCTTCTTTGTGGTGGCCATTTCTGACCACCACTACAACTGCCTTCGGGAAAGGGAGTAATGGCCAGCTGGGGAGGAGAGATGCAGCTCTCCTCAACCCTGCAGGCAGTCTCCCCCTTCTTCACCACTTCTACGGGGTGGCTTAGCCCCGAAACCAGCCAGCTCGGGGTGCTCCAGTGGCGAGCACGGATTGAAGCCTCACAGAGTTTTGTTCTGTCACCGAAGAAGCTCAAACCAGAAGTCCTACTCCTCTTTTATTTTGTTGTGCCAGTGATGTAAATATAGTCCCAATTCAAGAGCAATTCAACAAATGCGTGTGTTGTCTTTTGATATGCACTTCTTGTAAGGAAATTATATCCATATTTAACTGTCCTAGTTTGTGGACTATCTTTTTCCTTTCAATAGCTGAATTTAATCCATTTATATTTAACAAAATCAGTTTCTTTTCCTCTTCCATTATTATTTACACTTTATAGTTAGGATTTATTGCTCTTGTTGTTCTCTGTTCCCTTGGTTCTGTAATTATCGTTTGGCTACCTACTGCTCCGTCCTCCTTTCTTGTCTCCTCCCTTTGTTCCTTCTCCATTTCCTTTGCCATTTCTGCTCGCATTTTAGCCCCAACCATTTTTGAGCCACTGAGCATTCTTTCACTAGTAAACATACTCAAAACTTCATTAGGCTATAATCGTTTTCCAAAGACAGTATAATCAATTTCTAGTTCATGGGAGACACGCAACCAAAACGTCTTTTGTTCTGGCCAGAAACAGAAATCCCAGAGCTAGTATTACTGCAGGTTACCAACAAAGAAATCAACAACAGATTTCTTGGCAATGGTATATAAATTAAAAATGGGCTTAATGCAGTTTTTTAAAAAATTCAGTTCAGTGCAACAAGCCACAATCCAAGCTACCTCCCACATGAAATGTCATTACATGTTATCACACCACCTACTGCAGTCTTCTACAGTTATAAAAACACATATAAAAGCAATACCTCTACACCAGTGCCAGGATTAAAACTCTTTCTCTTGGTTCATTCCAAGCTGGAAATGAGGCACACCATACAATCAGTAGAAAGTTTTTTAAAAATGTTTATTTCAGTTGCTTTGAGTAGATTGCTACACCCACATTTCTTTGTTTCTCCTTTTATAAGGTTTTGCTGTTTAGAAATTTAGCCAGTTATTCCCTTCATTGATTTTCCAAACCAGAAAATAACAGATTAGGTTTAAGAAAGAAAAAAAGGTAAACAAAGAAGACAGAAGTGCAAAAAGGAAAAGAAGTAAAGAAAAGTAGTAAAAGAATGGCTTTCTTTGTTACAGATATGAATTTTTAAAAATACATCAAACTTTTACAAATGAAGGCAAATATACATGTCCCAGGATAATGTTGCAGGATCCAATCTGGGTTGGTCATTGTCTTGTAGAAAATTAGGTTTTATCTTGTAGAAAATTAGCACCCACCCCTTTTCTCGAAGAATGAACTATTTTAGGAAATATTTAAGGCACAATATTATATTTCCCTGGATGAGAAATGGAGAAACATGTTTTTTTAGAGGGAGAAAGCAGCGGCCACCTTTCTTAATAGCCCTCGGCAGATGTCAGCACTTAAGAGATAAAGAGCCTATTGAAAGAAGCCAAGTATCTAGGTAGCTCTATTCATAGACAAAGCAAATACTGCATGCAGAAATCTATTCAAGACAGGATATTTTTTAAATTCCCTGCAGCATAAAGGTCTGCACAAAGGTAGGATTAGCCCCCAGACACAATAGCAATTGCCCAACACCTCTTCATTGCATCACCCTCAGAAACTTCAACCAACATTAGCTCAGACAAACACCTAGAATTTATACTTTGTGTATAGAGCCAGTTATGACCTCTACATAATCCCTACATGGCCCCATGGGAGTCTGACAATAGCCAATAGAATACATGTTCTTGCACAGGAACAGGAAGTTCAAGTGCAAAGCCCAAGAGAAGCTGTAAAAAAACCCCACTCTCAACTCCATGTTGTCAGCTGCACCAGCACCACAAACATGTGTCCTGTTCATCAATAAATGGACCCTCAATTTTGCCATTTCCATCAATTCTATCAGCTTCATCATTCATTCTTCCATTGCAGCTATTTGTAAATCATTCTACCTTTCTACATATAAAAGTCTCACTGCTGGTGTCATATATAAAAGCAAGTTCCTCTTTGTTTGATCATTAAACTCAACTCTTTGGTTTCAATTTACATTCACTTTTAAAACCTTTTAGATCAAAATACCTACTAGAGTCCAGTATTTTTTAACTTTTTTGCATGTCCACCAGCGATGGGGAAAAAAATGTACCTTCAGTTTGCTTACATTACCAACAAAAGTTTGAAACTCCCTTATACATTTTTCACTGTTTATCCAATAACTTATACAAAAATGCATCATTTTATAAAAAAATTATCTTTTAATTTAACCAATAATGACAAATGAAATGGAATGCATTACTTATTACAAAGGTTTACTTATTTTAGAGTGAAGGCAGATACCTCTTTCTATATTTTGTTTCTTTATCTAAAACCAAAGCAGAATTTTTCAAAATAGGCAGTTTATCTAAAATGGGTGTTTTTCTATGCATAAAATATATGTTTTCCTTTACATAGGTAAGCCTGCATTTTGGTACATTATCTCTATCATTTCTAATGGAGAAGGCAGCTCTTTTACAGTGACACTAAAATTGCCTATTTACTACCAACTCTACAATCTTTAAATGTAAAAAACAATTTCAACAGCAGCAACTTTGTACGTTTTCTTCTAAAGAATTGCTGTACTGAAATTTGGACTTTGCCCACCTTGGTTTGACTATTTCTTGCACATTAATATTGTAATTTTGCATATGTAAGAAATAATATTCCATTAGATTTTTTTTAAAAAAAAAAAAATACTGCCACACGTTTATTGTTTCAAAAAACTGGAAAGTAGATATAAAATCATAATCCCATACAGTGAATATATTTAGAATCATACTTTCCATCCATGTTGTCTATTATTAACCATATGGATTAATATAAATTTTTATCTAGAATAGCCCATATACTCTGTTTCTATTTGGAAAGAAGAGGCTGTCTATAATAGTTAAATCTTGTGCTATTTCAGATAAAAAATAAAAGAAAATATTCTCCCTGTTCACCATTTTATTTATGTTTTCCTACCTTGTGGCTAGCATACAAATAGGGAAAATTTAAATTTTAAATTACATAGCAAAATTATTATTTGAAATAAAATAATTAATGTTTCTCCTTTTGTTAAACATAGTTAGGATCATCAATAATTTGTAGATTAAGTGTATTTTAAATTATTGCAGAATTCCATAAAACATGCAACTGAGTGTGGGCTTTGCGCTGAGGCTGCTGTCTAAACATGCTAGTTGTTAAATAATTCATATCTCTCCATTAATAAAATTCTTAACAACTACCTTTGGGAGTAAAATTATAACGTAATAAGAATATTTAAGCCAAGCTAGTTTTCAATATGTCTAATTCTGTAAACTCTCAGAGGCAAAAAAAAAAAAAGGTTGTTTCCCAATGAAAACCATATGAGTTGATTGTCTAGAAAAATGTTGAGACTTTTGAAATATGTTCATTCAAAGAGATCTTTAAAATCCTTTCCCTTTTTGTTAAAAATACTATGCTTTCTGTTTAAATTCTATCAATGATAATTAGGATTAGTTTTATAATGTTTGCAACTTTATCCTCCTCCTCCTCCTCCTTCTTCTTCCTCTTCCTCCTCTTCCTCCTCCTCTTCTTCTTCTTCTTCTTCTTCTTCTTCTTCTTCTTCTTCTTCTTCTTCTTCTTCTTCTTCTTCTTCTTCTTCTTCTTCTTCTTCTTCTTCTTCTTCTTCTTCTTCTTCTTCTTCTTCTCCATCATCATCATCATCATCATCATCATCATCATCATCATCATCATAATTGAAAAAGACTTTGAAGGTCTTCTAGTTCAACCCCTCCTGCTCAAGCAGGAGATCCTATACCAGTGATGGCTAATCTTTTCAACACCAAGTGCCCAAAGCACGTGCATGCATCCCTCCAAAATGCAATGCACAAGTGTGCTCCGCACATGCGCAAACAACCCAGTGACCCTTGCACATGCAAGCATGACCCTGCGTGTGCTTCCCACCCCCATGTATGTGCATCATTGAACCAGCTGGCCAGCAGGTGGTGCATGCACACATGTGCGGCAGAGCTGAGCTGGGATGACGGCTCGCATGCCCAGAGAGAGGGTTCAGTGTGCCACGGTCATGTACCATTCCAGACAAGTGGCTGTTCAATCACTTCTTAAAGGCCTCATGTAGCACCAAAACCCCTGAAAGCAAGCCGTTCTACTGGTTGATTGTTCTCACTGTCAGGAAATTTCTCCTTAGCTCTAGTTTGCTTCTCTCTTTGGTTAGTTTCCATTCATTATTTCTTGTTTTGCTTTCTGATGCTTTGGAAAATAAGTTGAGCCCCTCTTCTTTGTGGCAGCCCCTCAAATATTGGAACACTGCTTCTCTGTCCACTCACTGATATTATATTTTATATCAATTCCCTTTTTATTCTTCTTTTCATTTATTTGTTTGATCTTTATTTTTTTAAAAATGTCTAGCTGTATAGTGTAGCATCATTCTCGTATTTGATTTTGTAAGCCAGCCACAGTTACTGTGGATCCAGGAAATTATAGATCAGCCTGACATCCATACCTGGGAAGATTCTGGAAAAGAGAATCAAGCAATAAATCTGCAAATACCTAGAGGTGTTATTTATTTAATTTCCTGACAGTGAGAACAATCAACCAGTGGAATGGCATCTATCTAGAGAGAAGTATGCAGTAGGGTACCCTAAGGCTCTATCTTAGGCCCAGTACTTTTCAATGTTTTCATCAATTATTTAGTTGAAGGGATAGATGGGAAACTCATCACATTTGCAGATGATGCCAAGCTGGCAGGAATAGCCAACAACCCAGAAGATAGACTTAAGATTCAGAAGGATCTTGATACATTTGAACACTGGTCCCTATCTAACAAAATGAAATTCAATGATGAAAACAGTAAGGTTCTACATTTAGGCAAGAAAAACCAAATTCACAAGTATAGTATAGGTGGTACTTGGCTCAACAGTAGTAACTGTGAGAAGGATCTTGGAGTCCTAGTGGTGAATCACTTAAATATGAGCCAGCAGTGTGCTGCAGCTGCCCAAAAAGCCAATGCACTCCTAGGTTGCATTAACAGAAAGGTAGAATCAAGATCACCTGAAGTTTAATACAGCTTTATAATACTTTGGTAAGGCCACACTTGGAATACTGCATCCAGTTTTGGTTATCACAATGTAAAAAAGATGTAGAGGCTCTAGAAAGAGTACAGAGAAGAGCAACAAAGATGATTAGGAGACTGGAGGCTAAAAGATGTGAAGGATGATTGCAGGAAGTGGGTATGCGTAGTTTAATTAAAAGAAAGACTAGTGGTAACATGATAGCAGCGTTCCAATACCTAAGAGGCTGTCACAAGGAGAAGGGGTCAATTCATTCTCCAAACATCTGAAGGTAGAAAAAAGAAGCAATGGATGGAAACTAATCAAGGAGAGAAGCAACCTAGAATTAAGGTGACATTTTCTGACAATTAAAACAATTAATCAATGGAACAACTTGCCTCCAGAAGTAGTGCGTGCTTCAATACTGTTTTAAGAAGCGATTGGACAGCTATTTGTCTGAAATGATATAGGATTTCCTGCCTGAGCAGGGGTTGGACTGGAAGATCTCAATGGTCCCTTCCAACTCTATGGTTGCTGATGATGATGTTGTTATTCATAAATCAGCATCTATTTATTCTTTTCTTTGATTGTGATAGAATATAACTATAGCCTATAGGCACTGATCTATTTTCAATGACTGTAAAAGTTAGAAAGATCTTTGTCTCCTGCACACACACACACAGAGCACATGTAGAAGCTTATTAGAGATTCTCTTTAGAGATTCTAGGGAAAAGAGAATTAATTTACACAGTTTGAAATATTTCATCTCAGTTGCAACATGTGAGATATTATTCAAATACTGTCTCCACATAAAAAGTGAGATCTAACCCCGAAAAGGGGAGCTGAAATTTGAAGAAAGAAAATAGGAGAAATTTTCAGTTAATGTTTCATCCAGACATCTTCCAAAAGCAGAATGACTGGAATGGGACCAGAATTAAGGGCCAGATGGTGCTAATGGAACAGCATGGTTCTATATTTAATTGCTCCTGCTATAGAAAAAGTTGAACAAGTTAACTGAAATGAAAGGTAAAGAATCACAGCTACTAGCTGCTCAGTTGCAGTTTTGTTTCATTTCTGACATAGAAGGAAAAATTATCTACCTTTTCCTCTACTTACAGTATATCACAGACAAAACTCTGTTAGTGCCCTGTATTTAGACAGAGCGGGTTTAGTGCTTAAGGTTTCGTGTATATTTTGAACTTCTACATGTCAGGTATTTGCTGGTTGCTAAAATAAATTGTTCACCAGACTAACAGGTTTCCTGTGATTCCCAAATCCCAGGGCCCAAATTACAAATCAAATTTGAATAATCTGGGTGGCTGCCAGCTGTACTTCTAATGTTAAGCTCAGCAACTGTGGAAGGAAGACAAGTTTTCTTTCCTTTAAAGTTAATTGTTCCTTTTAAGGACACACATTTTAGAATTATGTTATGTTATTGTCATGTTATGATGTAAGGAACCACAGTGAATATGAATATAGGTAGAAGACAGACAGACAGACAGACAGACAGATGATAGTTTTTCATGTTCTATCATGTCTAATTCTCACTGGCTGCAGTTTCCTTGGCATAATTTTTCAAAAGTGGTCTGCCATTGCCTCTTTCCTAGGGCTGAGGTAAAAGGACTAGTTCAAAGTCAATGTTTGCAGAGAACCTGGGAAAATTTAAATTACTGAAAATGATTGCTTTGACTTCATTGCTTCAACAGTTCTAGTAATACAAGTAAGAATTGAATTAATTAAATAAGAGGTGAAAACTTTTTGCATTTTTAAAAATTTTTAATAACATTTTTAATTAATTAATTTAATCCTGTGATGCACATTTCATTATTTCTTCCTCCTACAGAATATCTGCAGTTTACTGAAATTTATATAATGTAAATCAAGATAGTCATTAAGACATTTCCCTTATTTGCTGAAATTCTAGCCTAGAAGTTCCTGATCTGTTTTTATATAATTTATTAATTTATAAAACCTATTTTACCTGCCTCATTTTGAAATGACTCTTACAGATGTTGTTTTGTCTGCAAGAAACTAGGCATTTTGAGGTTAGCTTCCCTCCCTACTAACCATTCCCGTTGCTTTTCACTCTCCTCCCATACCCCATTTAAAATTACAGATATTGTTTTCCTCTTCCAACCTGTTTCGAATGGACAGAAAGAAGCATTTCATAGTAACAGTGATTGTAGTGATTGTCAGGACATCCACAGTTAGGAACGGGGTAAAGTTCACATAGAAAGGTCAAAGCTTTGGTTGCCCAGTTGCAGTCTCCATCTTGAGTGTTTGTCTCTTCCCCAGAGATATCTCTGAAAATTATATTTCACTAGAGATGCATTGATATTTTTTTTTTTTGCTGTATTGCTTCTACTCATCTTTTTCATTGATCTGAAAGAAACAGTTAATAAGTGATTATTATTTTTCCGCATTTAGTTACTTTATTTGTTAAGCAATTGAAATGAGAAAACATTTCTTTTATAAAATACCAAGAAATGTAATGGGATTATGGTCTGAAAACAAAATCCAGATTTAAAGTTAGATTAGTTTATTGTGAGATTTTGTCATTTACAGAAGGAGAGCAGATGATTTAAATACATTTCATTATTCAAAATCCTCAGTACATTTTCAGTCTTTTCTATAGCTTAGCTCTGATGCTAATAATAACAATGCTGAAGAAAAAAAACAGCAGAAAAGAAAGAAGAATCATGATTGATGGGTGGCACAGGAGAGTTATATTCAATGATTAACAGTTTATACTCAACTCAAGTGATGTTTTTTATTAGACTGCCATAAGTTGCCCATCAGAGCAGCTTGAATGGTTCATAAGAGAGGGGAGAAGAGGATGTTTCTCAGTAAAACTACAACCACTCATGTGCTAAGTAGGGTGGCTACATCAATCAGTCAATCAAATTCTCAGATGAATTGTTGGCCTGATTCTCATGAGACTCATAACTTTACTTTCAAGATATATCTATCTATTTAATTATTTTCAAGAATTTTCACCCAGGAGATTGAAATGTCTGGTCATGTAGGTTGAAAATTGAAATATAATGCAACATAATGTATAATATATGCCATTTTCATATGGAATATTAGATATTGTATTCCTACTTTATTGTGAACACCTTAACAGTGAATAGATTCATCCTCAGTTTATTTGAGTATTTTATTCTAAATTTAAAGGAGAAAGCAACTTATATAACGGAAGAAGTTAATAAATAGGCTATCAAATACATAGTTAATGCAGACACCAGTAAATTAGTTCACTTGGAATTGTGCTCTGATAAAAACCCCATTTATTTCAATAAGACCAGAGATGTAAATATTCCTGGAGGAACTGAGTTCTTCCTATAATTGTTATGCAATAGAACTTACTGAACAATTGAGTTTCATCCTTCAGCTTTTTAATATACTCTATATGGATATTTGTCAGGGAAATGAAATTCTAGTCTACAGTCTTGCATAGTTTTATCATAATGATTGCCAAGAAAAAAAGAGGAAGGAAAACTTCCACTGAATGAACTGAAATCTGTTTGCTTAATGCCTATGCCTTTATTCCACAAACAGCTGGAAACTACATCAAGTCTTATCCAAATCACAATTTCTTTAAAACAGCTATACTGTAAGAATTGGTCCTTTCATATATTTAGAGAGATGCAAAAGTATCCTGTATGTTATACTTTATTAATATAAATGTGAACAGACCAAAGTGGTCTTTTGCTTTTCCCATTTTTCTTATCTCTATTTTCTTTGATTTTCTGTTCTGATATTCAAATGCTTATTAAAACAGACCCCCTTTGCCCCATTCAAATGCTTATTTTCTATGAAGAACATTTTTGACATTTTTGGAAAATGAACTCCTGGATTCATTAAGCAGCTCTTCCAAGTTCCACCCCCATATGATTTGTACAGTAATGTCATTCCATTATATATTGCAGAGAATTAATAAGGAAGCTACTCAGAAATTATTGTTTATTGATCAGGGTATGTCAGTTGCCTACATTTTCTATTAACTTCACTGGTAGGCAGAGAAGATTAAAACAATTACAATTGAAATATAAACCCTATTTGAAATCCTTATGAAATCCTCATTTAAAAAAAAAGAGCAGAATTGTCTTTTTCATTAAGATAGTTGTAAAGGTTAGCGAATTTAATCCTGGCAGTAAATAAATTTCAACTAATATTTTAAAATACTTTGTTTAACTAATAATCTAATATATTATTTTCTTGGGAATCATAAATCAAACATACCATAAATATTGGTCAATATGAAATATACTTATGAATGTTTTCACTTCACAAGAGAAATATAACATCATTTATAACAGTATTTTTAATTAACCAATGTGTATGAATATTTATTTTTCTATTCCACAAAGCTAGTAATTATTTTACTTCCACTGACTAGTTGTTCCAAAATACAATACCAATCACAATTATTGTTCTATTGAATTTCTGTCCATAATCAACCATACTTTTACTGGATCATCCTGAAAAAAAACCTGGAAAGAATATAAATATACATTAAGGTTTTTTTTTTTCACTTAAACAAGATTCCTTCAATATAGATTTTTTCACTGATTCAAGATGCTCTTATTAGTGACTGAAAAGTCATTGGATTTATTTAAAAAATGTAAATGCTGTCATATGAAGTTTTCATACTGGAACATATCACAAAACAGTTCTGCTAATCGCAGAGGTACATAGGTTAATGCACAAGCGTGCAGGACAAAAACATGCATTTATTACACAGAAAGAAAGATTTAACTCCTTGTATCTTAATTGAATTATCTATTTTTCAAAGGAGTTTAATTGTTTCTTAGACTGATTAATATAGTTTTAGCAGTGGAAGTCATCACAAAAATCAGGCCTTAGGAAATGTTATATATATTCTCCAAGCTGTGAACTTGACTTTGTTCTGTATTATCCTTGTGTCCATAAGAATGTGCACAGGAAAATGGAAACATGCTAGAAGAAATTATTGTTCTTTAGGATGTGACATTCTCAGATAACAGATGACAGATAATCAGAGTTGGAAGGGACCTTGTAGGTCATTTAGTCCAACTCCCCGCCCAAGCGGGAGACCCTACACCATTTCTAACAAATGACTTGAAAGACTCAAGTGATGGCACTCCCACAACTTCCGAGTGCAAGCTGTTCCATTGGTTGATTGTTCTCACTGTCAGAAAGTTTCTCCTTATTTCCAGGTTAAATCTCTCCTTGTTCAGTTTCCATCCATTATTCCTTGTCTGGTCTACAGGCACTTTAGAAAATAGCTTGACCCTTTCCTCCCTGTGGCAGCCCCTCAAATATTGGAAGACCACTATCATGTCTTCCCTGGTCCTTCTCTTTACTAGACTAGCCAAGCCCAGTTCCTGCAAACGTTCATTGTATGTTTTAGCCTCCAGTCCCCTAATCATCCTGGTTGCTCTTCTCTGTACTTTTTCTAGAGTCTCAACATCTTTTTTATAATGTGGTGAACAAAACTGGATGCAGTACTCTAGGTATGGTCTCACTAAGGCTTTATAGAGTGGTATTAGTACTTCCCTTGATCTTGATTGTATCCCTCTGTTAATACAATTTAGGATTGCATTAGCTTTTTGGGGTACTGTTGCACACTGCTGGCTCATATTTAGCTGATTGTCCACTAAGACTCCAAGATCCCTCTCATAGTTACTGCTATTGAGCCTGGTTTCACCCAGTCTGTATGTGTACTTTTGGTTTTTCTTGCCTAAGAGTAGGGCTTTACTTTTCTCTACATTGAATTTCATTTTATTAGATACAGCCCAGTGCTGTAGTCTGTCAAAATCCATCTGGATCGTGAGCCTATCTTCTTGGGTGTTAGCTATTCCTGCCAGCTTAGTATCATCTGCAAATTTGATAAGTTCCCCTTCTATTCCCTCATCTAAGTCGTTAGTGAAGATATTGAAGAGTACTGGACCTAAGACGGAACCTTGTGGCACCCCACTGCTGACTTCCCTCCATGTAGACTTAGACCCATTAAGGACTACTCATTGAGTACGGTTTGTCAGCCAGTTGCAAATCCATCTAGTCATGGTGCTATCTATTCTACTTTTTTCTAGCTTACTAAGAAGTAGGTTGTGGTCTACTTTGTCAAATGCCTTGCTGAAATCTAAATATATTATGTCCACAGTATTTTGCTGGTCTACTAATTTAGTCACTTTGTTGAAGAATGAAATAAGATTGGCTTGGCATGATCTGTTTTTAACAAACCCGTGCTGACTGCTAATTATTACTTTACTTGTTTCTAGATGTTGGCAGATCTGTTTTTTTAATTATCTTTTCCAGTATCTTCCCCAATATTGATGTTAGGCTGATTAGTCTGTAGTTTCCTGGGTCTGTTTTTTTTCCCTTTTTTGAAGATGGGAACCACATCAGCTCTTTTTCAGTCCTCTGGTAGTTTCCCGGTGCTCCAGGATTTTTGAAAGAGGTGCAGTGGTTCTGAGATGACCTCTGCCAGCTCCTTTAAAACTCTGGGATATAATCCATCAGGCCCTGGTGATTTGTGTTCATCAAGATCAGACAGGTGTTCTCTCACTATTTATTTATTTTTTTTGCTTATTTTAACTTTTATTTCTTGTCTGTCTTTTTTTTTTTATAAAAGTTTTCTTTAAGTTTTCACAAAACATATAAATACAAATAAAATATCTTTTTTTTAGAACAGCGTGACCCCGGGTTATCACTTCTCCATACAGACATAAACTCAATACATATTTATCTTATACATTCCAATCCATATAACTATTTTCACAATTTTTTCAATAGCTTTTCCCTTTCTTTACTTCCTATAGCCTTATTTTAAATTATCTCATTCCTTTCTTAATTCAATTACATATCTTTTTCTAATTTTTAAAATCTTTCTAATCAATGTTTTTATACTTTCGTCTGTCCTGTTTACAATTTCATATTATCTTTTCTCATAAAACAAATTTTCCCCTGTAATTACTAGACTGGAGTGTAACACCTTTGTATCTTTTTTCAAATCTTGTTTAAAAATTTAAGTTACACATTTACAGTCATAACATTTATTTTTTAACCTCTATTTTATAACACATGCCTATTTTCAATCGAATTTTGCTTGGTACATTCCCTTAAAAATACACACTAAATTGTTAAAATAAATATATATATATATATATATGTATATATATCTGTCTATATATGTATAACAATAGCAAATGGAATAATTATTCTATTCAAGTGCAGCTCTGCCATTAATATTAATAACAATCTTTTACATTTCTATTTCTTTTAACGAACATTACCTCGTAATATCAGTTGTCTTTCACTTTAATTATCTATATTTCATATTTTACTTATTACTGTCTTTAAATAAAAAACAAAACAATAGTTATTAACAGTAGTCAATAAAATTATTATTCTTATTCAAATTCATCTTGTCAACTGATAAAAATCTTCCATGTTTCTTTTCAGTTTTTTTAAAACTTTCTTTTTAAATCATTAAGAGCCTTATTCTCTTTACAAACAAATATTCCATTACACATCAATACAACTTTTTTCTATCACTTTAATCATCTAAACATATTTTCTAACCCTTTTCTATTTCTAATATAACAATGCTATCCCATGCACCCTTGTAGAATCCTTTCCTTAAGTTAAATTTTAACCATTGTCTCTGTGTCTTTTAAATAGCTTTATACCTTTAATTCTTGTACGTTTTTCCTGTACCTTTATATCTTGTTTCTGTCTTTTGTAGCTTTTTTTCTTTCCCCCTTCCCTCTCTCCTTCTCCCTCCCCTTTTTATTCCCTTTTCTATCTGATTCTCCCTTCTGTGATCCTCCCTTCTGCTTGTTCCTGATATTATGATTGCTTTTCAAATTACTCTTTTTGTTGTTGTTGCTTCAATGCTTAAGTTTTTAACTCCCTTTCCCCCCTTTCCCTTTTTTACCCACTTAAAGTTGCTTGGTCATTAAAGATGGCTTCTTCTTTATCCCGCCCTTCTTGTTCTGCCAGTGTTTCTTGTTGTTTTTCATAATTCAAAATCTCCATTTCTAAAAATTGAAATACGAAGCCAAAAGATCCTCTTCCCTCTTGTGCTTCTTTTTTTTTCTTTAAGTCTTGTTTTTAACTCTTCAAGGAGTGATGCCATTTAAAAAAAAATTTAAACAACCCCCAATTGATTTTATTTTGTTTCATTAGGATCCTCCATCCAAAGTTCCAGGAATCATCCAATAATCCAAAAACTGTTTCTTGCTTCTTTTCTCACTTTCTCTTTCAAGGGGCTTTGTTATCTTGTAACAAAGTTTCAGCTACAATGTATCTTTTGCAAGCCTTGTTAAAATACCACTATCGGTTTTTTAAAGTTCCAGATGGTCTCCTCCATTTTCCAGATTCCACCCTCTTGTTTCCTTTTTCCTCCTCAGCTTTCTTTCTTTTTTAAAGAAAATTTTTAAATTATCCAAGAATTTTTATCCCTTTGACACTTTATTTTCAGCTGGAAGTAGCCTATTAATGTCAAAGTGGATTAGTATCAATTTCTTATTCGAATCTCTTCTTAATGTTCCAAGTCAGTTAAAACTGTTGATGTTAGAGGGAAAAAGCCAATTCTGTTTCCTTTCCCTTTCTCTTTCGCAGCTTAAAATCTTTTTTAGGAATAGTATTAGTCTTTAAAATTCAGGTCCCAGGTACCTTAAATAGATGTTCTCCATTCAACATGGTCAGTCAAACTTTCTCCTTTAAACTTATTTATTTATTTATTTTTATTTTATTTATTTGATTTGCCAATTGTTTACAAGATAATAAGTATAAGTGTATACATAGTTGTGAATACATGAAATGGGTACATATAAGAAAAATAAAAGAAGAATAAGAGAAACAATAGGACAGGGACGGTAGGCACATTGGTGCGCTTATGCACGCCCCCTACAGACCTCTTAGGAAAGGGGTGAGGTCAATAGTAGACAGTCTAAGGTTAAAGTTTTTGGGGTTTGGGGAAGAAACTACAGAGTCAGGTAGAGTATTCCAGACATTGACCACTCTATTGCTGAAGTCATATTTCCTGCAATCAAGTTTGGTGCGGTTAACTTTGAGTTTGTATCTATTGTGTGCTCTTGTGTTGTTATGGTTGAAGCTGAAGTATTCATTGACAGGTAGGACATTGCAATGTATGATTTTATATACCATGCTTAAATCAGACTGAAGACGGCGTAATTCAAGGTTTTCTAGTTCTAGAATTTCAAGTCTGGTGGCATAAGGTATTCTACAACGAGTAGAGGAGGAGAACTCTTCTTGTGAAATATTTCTGGACTTTCTCAATTGTGCTAATATCAGATACGTAATGTGGGTTCCAGACTGATGACCTGTATTCGAGTATTGATCTAGCAAATGTTTTGTATGCTCTGGTTAGTAGTGTGATATTACCAGAGAAAAGCTACGTAGGATTAGGTTAACAACTCTTAATGCCTTTTTGCTATGTAGGTGCAGTGGGCTCTAGCACTTAGATCATTAGAGGTGAGTATTCCAAGGTCCTTTACAGAGCTTGGGTCATCAACAAGATCTTGACTATTCAGCTTGTATTTTATTTTCTGATTTTTTTTGCCAATATGTAAGACAGAGCATTTATTTGTTGAGATTTGAAGTTGCCATTTGTTTGACCATTCTGATACATAGTCAAGATCTTTTTGTAGGGTAGCAGTATTGTCTGTGGTATTGAACAGCTTTACATCATCAGCGATGATGACTTCCTTCTGCACAATCTTGTCCGGTAAGGTTCTTCTTTGAGGTGGCCATTTCTGATCACCACTGCAACCGCCTTTGGGAAAGCGAGTAATGGCTAGCCGAGGAGGAGAGATGCGACTCTCCTCAACCCTGCTGACAGCTCCCCTTTCTTCACCACCTCTACAGGGTGGCTTCAGCCCCGAATCTGGGCGGCTCAGGGCGCACCAGCGGCGAGCACGGATCAAAACCGTGCACGATCGTGGATTTCAGTCCGTCGCTGAAGAAGCCCGAACAGGAAGTTCTGGTCTTTAGTAGTTATGTTTTTGGTGGGTTGAGTTATAGTTTCTTTTTGCATGAAGACGGATGCAAAGAAGGAGTTAAGCAGTTCTGCTTTCTCTCTGTTACCTGTTACTTCCTTGCCATCTTCTCTCTTTAGTGGACTGACTGTTTCTTTCATTATTTTCTTGTTATTTATATGTTGGAAGAAACTTTTTTTATTATCTTTGACTTTTGTTGCAAGTCTTTGTTCATTATGAGCCTTTGCTGCCCTGATTCTTTACAGATTCTGGCTATCTGCTGATATTCTGCCTTAGTTGTATGTCCTTCTTTCTATTTTTTGTACTTGTCCTTTTTTTTTCTTCAATTTGTCAGAAAGATCTTTGTGCAGCCATGCTGGTTTCTTCTTGGATTTCTTGTTTTTCTTTCTCAGTAGTATTGTGCTACTGAGTAGTATAAGTTCTCTCTGAGTTTATTGAAATCAGCTCTTTTAAAATCCAAGATTCTGGTGTCATTATGTTCTGTTGCTTTTGTTTGTGTTCTGTTGAATTCTAGTATGACATGGTCACTCTCACCCAAGGTTCCTGCAGTTTCAACTCCCTCTATCACTTCTTCTCTGTTTGTCAGAATTAAGTCCAGTATGGCTTTCCCTCTAGTTTCATCCTCTACCTTTTGGACAGCAAAGTTGTCAGCTAGGTTGGTTAGGAACTTATTTGATTTCTCACTTGGTGCAGAATTAGTTTTTCAATTGACATCAGGATAATTGAAGTCTCCCATTACTATTGTTGTGTGTTTCCTGAATATGTTTGTTAGTTGGCTGGCAAAAAGGACATCTATTTTTTCTGCTTGATTGGGTGGCCTATAATATACACCTATGGCCATGTCATTCTTTTTTTCTTTTATATTGACCCATATGCATTCTAGGAGGTTTTCATCTTTGGTTTCATGCATTTCTGTAGCAATATAGTGGTCCTTTACATACAGTGCAACTCCACCTCCTCTTTTATGGGATATGGTGTTTTTTTTTTTTAATAGGTGGAATCCTTCTACCAGTATGTTCCAGTCATGGGGTCATCCCACCAAGTTTCTGTTATTCCAACTATATCAAATTTACCTTCATGTATTCGTAGTTCGAGTTCACCTTGTTTGTTCCCCAGACTTTGGGCATTTGTATAGAGGCACTTGAGATCTTTATGTCTGACACTGTGTTTACTGTCTGCATAACCTGTATTGTGCCTGCCTGCCCCTACTTTCATGCCACATGTTTGATTAATTCACATGGTATGGCACTCACTATTAAATGCTTGGTTTTGGTTGACATCAAGGTTGATAATCTTACCTGCACAAACATCTAGTTTGCATGCACTGGTAACCTTATTAGTTTTAGGTTGCTGTTCTGTATCCATTAATTCTCTGTCCCTCTGTTCAGTTTAAATGTTTATCCAGGAAATCTGTGAATTTAATGCCAAGTAACTAAGTCCCTTTCTTTTGTACAGTTTTTCATTGGACCAGCTGCAGACATCATGACTAATAATACTAAAGCCTTCCCTTTTACACCACTCATAAATTAACTGAGTGTCACAAGTGGATTGGTTGAACTTTAGTTTATTTATATGAGCAATAGCAACAGCTAAATGAAGTACAATGCTGATTATTTCATTGATGATGCCTGATTATAATTTCAGATAAACCTACAACGAAAAATGAGAATCACTGGAGTTATCACACAAGGTGCCAAGAGAATTGGAAGCCCAGAATACATTAAGTCATACAAAATTGCATATAGCAATGATGGTAAATTATGGACCACATACAAAGTGAAAGGCACCACTGAAGATATGGTAAGTCAAGTTCATAAATATAAAAGTAATATTATATAATATAAAATATATTATTTTATATTTATCCCTTTCAATAGCATAACATATATAACAGACATTTCTGCCTTCAGATTTTATTATGTGATAAACTACAATTTTATGGGTTTTTAAAATATTTATTTGGTCTTTTATTGGATTGTTATTCAATCTGAATATCAACTGATTCTGACTGTGAGCAGCTCACAATTTATAATTATCCAGTACAACAACAATCAATGGTGTATGGTCACAGCATACAGAGAGAAACAAAAATAACATAATCACACCCAAATCGGAGCCTATCCATCTCAACCCAAGTTCTGATAGAACAATCAGATCTTCAAGGCTTTATAGAATGCCCATAGAGTGGGGGCTATTGGACAACAATCTGTTATATTTTTGTTTCATCTCATGTGTGACTTACAAGTTTTCTCTTCCTTCTCAAGAAGGAAGGCAGGGTATTAATTTATTAATAGTAATAATTAATAATTAATTTTTTATTATATTGTATATGTCCCTCAGTTTGCAAGGTCAGGTCAAGCACTCACAGACATGTTGAGCAATATTTGATAGGCAATTTGCAGGAAACATGGTATATTGATAATCAAGCAATAAGGAAATAGAATAAAAGTGATTGGATATAAATTAATTATAAAAACATAAAGTTTTAAAATAAATCCAAATTGCTATTTTGTACCTGCTTGATATTAAACCACAGGTCTAGCTAGTTCTGCTAGCCTGATCAATTTCTTCTTGAACTACGTATTTACAATACATAAACTATTCTTATGTACGTGTCTGCTCCTAATGTTTGCCAAACACTTGTGTAAAACACTGTTTTGTGTTCAAATGGCTCAAATAATTCTACAAGAACTAATAGGTATCAGGGCCATTCTCCTTATAAATTCATAATTCTTTAGCAATTCTGTCTTAATTATGTTAACAAATGGTTAATCCTTTAAAATAAAGGATTTAAAATAAAGGATATATTTAAAAACAAAGAGTAAACTCATTGTAAAAGTAAGAATGCATTTTAAAATGTAATTTTACCTATATGAAGTATACCCAATGTATTTCACTCTTAAGAGCAAGAGACGAATACAGTGTCATCCATTCCTGTCCTGAAGCAAGAACAGAGAACAGTATATTAAAAAATATTATTAAACACAAAGGTGTTTGAAGGTAGAAATTGCAACTAAACACAGGGTCAAACTATATAGTTTGTTTTAAAGCTATTGTCACAGAATAGATTCTATAAGGCAAAAATTAATTTAAAAATCCAAACAGGTAGCCTTTAGTTCATTTGACTTGGTAAAAGATCATATGGATATTCACGACAACCTTGGTAGATAGCCAAGACTTGAAACATGCATAGAGACATACATTGCAATGTCCTACCTGTCAATGAATACTTCAGCTTCAACCATAACAACACAAGAGCACACAATAGATACAAACTCAAAGTTAACCGCACCAAACTTGATTGCAGGAAATACGACTTCAGCAATAGAGTGGTCAATGTCTGGAATACTCTACCCGACTCTGTAGTTTCTTCCCAAACCCCAAAAACTTTAACCTTAGACTGTCTACTATTGACCTCACCCCTTTCCTAAGAGGTCTGTAGGGGGCGTGCATAAGCGCACCAACGTGCCTACCGTCCCTGTCCTATTGTTTCTCTTATTCTTCTTTTATTTCATGTATTCACAACTATGTATACACTTATACTTATTATCTTGTAAACAATTGGCAAATCAAATAAATAAATAAATAAAAATAAATAAAGGGTAGGACACAGGAAGTAAAAAAAACAGACACTCCAGCCCTTCCCTGTATTGCCACATATATATTTTTATAGAACACTGACACCTACTGGCTGTTCTACCACAAGACGTTTTGTTGCTATGGAATGTGGGTCCAAAACTGCTTGTCCAGTGATTGTGCTGAGATAATAAAGCTTACATTTGGGATCTAAATAGTGTTTTGCTTAGTAAAATATAATATAGATAGGTATATCAAGTCTAGTGAAGGCAAGGCTCAACATATACACATGTACAAGCATGGAGGAAGAGTATAGTTACAGTAAGCAATGAGAAATAGTGGTCTATCTTTTCCCAAAAGCTTCATATATATTTCTAGTATGGCAATGAGACTAGGTAATATTAGTGGTTGATATTGCCTGCTCCTACATCTAACAAATAATATTGAGAGACATGGTTTGGTAAACTAGTATGAGAATAACATAGAGAGCTCTTTGGTAGGAGACAAGTGAGGGACAGTTTTGAAAGCATACTGTAGTTCCAATCAAGAATATATGTTTTGATAGCTAACCATTTTTAACATATAGTTTATTACTAAACATTGTCAAATTAAGTAATGGTACTAATTGAATATAAATTTTTATTGGTAGGTATTAGTCAAAATAGTTGGATACAAGAATAATAGGGAGAAGTCTTGTTCAAAGATTTACATTCTAAATCAAACACCAGTAGAACTCGGCAAACTCTTTGAAAGCAATATTTTAAAATATTTTGGAGGGAAAATGAACCGCCATACTTGAAGCAACTACAAATTCTTCTGGCAAACATGGCGGGTTTAGATGTGACTTCTGTTGTGTTCCTGTATATATCCAAATGTAGTCTGAAAGAGAAATGGCTAGGGATGTGAATGTATACACATGTACACATTTGGGAGCAACATCTAAAGAAGCTAAGTGAGTTGGGAGAGGAACAAAACTGTACAGAAAGCACTTCAAAAACAGCTGCTTCATACATTACTAAACATTCCAAAGTATCTCTTCTGAAGAATTTGTAAAATCCTGATATATGTGATACCTCTAAGTGGCTTGCCATTGAATTGTTCAGACAGAGAGATACTGAGTGGCCCAAAGTCAACCAGCTGACTTCATATGTAAGGCAGACTCACAGTCTTCCTGTTTCTAACTACTATTCCAAACTGATTCTCCCTTGATGACATAGGGACAGGATATCTGTGAAATCACCTGTGTCCAATAACCTTTTATCCATCCTATATGATTTGACAAGATTGATATGTTTCAAGTCCCATCATTAAAACAATGTCTGACATCTCACCATGTCAGGTCCTCTTCTCTGTCATCATGTCTGGCCTTTGGGTTTGAATTCTGCCTGAGGATTGTAGAGTCATGATTCTGTGTTTTTTTAGGAAGTCTCTAAAACCCTGACTCTTGCATGAGACACTGAAATGGGGCAATGGTGAAGTTGTTGGAACATTTGCATTTTAAACTTTTATCTAATTAGTTGTTTTATCTTTTAGTGCATTGTTAATTTGTATTTCTTACTTACCCCTCTTGAAAGCCACTAGTAATCTGGACACCTAAATTAAATTAATAAATTAACAATCACTCATCAATATTTGTATGTTACATCTGTCATATGTAACTAAAACCAATTATGTGTTGTTGCAGGTGTTCCATGGAAATGTGGATAATAATACACCTTATGCAAATTCTTTCACCCCGCCAATAAAATCTCAGTATATACGATTGTATCCTCAAGTCTGTAGAAGGCATTGTACTTTGCGAATGGAACTGCTTGGCTGTGAATTATCAGGTCAGTATTCTTAGATGTTTCTTTGTATTATTTTAAATATCCTGGTGTCTTATTATGAATTTATGTATGTCTATATAAATGTGTCAAAAACCCAGGGGTGGGTTTCTACCGGTTCTGTCCACCTCTGTAGAACCGGTAGCTCTGAAGAGCAGCAGACATAGAACCAGTTCTATGTCTGCTGATGTTTTTGCCCACTCACCCACCCGGGCTCTTACCTGATCTTTATTTCCTGATTTTTCAACTTCAGCTGCTGAACGAGGCACAGCTGCAGTTAGAAAAGCAAGAAAAGAGGGCTGTTTCAAAGGATGCTTCTCTGCAGGCAGCTGCTGCTGATGATTTATAGGCGCGTGGCTCACAGCCTGCAGGGAAGCCATAAATCCCGAACCGGTAGTTAACCCTATCGTATCCTACCAATATATCTTTTCATCATTTATTTATAATTTATAACAGATAACAGATAAAACATATATTCTTAAACTTTATTTTACAAGTAATATTTCCTGGACTCAATGAAATAGCAGTAATTTGATTTTATTTGATTTATAACAGATAAATATTTTTTATAATTCTTCAATTTATCTGTTATTCTGCTATTGGAGCACATTGTTCCTATTCCCCTCCCCACGTACTTTATCATCTTATTTCAGAGAACTAACTCTGAAGTGATCATATTTGTTTTAATACAAAAAATACACTCAAATTCAAAATTAAACTTAAAACAATAAAATAAGAAAGATTCCATATTACCTCCAGAAAGAGCCAGTTTGATGTAGTGTTTAAGGCCTCAGGCTAGAAACTGGGAGACTGTGAGTGCTAGTTCTGCCTTAGGCTCTAGGTGAAACTGGGTGACCTTAGGCCAGTTCCTTTCTCTCCGCCATAGGAATGAGGTAATGGCAAACCACATCTGAAAAACCTCATTGCAGGGACTTGTCCAGGAATTGGACACAATTGAGCAGAAGAGAAAATAAAATACAGCCAGCATTGGACATGAAATAAAAACAAATGATTTGGCATTTATGTCATATATGTTGGTCTAGGAAGCTAATAAGAATTAAAAACAAATTTAGGGAATTAATGAAAATGTAATTAAAAGAATCATTTTGTTTATAAAACAAAACAAAATATTCAACAATTGCTTTTGATGAGATTTGATTTGATTTTGCTTTCTTGTGTTGTGACAAAATCCTCAGTAAAACTATGTACTTTTAATAAACATGTGCATTTAAATTCTGACGTATGCATTATTACACAATGTCAGAATTTACAGGTTAATAGCAATAGCACTTAGACATATACCGCTTTATAGTGCTTTACTCTCTAAGCGGTTTCCAGAGTCAGCATATTGCTCCCAACAAATTTGGGTTCTCACTTTACCAACTTCAGAAGGATGGAAGGCTGAGTCAACCTTGAGCCTGGTGAGATACGATTTGCCAAATTGCAGGCAGCTGGCTGTCAGCAGAAGTAGCCTGCTGACTTAATAAACCTAATCACTTATTTGTTTTCAAGGATCTTCTTTAATTTTCTTTAGGTTGTTCTGAACCTTTGGGGATGAAATCGGGACATATACAGGATTATCAGATCACTGCTTCCAGTATCTTCAGAACACTCAACATGGATATGTTTACGTGGGAACCCAGAAAAGCTCGACTAGACAAACAAGGCAAAGTTAATGCCTGGACATCAGGGCACAGTGACCAATCTCAGTGGCTACAGGTGATAATTTTGGCTTTTTATAAAAAAGCAACAGATTAGATTAGATTAGATTAGATTGATATTAAGGGTACAGATAAATGTATAGAGTTTATTATTTTTTAAAAAAAATATATGAGCAATATATACAAAACCATCAGGGTTTCTATTTTCCTGTCTTTCTCTGCACTTTATCTGATGTAAAAGGATTCCAGTCTTCAATGGAATGAAAATGAAGTTCTATTTATTATTTATTTAAATGTATTGACTGCCCAATTCCAGGGAACTCTGAGTAGCATACAAAACTAGGCAAATATATAAAAAATATAAAAACTAAAAGTGAAAAGCACTGGATTGTGGAGACAGATCTAAAATAATGTAATGTAGAGAAAAAACCTAGTACAAGACCTATTTTTAAAGCTTGCCTTAGGAGAGCTAAGCTGTCATTAACTCTCAGGGATGTTCCAGAAAGTAGGGCTGCAATAGAGAAGGTAGATTTCCTAGGTCCCACAAGACAGCACTGTTTCATGGAGGGGACCCAGTCTGCTAGAACATACTAGATGGCCAGAAACAGTTGGAGATAAGTAGTCTTTCAAATAGGTGGGTCTTGTGCCATACAGAGGTTTATAGGTAATAACTAGCACCAGATGAGACACAATCTCTATTTCCTCCAGTTTATTATAAGTGTCTAAACTGAAATCCAATTCTTTATTTGCATTTCCATAGATTTGTTATCCATATGGAGGCAGTTATGTGAATAAATTTCTGTAAATCTGGGTACTTAAATTTAATTTGAGTAAGTGTATAATCAACTTGATTGTGCTGTTAGAACTCTATCTGAAATGAGCTGAATAAAAGATAACCACAGATGCCATCTGGAAAGTTTTTCTAGCTGATTGGCTGGCTGTGTCATATCATGTCACAGCTATGGAAACATAGATTCTGATTTTAATTAAATATTTTTTTTGAAACACATGTACCAGATCAGATTTACTGAAGCAAATTGAATTATTCAAGTGGAAATTCACAAGAGCCATAGAACTGTAATTTACTATTTGTCAAAGAGATTGACTACTTGGATTTGATTAACGAGTTTTTTTAAAAAAAAAAAACCAAAAAAACCCTTATTCCATTTCCATATTATGGCAACCTGATGTTATTTACTTGTTTATTTTTGATAGCAAATTCTTTCATTAGACTGGGTGATAAGGCTCTAGATCTGTATTTCTCTACCATGTTTGGTTCTAGTAAGATTGATGCAGAACAGTGAAACTATTAAGAAGCTGTTCACATTGCTTGTTTTCAGAGATAGGATGATTTACAGAAGTTCCTCTATAGGCTAATATATAAAAGTGCAACAAATCACCATACAGAAGGCTATTTGACAGGTCACTGTTAAATTTACATATTAGAAACATTGTACATGGCAGTGATTTGAATCTGCTGTCAGGAGAGGAAAGGATGCTCAGCATGAAGTCTAACTGCACCAGAAATGTGCCCTGCAATAATCTCACATATAAATTATGACTTATTAATTTCTTTTATTTTTTTGTGGTTACTAAGCATTTCAATGGTATGATTACTGCCTTCGCTTTGAGGTTAGTAGGGAGAAAAGGCGGGGGGAGAAGAACTAGCAATGCCATGGTGTGTTTATTATCGCACATGGTGTGTTTAGATTCACACAAATCATTGCCCTACAGATAATCAGGATGCTCCTGAACCAAATGAAAAGAGGCTGCTCATCTGCCTAGAGGCTACCTTGTTTGGTCAATTGTGAAATGAAATCTATAGAAGAAATTGCACCTAGGCTAAAAACAAAGTGTTTGTGGGAGAAATGAAAGAAACTGGTTCTGACTTGGAAAGCCATAAATAATTTGGCTGTAGTGAAGAAAAATCTTTTGCTGCCACCATTCATTGGATTCACCTGAGAAAATTCGGCTATAGCTGTTCTGAGCTCGTCTTTCAGCAATTAGGAGTCAAACCTTTTGAAAGCTTTTTTCCTTCTTTAAAATGTGTTTCCTGCTGAGTTGAGATGGTCCTTGTTTAACAACTGGTTGCTTAAAGTCTGTAGAAATTCTCAGTGATCCAGATTATGGTTGTTCCAAAGGTGCTTTTTTCAGGAGGCAACTGGACTTTGGTTTTTTCCTTTGAAGATGTTTCACTTCTCATCTTAGAAACTTCTTCAGCTTTGACAGAATAGTGGGAATGGAAGGATTTATATTCCTTTCAGACAGCTGGTCATTTGCATCCTTTTAGAGGGTTGTGTCCTTAGGATCATCTGAATAGTGCTCCTAGTTCCTGTAGTCTGCAATTCCCCCCCACGGAAATACATTCCTACTCCCACACCATTCAAGGGGTGTTCATCCCAAATTACATAGCTAAAAGTCTGCTTCAATGAGCCTCTAAAACATGGGTGTCAAACTTGAACATGTCACATGATGTATCACCATGTGTCATAATTAATTTTGTCTTTATGAAGCCAGGGTGGGCATGGCCTGCATGTGATACATCTGGCCCATGGGTTGCTAGTTTGACACCCTTCTCTAAAAGGATGCAAATGACCAGATGTCTTCAAGGAATATAAATCTTTCCATTCCCTACCATCCAGTCAGAGCTGAAGAAACTTCTTGGTTGACAAGTGAAACTTCTTCAAAAGAAAAAAAAAGAAAGTCCAGTTGCCTCTTGAAAAAGCATCTTTGAGACAACTAGTTGCTTAATTTTAATGGTTCCTCTAAATGTTACTTGTTCCTCTAAATGTTACTTATGGCACAGTCCCAGAGTACCAACATCTACACACACACACACACACACACACACACACACACACACACACCATGGTCACATGACCATATTTCAGGCACTTGGCAATTAGTTTATCTTTATGACTGATAGCAGCATTCTATAGTCACGTGACTGCAATTTATGATGTTCTTTGGCTGGTTTCCAGCCTTGTTGGCTAGTTTCTATAAAAAAAAAAAATACAGCCATATGAATTCATTGATTTGCTTAATAGCCACCACAGTTACTTAATGACTGCAGCATTTGCCTAATGACAGCCAGAAAAAAAGACATAGAATTGAGTCGGCCCATGTCAATCATTTGACTTAGGACTGACATGACTCATGATAGTAATTCTGGTTTCCATTATGCTTATACTCTCTTCATCATTTCTTAAAAAAACAATAAATACTAGAGGCTTTTGACTTTGGCTGCCAAGAGTTTTTAGAAGAATGTTGAAACCCCTAGACAAAATAGTGCCTTCTATAGAAATGTTGAAAGATACGTTTCATTTTTGTTGACTTTGCTGAACTCTGAAACAAAACTTATGCAAGATTATAGAATTAATACACTAGTTTCATGTGAATTGTTCCATGATAGGTGACACTATTGGTGCAGATAGGCAGGGAGTTGCAATAATAGCTCTTATCAATTCACCTAGAAATATTGCTTGTGTTTCAAATGCTCCTCTGTTGCGAACCTGATTATGTATATAAATTGATTCCTTTTGCATTCAGACTCTCCTAGCGACCTAAGAAAAATTATGCCCATTTTTCTTCTGCTTCAAAAGTGTATAAAAGCTGTCTAGGGCAGGATATGCCTACTGAAAATGAATGAACATTTGCAGTTCATAAAGTATTTGATGCGGACTCAGAAATCTTTGACAATGTATTTTTATTGTTTGTTTTTGTAGATGAAGTTAGTAACTGCTAGGCCTGTGAAAATTATGCTGTCCAAGTTCTCCAGTATAGAATTGTAGCAAGACATTGTTTCTGTTCTATAGCTCCCTAAGACTGTAGAAGTCGGTCTAGATTAATGGGATTGTGTACACGCACAGCCATCATTGTGCATGACATTTCTTCAATGAGCATCCATGTCTGTATATACACACAAATACATATCCATGCATACAGTGGGAAAGATCTTCTGAAATGTTTTGTCACATGACACAACTGCTTTAACACATCAAGGAAAGGATTATTTCTCATACCAACATCTAATGTCCTTCTTAATGTCCAAGAGAAGGGCTCCTCTGCTATTGTACCTGCACTCTGGAATATCTTGCCCCCATCCCATGAGAGGTTAGCCCCAACCCTCCTCTCATTTCATAAGGGCTCCAAGACCTGGCTCTGCTAGTTAGCTTGGGGCCCCAATGGGGGAGCAACACAGTAGAGGTCATTGATTGAGTAACAATACATCCTACGTCCTCCCACCCTCCCCCTGCCCTCCCCACCTGTAATAAGTTTTTAAGGATTTTTATGGCTATAACATTACATATATACACACACATATATACACACACCACCCTGTGGTAAGATAAAAGGCAAATAAAATAATAAAATAAAACAAATAAGCTTAAACTTGCTTTGAAGTAGAATAACAAGCAAAAGAGTACCATCTCTGATTCTATCACCTCCTTTTTGTATTGATATTGGAATACTAGCTGTACTAGGTGTCTTGATTGCATAAAGTTTCTAATTGTTAGGGCAATGTAGCTGCTGGTTATATTTTCATTTCAGATTTTCGCCAGAAAGAGAGCAGGACTATGATTTATTCCAAGTCAATACTCCTGGTTGAGTTTCTTATTCTCACAAGCTAGATAGGCAAATCTTATCCCATTGGCAGTATTATCAGAATGTGTGCCTGAATTAGAAGATATTAGTAAGATTGTGTGGTCTGGCTGGAGGATACTCATTATAAGACTGCCTACTTTCTCTTGACAATTCATCATCCAAATCTTCTGCAATGTGATTTAAAAGGTGTGAAAGAAGTTAATTTTCAAAGCATGTGGAAGAAAAAAGAGTACCATCTCTGATTCTATCACCTCCTTTTGGTATCGATATTGGAATACTAGCTGTACTAGGTGTCTTGACTGCATAAAGTTTCTAATTGTTAGGGCAATGTAGCTGCTGGTTCTTAGATTATATTTTCATTTCAGATTTTCCCTGTTAAAGTTGAAAGGGGAAAAAAATGACAGACCTGGATTATGTGCTCAATTCAGCTTCATAATTAGAATAACTGAATGTCTCAAAACCAGTCATACTGTAGGACTAATAAATGGGGTTAATATTTATCCCTTTAGGGAAGGGAAAGAAAAAAGCTGTATCCATGAGCTGGAAACTTGGGTTGAAAATATATATTTTAAAATATATTTCAGTGAAACTGAAGGATGCAGATCTACACTGATTGTGCAACTCACCATACAGCAAGATGTAAACACAATGTAAAAATTGTATCAAAAACAGGTTTTTACATCAATGGTATCAAAAACAGGTTTTAAAAAACAAAGACTAAATGAAATTGAAGATCTTATTAAATAAAGAAATACCAAAACCAAAATAAATTATACCTGGACAGATTTTTAAAAACTCTTCACTCAATTCTTAAAATAGGTCAGAATAATTACCAGATGAGCATTCTGACGAATTTAGCAAAATTAAAAGATTTTCACTGCAGAACTCCTGTCCTCCTACACTATCTGTCAAAACAACTAATGTCAAAACAACTTCCTGAAGAACAGTTTCTGACAATTTTAGCCGATATCAATAATTTTGTAAATTAACCCTCACATGTAGGTATAAGTAAGGTTTATAATAGGTATGAATTAATGTTTTGATCAAGGTCATAGCTGAATGACATATTTCAAGTATGAAAGAAAAAAATGGAATTATTTCATTTACTGTTCTGTAATTTTAGAAAGTGTTATGGATTTGGTCAAAGTAAGAAGTTTTAAAAGAAGGAGGAGCTAAAGAACCCCTTGCAATATTTTTCTTTATTTGGTTGCTTGATTTTAACAGTCGTTCATTTCACATAGTCTATCCAATTACTTTGCTATGGTTGTCTATATAATGGATGGAAACTGAACAAGGAGAGATTTAACCTGGAAATAAGGAGAAACTTTCTGACAGTGAGAACAATCAACCAATGGAACAGTTTGCCCTTGGAAGTTGTGGGAGCACCATCACTTGAGACTTTCAAGAAGAGATTGCATTGCTATTTGTCAGAAATGGTGTAGGATCTCCCGCTTGGGCAGGGGGTTGGACTAGATGACCTACAAGGACCCTTCCAACTCTGATTATCTGTATCTGTCTGAAAAATAATTAGCTTTGGTTATTTTATATAGTATTATTTCCCATTAATTGCAGTAATTAGTGATCCAATGCATTTAGTAAAATTCATTGAATTACTTTGTTATGATTCTTGCATATGATTCTGAGCAGGATCATTATACATATTATTTTGATTAAAATCTATATTGGTGCTTCAGTTAAACTGCTAGTGCATCTTGAAAACTGCTTTTACATTATCAGAGCTTCCATTCACTATTCATTTTATGAAAATGTTTATAGTGACAATAGAATTTAAGTGTCCTATTTCAATAAAAACAAAAAGGCTTAATTTATTTTTAATGTAGCATTTAAGCTATGAAATGCAGAACCTTGGAACAAGCATTAGATTTATTCTAGATAGACAGCCTGGTGATATAATTACCAGGGCAGCTTAAGAAAAGTCTTCTAAAGCTTTATTTTACAAGGAATATTTCCTGGACTCAATGAAATAGCAGTAATTTGATTTTATTTGATTTATTCATTTTATGTGCCGCCTGATTCCAAACTTTTCTGGGTGGCTTACCATATAATAAACAATAAAATACAATATGAATAATGAAAGAAAGTAAAGAAAGAACAAGAAAAACAATGAACAAGAGTATGAATAAGGTATTAAGCTGACCAATAAGGCATAAAAATATTATTTTTATTGACTCCAGATTCTGTTTTCCTTTCATGACAATATGTTAAGAGGAGATGACATATTACTGGTGATAAAAGGAAATTTAATTGTAAAATGTCTGGCATTTGAAATGGTTAAAATGTCTTGTTTATGTAATAAGGACTTAATAACAAATATTGGACACCTTTATTTTTATGTGTTGTTAGATCTAAAATTAGTTATAAACTTTAAAAGACCAATCTTGTATGAACTCTTCTTAAAGCAAAAGAAGTAACAGTCTGTATTGCACTAAAGTAACATTTCTCAAACTTGACAATTTTAAGATATGTAACCTTCAACTCCTAGAATTCCTCTTGTAGGTTTGTTGGTGTGAGAACAATACAAGGTGGGAGCAGTGTATACATTGCCTGGACTTGTGCAAAATAAATGTGGGATATAAATCAAGTAATAAATAAGAATTTCCTGGCATGATATTTAGTGCCTGGGAGTTCCAGAAGTTTGGTGTCAATATTAGGTCCTGTGGAAACCTGTACCTTGTACTCTCTCCCTAATCTTATTTAAGCTTGGCAAGAATCTTAAATAAACCTTTTTTTTATTTTTCACATTTTCTTAACTGTAGCTTGTTTAGCTACATACAAAAGCATCCATTTGTGTGTCCATTTCTAATAATAACCTTCTTATTTGCACATACTGTTCACGTTTTCTTTCTCTATCGTTACCCCATTCTTTAAAACACTGTACGCCCCTTCCCCAGAACAAGTATTTCTTTCCCTCCTTTTTTTGTCAAAAGTTGAAGATAATTTTGTTTCACTTTTTGGGTGTTTTTGATTGCTTCTGACTCTTATAGATAGCCTAATTTATGTGTTTGTTCCATATATTTTTTTCATTGCTCTTTGTTTTAAGCCACTCCAAGAATTTACAGACTTTGGATGGTCCATATAGTTATTCAGGGCTGACTGGTCAGCTTTTATCAACACAAACTCTGCTTCTTGTGTGACATCAAGACTTAATGTGAAAGGACAGAAGTTACAGTGTGACATGACCAGTCATAGGGACAACCTGCTAGCTGCAGGTACCTATGTTAGTTGACAAATAATATCAAATAAATCAATGCAATTCGCATGTTGTGCTTTAGACAATTGTGTACTTGTGTGTGTGTGTGTGTGTGTGTGTGTGTCTTTATGCACATCTTTCTATGTACTTTTTCACTATATCATATTTACTCAAAAGACATATTGTTCTCCACCTAAAAAGAAATGTTTAGATAGAGAAAATAATCAGGCTATATCTCTATTGCTATATTTGCAGTGAACATGAAACTGTTAAAAAAAATAATCAAATATTTCTGAAGAAATGCCTGTTCTGTTGAGCCCAATTTGACCTTGTACATTAATCCTACATCAGGTTTTCTTAACCTTTTCAGGAATTTGGGAAACCCCCTGGAAAATTCTGGGAACTGGTCCACACATTTTAAAGTTGTCAAAGTTGAGAAACATTGCCCTATACAATTTCCTGCTCTGTGGTGTCCTTGATACTGTCTGAGTTTGATTGTTTGCTTGCAAATGTTTAATTACCCAACTAAGTAATGAATAGAGCACTGCTCCTAGGATGATCAGGAACTGGTTTATTTCAGTTGGAACCAGTGCTAGACAAAATTTTCTAAATTGGAAGTTGGTAAGACTATGAAGGGCAACAGTTTATAATTTAACAACAAATACTATTTAAGAAATTCATAATCCGCAACATTAGTCCTTGGCATTGTCTGGCTGTCTATTTATGTCTGTCTTTTGTTCATCCACCTGTCATCTAATCTGTGATGTGCCTTATATTTATAATAAACTCAAAGGACAGAATTGATGGACCACTGGGTCTTTTTCTATCGTTAGTTTCTATGTTTCTATTTCATTGTGTGCATTATCCTTTCATCTACTTCAAAACTATTTTATCATTTAGAGATTTTTTTTAAAAAAGTATAGTCTGATTATCATGGTGAAATAGTTTTAAGTATTGTATCTATATTTCCAACTGTTCTATTGTTTACTGCTATTCAGAGCTGTATATGAGTGGGCAACTATATAAACTGAATAAACACATTTCTAAATGTTGCAATATTGTAACAATATATGCTGACTGCATGAGTACTTTTACCTGCATCTGTTATTACCCATAATGGGTTTATTTTACATCCACATTTTATTGCATCATCATCAATAATTTCTGTTCTACTCTATGATACAGAATTAGCAATAGAGAGACAGACTGTTTTTAAAGTAGCAGCTATGCTTATAGCCTTGAATTTTGTTTCAGTTAGAAAACTGAAAATATCTTAAGTGATAACCTGGATTTTGGTGAGCACATCTGCACTTGTAAGGAAAGAAATAACTTTTACTATGAGAATAAAAAAAAATGGGAATTAAAAACAGCATGAATTAGGAATTATAGAAAGAGATAAAGGAGATGAGTTCCAAATCTAAGATTATATTATTGGATGACATTGCATTCTACAAGTGACCAACGTCTTATTATATTAATAATAGTCTTTTTCAGTCTTTATTATAAAAATTAATATGACGTGTCATATTACAGATTTAGAATTATATCTACATTTTGTAAATCAGCTTTATGCTTCTACTACATTAGTTTGCATAAGGAGAAGAAAAGAAGCAGATGAACTGCTTTTCGTGAAGATAGGATTTGTATAAGAGTTTTCCATTTGTTGTATCATTATGCTATTTTGAGATTAACCAACATATTCAAAATCATATTATAAAATCCTGGATGTTTTAAGACTATCATTACAAGCATCAGTTTCATGTTATTTTATCTTAGTCTGCTTTCTGGCAAGATTAAGACAAAATATAAAGGCAAATTCTGTGCCCAACTGGGAAATGATAAATGGAAGACATTTGTCGTTTTCTTCTTTCATTACCAATAAAATCAAGGCCATCATGTTGAGAAGGGGTTAGCAGTGACAAATCTCCTTCTAATTAATCTTAATTTAAAAACCTACTATGTAAAAGATCTTTTTAGAAGCCAATAATCAAGGAAAATATTATGAATTATATAGATCCCATAATCTGCCAAGCATGAAATAATGCATCTACAATGTAGCATGTAAAACGAAATAAAATCTTTCGTTCTAGCATTCCTCCCTTCTTTCTCCTTCTACTTCTCCTCTCCTCCTCATAGAAATTTAAAAAATAAAGATTTATATATTTCATTTCTTTCATCTCTAACAAATAGAATCTACCCTATCATTTTTTTGCTTTAAGCAATGTCAAAATCTTACTGGATCTTTCAACATTCTCCCAGTGTGTATGTTGGAAACATGTTAGTACTAATTCTGTTTGCTGTGACATTACAATATTTAGCTCATTTTTTTCTGTATTTTCCTATACTATTGATAATTTCTATAGTAATGCTTGATTACAATGCTTGATTATCTGTAGAGATTCTCAGTCATCCAGGTCATGGTTGTCCCAAAGGTGGTTTTTCAGGAGGCAACTGGACTTTCTTCTTTTTTCTTTAGAAGACATTTTGCTACTCATCCAAGAAGCTTCTTCAGTTCTGACAGGATAGTGGGCAGGATGGAAGGATTTATATTCATTCCAGACAGCTGGTAATTTTCATCCTTGAGGTCATTGAAGCACTTGGAGATTTATCTATGTCCTCAGGGTCACCTGAGTAGTGCTTCTGGTTCCTGTAGTCTGCAATTTTTCCCCTGAAAATCCATTCCTACTCCCACACCATTCAAAGGGTGTTCATCCCAAATTGTATAGCTAAAATTGTATTGATTACAGATAGTCCATGTGTTGAGAAAATGTTCAAATTTACTAAGGCACTGAAAAAATGGACTTACAACCAGTCTTCAAAATTGCAGTCACTGCAGTATCCCCAAGTTAGATAATCAAAGCTTAAGTGTCCAGCAACCAGTCCGCATTTACGACCATCACAGTGTCCCAAGCTCAGGTTCTCCTGCTTTGCTTCATCTGCTTCTGCCAGCAGCCTATCTCCCCCACCCCCATATCTGCCTTTTGGTTCACGCTGCATTGCATGGCCAAGATGAAGAGGCCACTATATTCTGCTCCTGCCTACCCATCACTTCTGTTGACTTTTGTTGTCTCCTTTGCCTCATCTCTTCACATTGTGCTCACTAACGCATGTGTGATCCTTGACTGGCAATGGACTGAGACTGGTGAAACAAAGTAAATCTGCCAAGAGCTTGATGGCCAGTTGCTGGAGACGAGCCCTGTAACAACAGAGCTCACACTGTGTGGGCCATGCAACTGACCAACATTGGAAAACCCAGCACAGGGAAGGGGAAGTGAGGAGAACAATGGTCAGCTGGAAGCAGGAGAAGCATGTGGTTCCCTAATAACCACAACCAGATCTGCCAGAACTTGCCATCACTAAACAGCCCAATCACTTCACTTGCTAACATAAATTCTAGTTCCAGTTCTACAAGGACTGACTATATTACTAATCTATATTTGATAAATGAGTTGATAGAATAATGTTCATTTACTTCACCTCCCAAACTTTTTCCATGCATCAACCTCCTATTTTGTCTCATACATAGATTAATATAAGACTGTATATTTACTGTACAAATGGTAACATCAGACAGTGGGGAGATGAAGCATTGCCATACTATAAATGCCTATGTATACTAAGAATCAGCAGTTTGTTTTGTTAATTTCTAGCTAAGGTACTGCAGCAGCATACCATATATAATACTTACAGCGAAAACAACTGACGAACAAGGTATAATCCCACATTGTGAGAGACATGTTTGTTTTGTGCTGTAAAATATATAGTTGTCCTTATACAAATTATCCAAGTGAGATAATAAATTCCAAAATTATATTTTCTGGTAAATCACATAAAATATACTTCGGCTGCAATACATATTTTAAATGTGACTGTGGCATGCTTTACCTTTCAGCAATAAAAGTATGAGATTAAGGATGAAAGTAGTTCTCTTAACGCTGGCTTGGTGTTTCTATTTCCCAATAAATGGCAGTATTTCCTTTGAAATGTAATCCTTACATTGTAAATGATATTAGTGGATTTGATAAGTTATGGCCTCGTTGGTTTATGCAACATGATGTATGCCGACCTAGCAGTTCAAAAGCATGCAAAATGCAAGTAGATAAATAGGTACCAGTTTGATGAGCTCATTAATGGGAACATGAAAGGAGCACGCAATTGGATGTCCCCCAGAGCAACGGTAATGTCACCCACTAATCCCTTCACCATGGACACACTTCAGTGCTTCCAACATGGAAGTATAGCATAACAGGGTATAGTGCTCCTATTTTTTAGCAAAAGTCAACAGCAATATTAACATGAAGATTTATTACTAATCCTAGTTCTGTAGTTCTTATTTAATGTATCTTAAAGCTGAATATTTTATGTTTATTAGCACAGGACAAATATGCTTAAATACAGACTGGACCAAAAAAAGCATTAAAATCAGAAGATTGTAAATGTGTCTGTCTGTGATTTCATCAAAATCTGAAAGAACCATATGGCAAGGAGCAATAGATGTATTGTGCGTTGGATATAAGGAGAGAATGTCATTTCTAATTTCTAAGAATCTTCACTATTTTCCTTTAAATGAACTTTGTATTTTGAAAATTACATTCCTTCTTCTGCACCAAAATATATAAGCAAATTAAAGTTTAATGTTGCAGGGCATTATCCCAAACATTAAAATTAATTATTCAAATTCAATCTGTAATCCAATTTTACAGACAGATGTGTAAGCCTTGCACTTTGACCATCAAAGCAGTGTGGTGTTTTTTTTTAAAAAAAGAAACTCTTGAAGTGAGTAATTTAATATGCATTTTATGTACTGCATTCCATATTGTGCAACAAATTAAAGAAAGAAAACATGACAAATAAAATATTGCCTAGACCTTACTGGTAAAATATGTTGTTTTAGTATAACAGCATACAGTATTATGTTAATTAGCATAAAGGAAGGATAGATATTGTTGCCTTACATTTCTGCTATTTGTATATTATTTTATAGCTTAAAATTTAGTGCCACATAGCCTTAGAATTTGGTAAAGCACGAGATTTTACAGTCTGCATTAACTACTCCTATTAAACTAATTTAAAGGTTTTAAACACCATGGTTAGTATCATAAATAAAAAATAAGCACTTGAAACCATTCATATGATGTAAATAACATGAACTGAGATGTAGGGAAATCTACTGACATAAGCAGAACAAAAGTAATTGTTGCTTTTGTTGGGTTTTTTAAAAAATGGAACAATTTAAAGTATTGCTTTTTTTTTCACCTTCAATATATCAGCAAGATTCTACTAAGAGAGTAAAGCAGCATCCCATATGTCCGTGTTCATATATATAGAGAGAGGCTTTGCAACAAAAGATAACCTTTTATTGCAGTTGTAAAAAAACAGATGGATCATGCATGTTATCTCTTGAACTTCAAGACTTGAGTAGAATGAGATAATATTGTACACCGCCCAGTGTTGTCCATGAGTGAGATGGGTGGTCTCTAAATATGATAAATAGAAATACATAAAATTAATACATTATCCAAATATAAGCCATTGATTTTTCCAGACCTAGGCCAACCTGGACCATTGCTTGGTCAAGAAATCAATTCTGACTACCTCTTTACTTTAGTCCTTCCCAACAATAACAATAAATGTCCGTTGTGTACACTTCAATTTCCAAAATCCTCAGCAATGTCTAAACTAGCTGCATAATTCTGGGAGTTAAACATTCACATGCCTGAAGAACATGCAAGCTGTTTTGCTTCTTTTCTTCTGAGTTCTATTATGTATTTGCCTGTATGTCCTGTTCCAGTCTAGGAGCCTGCAGTAATCTGTGATTGATTTGCCTTTGAAATATATATTGTAGAAATGAGTACAGATTTATTTGCATTTACTCTGATTCTTATGAAATTTGTAGGCGTTCTTGAATATTTGTAGCTAAACAATCTGCAAGAAAAAAAGTGCACATTTTCCTTTGCTACTGCCTTTCCTGTCTTTTATTTTCTATCATCAATCACCTCTATCCTCTTTTTCCAAAAGAAGAATGTTTTTCCTTGTAAAAGGGGGGCTGACATGCACACTGGGGCAGCAGTAGACATTGCTTATATATTCATGTTGAACATCCCTTCACTTTTTTCAAGTGTATCATTTGAGTACTCAAGCAGCTGAATTGATTTGGGGCAAAGCTGTTTGAATAACTGATCAAGCATTCCTGCTGTTGTGCCATATTATGCAGCTCTGCTTCTGAAGTTCAAAAACAAAGAGAAGAGATGTAAGAAACAGAGAGCAGTGAAGTGAATATAACTCCAATAAAAAGTCAAGGACAATGAAAATTAAAAAGTGCCAGAGAAGTAGTAAAGAAACAGTTATGTTGGCAGCATTTTCAACTCTTCTGATATGGGTAAAGGTTATTTCTAGTGAGACAAATATTAAGTCAATGGTATTCCATGCACAAGGAGTGTTATATTAGAAGTTCAAGATCAAGCCCAAAATCAGTAGTGTTGCTTGTACAAGCTATGGGTTGATTGTCAGTCTAGAATAGGGACAAGAATTCTGCTCGTGTATTATATTTCTCTTACAACTCAAGATTGTAAACCACAGAAGATAGGCAGCCAGATATGTACTTACTGAATTTAATACCTTGTGCACATTGATCATATTTTCTATGTCTCAGCTATAGAATATTTGAAATAAATGAAATGACTTCTTACATTTAGGCCGAGTTCGTCTTGAAACCAAACATGGTTTTTTTCTTCAACAAAAACCTGGAGTGCAGAATAACAGTATATTTGCATAAAATATTTTTGGTGTCTAAGTACATACCAGCAGTCATAAGTGCTTTAAAATCCCCTCTAAGCACTGGAGATTTAACTAGGTGCCTGAAAAATATTACACCTTTAATAGCTATATATAAAAAGATGTTAGAATATACTAAAGAGCATAGGTACAAAATGGAATGAAGAATTGGAATGTTCAATATATGAATATCAATAGCAGATCATTTTGACATCTCATGACATTTATATACTGTAGTTCTAAAATTATGCTTAATTCAATAAAATATTACATTGGACAAGTTTTGATAACAATGGTCCTTTTTTAGATGGAAGAGGTGCCCATTCAATAGTTAAACAAAACAATGAATTTAAAGATATGTTGGTGTAATAAAACATGTTTCAGAATATAAAGCTGGATGCATTATATTTATAGCATTCAGCAAAAATAATAATGATATACAGAGTTTCACAGAGAAACTTTGTCCTAATGAAGCTTTGATAAAAACACACCTTCAAGGAATGTACCATGCAGTCTGTTAATCAAAATAGTGGACCATCACATGAAGAGTGTGGGTGTCAAAAAAAAGTCAAGATGACAGCCAAGAAAGCCAACATGTGGTCATGACTACCCCAACAGCCCCATGTGTTGTAATACAGCTTGGATATCCCAGCAATTATATTTCTACTCAGTTAGCATTCTCGTCATTCTGTCTTTGTACAGTATTTCTTTGTGTGTTCCAGAGTTTTCCATATTGTATCTGACTGAACTAACTAATAGCAATCTGTTTTACTTCTTAAAAAGGGCAAGTGTAGGATCACTGTCTTTGTTAAAGCAGTATGTACAATCATATAAATGGAACCATGTGTCTGTGCTTCTTCTGGTGATGCTTATTAATTTAGTAGTCACTAAATATATTGAATGAAATGTTTCTTATTTGGGATATACGCATGTAGAACAACTTACAGTTTGTGATGCCATTGAATTAATGTGAGAGCATGCCTTGTTTTGTCTCATCATTGCTGTTTTTGTAGCCAGCTAATGATTTTATGTCATTGGTAAAGACATTCCACTTGGACTTACAGCTAATGAATTAATTTATATGCCATCTATTTTACTAATGAAGAGACTTTGGGGTGCTTACAAAATTATAAAAAGATAAACATATTTTTTTAAAAAAATGATAACTATTAAATAGAAACTAAAAACCAAGAAGATAGACTGCACACCTCCAGCATAGAGCACTCCATTAGGGTGCCAAGCCAGCCAGAGGAACCAGGTTCTAAGGCCCTTCTGGAAGACCAAGAGGGTAGAGAGCTCTGGCAGCAAAATGTGCCAGTAAGCAGTAGGCATAGCATTAAAGACTCTTCTCCTAGACTCAAACAGCCAAAATTCTTTGACTGATGAGGTCTGTAGCAAACTCTTTCTGCTGGGCAGAGTGAGGCTGGCCAATCCCATATACCCTATAAATCTATAGAGATATAATAGCAGACTCAAAGAAAATCCTGCAGTGAAGAAAATCCACTGTTATTGGCTCTGGAGTTTGGCAACTGTATTGCTTATTATATATAGTCTATTGGTGTTTCTTCTCTATAAAGTATGGATCATATTTGCCTTCATGTCTATGAGTCATTTTCTGCTAATCACTTTTTATCACTATACAACACAAGCAATCTTCTATGTGTCGGCAACATAAGGTCCATTTAGAATTTATAGACTATAGCCTGGCATTCTGATCCTGAAACACATTAGGATGAAATAAGATCCACTGATTTCAATACAACATATATCAATTAGAGCATCAATTCATACAGCAATTTTCTAGCATTTTTTCTCATTGGTAACTTATGCTTGCATAATAAATAATTGAAATGTTCTAGGTTTAGACAGAGATATAAATATTACTCAAGGCCAAATAATACATGATGGGACAAAAACTCTCAGAATTTCCTGACAACATGGTCCTTGGATATGTTCAATTTCAGATGTTCTTTTTAGTGCCAGCATTACAATCCAATCTACATCCCATTTCAAACTGATTGACTACCACTTGATTCAATAATGCTTAAAGCTGTCTTTGTTTATTCAAAAGTTCTAATAATTTTCATGACTCCTCAGTCTCATCCATTTCTGTTATAGCTTTAGGTTTGCTTGTATCAATCTACTTTTCTCAGAAGCAAATAGGATATCCAAACTGAGTAAACATACCTACAATCATGCCACACAATAGTTAAAATCAAATAATATCCAGGGTTAAATTTATTTTGAATCAGAAAATGAAAAAAGCAACTTTCTTCACAGGGTTTGAAGAAAAAGTTGCAAAGTAAGGTGTGGCACAGCCTAACATATGAGCTATAGAAATACCAAGCTCCAATTATTGAACTGTTTTTGGATAAGCTTTTTCATATTTTTCATTAAAAATTAGACTGAATTTCACCATAAAGCTTATTAAACAAAGCAGTGGTGGGGTTCAATTTTTTTTACTACCGGTTCTGTGGGCATGGCTTGCTGGGCATGGCTTGGTGGGCGTGGCAGAGGGAGAATACTGTAAAATTCCCACCCCACTCCAGGGGAAGGATACTGCAAAATCCCCATTCTCTCCCCACCCCAATAACCTGCTTTCTAGCTCCGTTCTCCTGTGCAGGGCAACAAAAGAAGACCCAGCCAATCAGCTGGGACCTGGGAAGCAGAGAATAGATGGGACGAGGCCAGTCAGACATGGCATTTGCCAGTTCTCCAAACTACTCAAAATTTCTGCTACCAGTTCTCCGAACTACTCAAAATGTCTGCTATCGGTTCTCCAGAACTGGTCAGAACCTGCTTAATACCACCTCTGAAACAAAGATTAGAAGACACTATTTTTCAACATGACTATGTGGCAGCCCTTAGCTTACATTGTCTTTTCAATGAATGAAGGGATGTGCCATATATATATTATTTATAATTATTCTATACCCATTGCCATTATTTCCTGAAGTTCTTGCATGGAATATAATTAAATTATATGTGTGAATCACTAGCACAAATGAAATTGCTACACAACCATCTGGTTTACATATGATAAATAAAAGTTTTTAAGGATTATTCATTTGTTAAATTTATATGCTGCCCATCTCCCCAACAAGGCAACTCATATAAACAAAATATATGTTTACTTTTGGAAACAACATTTATATTAAAGTGGCTAAAACTTAAAAGACAAAACCTGTCTTTTGAGACAACTATTTGGAAATTGGTGTTAGCAGAAATTGGTTGTTATCAAAACATGGTAAAATAAATCAAAAGAATCTAATTTGAATATGATTTAGACCAGGGTGTCCAACCTTGGCAACTTTAAGACTTGTGGACTTCAACTCCCAGAATTCTCAGCCAGCAAAGCTGGCTGAGGAATTCTGGGAGTTGAAGTCCACAAGTCTTAAAGTTGCCAAGGTTGGACACCCCTGATTTAGACAATGTTCTTGTTTACAGTTTCACCATGTACAATCTGATTATGTACTTCCATGATAAGGACAACCAATTGTGCACATTGTGCACCACAGAAGGTTACTGCATGAGGGTTTTTAACAGCACACAAACATGCATGTGCATGGCTAGAATATAATAAAACGTTTTTTTATTGGTGTGCAAGTACATATTCTCATATGTAAAATCTATTTTAAAAATATTTTTGCACATAAGAGTGCTATATATGCCAGCAGCATCCCTGTCTGCGGTAATCCTACAGAAAACTTATGTTTCAAAGAATGCAAAGAAGTAGGAAAAGGCTAACAACTGCCTCTGTAGAACAAGTTTTTTGAAATCTCAAGAATAATAGATAAGCCACAGTCTCAGTAGATTTCTATATACCATTACTAGAATATAGTCGGTTCACTGCAGTTTTCTCACGGGAAGAGCAGACAATGAGAAAATGATAATAAATTCCAATTTCTCCTATTGGAGGAAAACAATGATTGCTGCTTATAAAGTATGTCATTTTATGGGTCTTCTCTGGAATGATGTGATAGAACTTCCTGTAATAGCATTTACTGATTGTCTGTGAATCATGAATATAGTTAATTACTTTATAGTAAACCCAACACATTCCTAGATGTGTTATTTGTTTGTGTGGCAATTTCAAATCATACTTAGTTCCAAATCTTCCAAGAATCTTGGGAAATACAGAAATTCAAGTTTTGCAGGTTAATATCCTAAATTTGGAAGTGACTGCTTCCAAAGTGTTTTTCAACTTTGGCAGCTTTAAAATATGTGAACTTCAAGTAATTCCCAGCCACCATGCTGAGGTTGAAGCGCACAGATTTTAAAGTTACCAAGGTTGAGAAACACTGGTCTAATTTAACCAATACCAGTGTAAGTAACCAAGAGTGGAGATGGAAAGGAGGAGTCCTAGATGGATATCCCTGAGGTCTTGTCCTAGCATCTGTTACCCTTCTCTACCTCATAATGGATTGTTTCTGCCTCTGATAAAGAGCTTTGAAGCTGAGTTTCTACAGTGCATACTATCAGGAGCTACTTTTTAATGTTTAATAGATATATTGTTAGTCTTGCCTGAAAAACATATACTGTAAGTAAGGAGATATTTTCCTAAGAACTAGTCATTTGGCAGTTGTAATATATGTGCAATTGAAAAGACTTAATATAAACAAATGATATTTTAATTCTTAAAAAAGGCAGCAATGCTACTGTATAATATATGGTTCCCTGGGGCCTGAGGGATGAACTCTGCTACCGGATTGGCTATCAAAGAGGACACAACTAGCTTAGAGACAGCACTTCATTAAATATATGTAGTCCAGGTGAACAATAATATACTTCAAAATGAATCATAGCCTATGCAGTTATGAATAGAGTTGGAATAGATTTATAATGAAAACTACAAGTGCTGTAATTTACTGGTTTTCATTCCAGCACTTTTTATTCCAACAAAGACACACATACAGACACACATATAGTTTTCTCACCAAGGGACTTTATATGGAATTTATTTTGTTTTTTATTAAAACTCATTGAGGTTAAATTCTTATTTTAATGAATTATTACTTAAATAAGATTTTTTTCCTAAATAATTTAAGATAAAAGGATCTCTAAACTCTGCTGGATCTGGCCAAGAATGTATCCAGCCCACTGTTATATATTCACTAGTAACCTTCTCCTACTTCCCAAGCCTCTCCCCAAAGAAGAGTTTCACCACCTCCTTCACCTGTATATTTTATTTTAATGTTCCAGTTTTCTACCAGGAGAGCAACATATAATGCAATTTCCAGTTAATGAACCTACCAGGGATAGCTAGATCACCTTAATTCTGCTGTAAACTAGATTTTATGACTTCCCATTGTTTTTGTCCTAGAACTCTTAAAAGTTTTCATCATTTCTTACCTCCTTTCATCATTCCTTCCCTCCTTTTTTTACTTCTGACTTGGCTTAATGCAGGGGTGGGATTCAAATTTTTAGCAACCGGTTCTGTGGGCGTGGCTTAGGTGGTGGGCATGTCTTGGTGGTCATATGACTGGATGGACATGGCTTGGTGGTCATGTTATTGGCTGGGCGTGGCCAACTCAATATCACTCACATCGAGGCACACATCTCCTCGCCTGGCCTCTCATGACTACGGGGATGCTGCAACAGTCGTAAGTGTGAAAAATGGTCATAAGTCACTTTTTTCAGTGCCATTGTAACTTTGAATGGTCACTCCACACAGGCAAAGTACCAGCAAAGGAGAGGGAAAAAAACTCAGGAGACGTTCCTGAGACAGGAAGTCTAGTCCTGCCAAGAATGTAATAAGGGTTAACGGAGAGGCAGTTTCTGTAAGCAACACCAGAATGTTTCCTTCCTGCCTTCCTTACCGGATTAGGCCAGTAATTTCTTCTAACAACCAGTTTTCTGAACTGCTAAGAATGTTAACAACCAGTTCTAGTGAATAGATGCGAACTGGTAGAATCCCACCCCTGGCCTAATGAACTTATTTGCCTCATAAAGGTATTGATCTAATGTAGCAATGTTTTTTAATCTAATGGCATAAGGAAAACTTTTTGTTAATAATTTTAATAGCAATATAAGTGACATTAATGAAGCTATGACATTCAAAGTGCTTCTTGTTTGTATTAAGAACAAGGAGCTCTTAATTAATATTTAAGGGAATTTAAAAATTGAAAAGCTTTCAACATTCTAATAGCAGCTGCCCTAGCTTTTCAAAAGAACAAATCCCATGTGTTATCTAAAGCAGGTTGGGTAACTTTTCTCTGCTAAAGGCCATACCTTTTCAAAGTTAATGATATGAATGTCACATGCCAATAGCAGAACTTTTGAAGGAAATGGAAGATTGTGGGCCACTCTTTTGAGAGCTCTTATTTTTGCTTTCTCATTTCCTCCTCTTCCTTCTCCTTTGTTCTTTTGGGGTATCTATCTGTCTTAAGAAAAGGAGGATATATATATATTAAATTAGAGCATAGTGTGTTTAGGATTCTAACTCATACTTTATAAAAAGGAATATACTTTTTATTCAAGTGTGCACTAGAACTGAATAAGCTTGATTATTTGTTAATATCATTGATGTTATACTATCAAATTCAACGGTGTAATATTGGTCTTTGTTTTATATATATCATAGTTCAATTACTTCAAATTATGTATTTCAGAAACAGGTTAAGATATTGAGAAACTGGTATTTTAATGCATCCCTATTGAATGATATACACATCGTATAACAAATGCAAGTACCTTACAATGTTTTGTTTTAATTCAGAAATATCAAATGGTGAAATATTTGAATGACAATGATACAAAATATATGTTCAATGTGAAATTAATCCTTATCATATAAAATTAAGACTTAAAAGAAAAAAGAAAATAATTTGAAAGATAAACAGAAGCATTTATGGGCATAGATGGTTAGGTGCCCCATATATAAGTTCGTATAGAAAAACACAGAAAAATAAATATGAATTAACTACTATAAAGTATCAGCAGGCAGATTTCATGCTAACATATTTACAACAGAGATACTGGAAAAATGGCAAAAGTCCTGGTAAGATGTTTGCTAATAATTTTAAACAAAAAAAATGATAGGAAAATGATTCTAATTATTAAAGGTGAAAGAAATAAAATGTATAAATTGTCATGGATATAAACTGTCAATCTTTAAAATGTTATTCGGAAGTATTTAGTAAACCAGAGAATGTATCAAATGAAGATATAGAGCCCTTTTTAAATAAAATTAATCTTCCATTTTTAGATAAAATACAGAAATAACTTTTATTTACTTCCCTATCTGAGGCAGAGATTAAACAAACAATTTTAAAAACAGCAAGTGGTAAAACATTGGTTTAGATGGACTCCCTATTGAGTTGTATAAAAATGTTATAGATCTTTTTGTGACAAAACTCCACCTGTAAAAAGAGATATTTGATAAGGGAATTTTATCACCAGCATCTATTGAGACCTATATTACAGTTATACTAAAAGCAAGTAAATATCACATTTATTCATATTAATACAAAAATTTAAAAAACAGTATTAGCAACAGATTACAGCAAATGATATTATTTGTTATTAAGAATGATGAAGCAGAACTAATAAAAACTAGGCAAGTAGCAGATAATATCCGATTAGTTTTAAATCTAAAAGACTTGAATAAATATAAAGTTAAATTTGTATTTTTTCTCATTAGATCTTGAAACACCATGAGACAAAATACACCTACAATACATATTTACTGCACTAAATAAATTTGGATTTTTTTTGGACACTACCATTATTGAGAAAGTGGCACTGGTTGTCAATTGCTTCCAGATATAATTAAAAGTGGGGGTTGTTTTCTTTAAAGGTCTACGTGGCTCAGAACCTGGATTTGTGTGGAGCTACCTTTCCCCAGCACTTTCTGCTTTTCCAATAAGATCCCTTCAAACCCATCTCTGAGGAGGTTTTAATCCTGGAGACCATAAGACTATATCTCCTCCATCACGACCCCTCTCTTTTTTAACATAATCCTCAAATTGAGCTCAATTCAGTATCAATATTGCTAGTAATCAGGAATGCCACAAACTTAGCTTTTCAGAAAGACTTTGTAGTTAGTTAGTTTACTTTGTTGATTAGCCCATGGCCATAACAAAGTGAAGAGTTCCAAATACATATTATTACTAAAATACAATAAAAACAATTTAAAATGAGATTGGAATAAAATACAATAATTTAATATATGAATAAATAAAATATGATAAAATTATATTTCAGTGTCACCCCTACAATCTACCCCAATCAGTCCCACATATGCCGATCTCAACCGAACCATTTTGCTCAAGTTTTGTGCTATATTAACTGTTGTTTTCAAATTCTGGATGCACATCAGGTAAATTGTTTTTATACGGGGTTCCCAATGGATAATTCGTTTAGTATATAGACCGAGGTACCTGCCTCTGATCCTCTTATATAGGCAACAATCAAATAGGATGTGAGCTAGGTCTTCTACTTCTGGCACTTCACAAATGCAGATGTGTCCTTATAGGGTGTAGAATGGAATTTCCCATATCTGACCATTGTGTCAAGCTGTTCAAATCTTGCTCACGTAAATATATCTCTAAGATGTTTGGGCAGTTGTAACTTTCAAAAACTGTCTATAGAAAGACTTTGTAGTTTGATAAGAGAGCTTCATACCTTGAAGCAGGTATTGTTTATAGCTAAAAATATTATTTCTCAGCAAGTACTGTTACAATTAAGTGAACTGTAAAATTAAGTAAGCAAACACACATAAATTTGCTTGCTTATTTATAATAATTAGAAACAGCTCCTTTACTACATAAAACGACTATATTTAATTCTAAAACAAGCAACAATTAATTTGAAAATTGAAAATAATTATACTGAAGTTTGAATGATAATATTTTATTTACAAAGGACTCAGATATGAGGAGATAAAACCAGATTGTTTTCCTATCATTTTAATGGGTTATAAACAGCACTAATTATTGTGAATTGCATATGTATGAAGTACAGTTATTTAAATTGAATCATCTTCTCATTAAAACTGTAGGGAATACTAAGAAACACATTAACTTTTTTTCTGATGTCCTGATAGAATTGGTAATGACCAGAATTGCTAGATTTGGGGAAATTGCTAGGTAATGGGAAAATATCCTGCAGTTTTGCTTAATAATCTCTTGACAAACAAATCTGTTAAGAATGTCAATCTGCTTTCAAACTGCAAGCTTTCCTGGTACAAATTTTATGAGACACAGTTTTCTGTCACATGGATGGAGGCAATATCTTAATTCCTTTCTCTATTTGGGAAACAGACATTTTTTGTCTTTTTAAAATGAACATAGAAATGCTGGGCTGAGGCTGAGAAAAGAGGAGATAACAGAAACTTGGAATAAAATTTGGAATTTCTATTTTAAAAAGTCCAAGTAAAAAAAAGAGGAACAGAAACTCCACATTTTAATCCTGAAGAATTAAGGGGCAAGTTTAGAAATGAATTTACATTAAAAATCGAGAGAGATCTAAGAGTCCTAATGGATAACCACTTAATTATAAGCCAGTAGTATGCTATAGCTGTCAAAAAAAAAGTCAATGCAGTCCTAGGCTGCATCAACAAAGAGATAGCATCAAGATCATGTGAAGTAATAGTACTATATTATACTGCACTATTGAGATCATACTTGGAATGCTACATTCAGTTCTGGTCACCACAATACAAAAAAGATGTTGAGTCTCTAGAAAGAGTACAGAGAAGCAACAGTTGAAGTTGATTAGGAGACAGGAGGTTTAAAGCATACAATGAAACGTTGTGGCAACAGGGTGTGTCTAACCTAGAATTAAGGAGATATTTCCTATCATTGAGTGCGAATAATCAAAGGAATGTCTTGTCTCTAGTACTTGTGGATGCTCCATCAATGGAGGCTTTTAAGAAGAGATTGGACATCTATTCATCCAGAATGATATAGGGCAGGGATGGCAAACCTTTTAGAAACAGAGTGCCCAAACTGCAACCCAAGACCCACTTATTTATTACAAAGTGCTGACACGGCAATTTAACCTGAATACTGAGGTTTTAGTTTAACAAAAACAACTCATAAACATATTTTGTCTTAAAAGAAAAACACAACAACAGAGCTTTCAATGATACAAACAACTTTTTATTCAAAGGTAAAAGTTTGCATTTGACTTGCTTTTGAACTTGGGAAAGTTAAGAGTCAAGGCTTCTGGGTTATAGGTGTGGTGTATGTAAGATTACACAGTGAACCCTAGACTTTTAAAGACAAGCTATGAACAGTTTTAATTCAGGCTTTGCAGATAACTTTTAGGATGGGCTTATGAGCATGTGGGGAAAAACCAAGCTACTGATCAGGAGGGTATTTCAGCTAACCAATAACTGAGACTCTTCTGCACAACCCTACTGAATAACACACAAGAGCCAAGCCGGGCACATGGAGAGACAGCAGGGAAAGAAGAGTTGTTATTTCAGCACCTCTTCCCCTCCCCCCCAAAAAAGCAAAGCAGAAATGGAGCATTCCTCTTTTTTCTCCCAAGGCTTTCAGGGGCTTCCTGGCTGTCACCAAGGGCTGTGAACAGTGGCATGGAGGAGGAAAGCCCAGGTACACTCTTCCCAATTCACCAGCCAAATTGCTCCCACCAGTTTCTGCAGAAAAGCCTGCCACTGAATTGACTTGAAAGTGAAAGGGAGCCTCGAGGTGACCTTCTATGTGAATCCTTTGGGTGCTGCTTCCTCCTCCACACTAGGGCGATGGAATGGACTGCAGCATGTAAAAGTCTTGCGCCAGAGGAGAGGGGGAGAGCAATGTGCAAAATTCCTCCCCTCTATCATAAGGTTCTGCTTTTAAAGAGGAAGGGGGAGAGTTTTCCTTGTAACTCTAGCTGAAGAGTCTGTTATCGAGAGCTCATTTTCTTTGTTTTGTGGGAAGGCAAACAAGATAGTCTAGCACTATGATGGTGAACCTATGCCATGAGTGCCGGAAGTGGCACACAGAGCCATCTCTCTGGGCACAGAGGCCATCAGCCGTTGCTCTCCAGGTTCTGCCAGCTGGTCTTTGCATGCGCAGGAATGGTCTAGCAGCTAGCGTCCCCACAGAGAGGGCTCTGAGTGCCCCCTCTGGCACGAATGCCATAGGTTTGCCACCACTAATATAGGGTGTCCTGCTTGAGTAGGGGTTAGACTAGAACACTTCCAAGCTTCCTTCCAACTCTGTTATTCTGTATTCTCATATTTATTTCTATGTGGTAAGCAAGTATTCTGTGGGGTCCTTGATGCTTTCTGAGCTTGGTTTTTTTCTTGTAGATGTTTCATTACCAAACTAAGTAACATCTTCAATGCTAGAAGAGATTGGGGTTTGCTCTCCCATCTTTTATTTCTTCACATAAGCTCAGTAATTGAATGAATAGGTTATGCATAAATAAATAATTTTCTTTAGTAATTATCATTTTAAATAATAAATGAAAATGCTATTGCAATCTATTTACAGCATGTTCTCCTTTATTTAAAGAAGGTTTGTGCCATATTTTGTTCTGCTTGGAACACCTTTATTAAAATTTCTCAATAAAATTGGTGTTTTCCTTTGATTTTAAATAGTTCCATGCCTTCCTCCTTCAAAAGGGACTGTTGACATTCTGATATCTGAAATTAAAAGTACTTTTACAATTTTTATTTTCCTTTTTTTAAAATAATTTTTGTTTTTTATATCTTGTGAGATTGATTTATCTCCAAAAGAACACTGAAACTGCTGATTACATAGTCAGGAAATACTGCTATAGGAATTATTTCATTCTTTCCATTTTAATCACTAGAAAAACAACATATGGTAGAAGAGCCCCATATTTTAATATACCAGGTTTAATATATATGGTAGCAGTAGGAACTACCAAATTATTAATCAAAGCAGTAGGATGGGCCAAAATGTGAAGACACAAAGGTCCTTGGGAAAAGGTTTTAGATCACTAGCCCAAATCTTGCAATAATGTTAATATTTAAAATAATTATTTTTGTAAGAATGAATTTCATAAAGATTGCAAAAATATTTATATAGAGAACAACATGGCAAAAATGCAAACAACTATTAAAGGAAAAGGATCGAAAATGCAGCTTGAGGGATTTTTTTTCTCATTTTGTATCCAAGAAATAGAGGTAACTGAATTTTTTACTTGTTTTATATTAAAATTGCATTCATCCTACATAATCAGAATTTTTGTACAATACAATTTTTTTCAGTATTTAAAGTAATATGTTTTGAGTAAAATATTTGATTGGTGAAAGAAATGGTATTCATTCCATTAACCGAAAATATTAACATATTTATTTTACCTCTATCAGTCAGATCTTTCATAATCTGATAAAGGAAGCAATACATTTTAAGTTTTTTTTTAAAAAAAAATGGTCTGGGAACTCAAGTTATTCCAACCTACGTTTTATTTTGCTTTGATTTACAGATTGATCTTCTTGTCCCTACAAAAGTCACTGGCATCATTACTCAAGGAGCTAAAGATTTTGGTCATGTTCAATTTGTGGGTTCCTATAAAGTCGCCTATGGCAATGATGGACAACACTGGACCATATATCAGGATGAAAAGCAAAAAAAAGATAAGGTAACAAGGTGGTTGATGTTTGGAATATACAGTAGGCATTCTTCAACCTCTGACATTCTCCAAGCTAGTAAGCTGCAGGTTAATGTATGCTGTGTGGTTTTATGGGATATTCACGTTGAGGTTTCATGGTTAAAGGTCAATGCAAAGTAAAAATTAATATAAACATACTGACATTTACTCATACTTTAATATTAATATGAAGTGTCAAATTTAAACAGCAAATATAACATTTAAATGAATAATAAAAACCGCTAAATAAAGAACCTTTATCAAAATGTTTTTTCAATGTGTTAAAATAGTGGTCGAAACATAAAATATGTATACTGAAGCAAATAATGTATATAATGATTTGAAAAAATGTTTCTCACGCTATTCATACATCATCTGGAAGAATTCATATAATATGAAATAATTTTTATTTATTTATTTATTTTATTTACTTATTGAATTTATGTAGCCAACCATCTCATTTGCGTGTGACTCTGGGTGGCATATCCAATGAAATCACAAAAAATTAAACAATCAACATAATTCAACCATTAAGATTCATTAAAAGCAGTTAAAAAAACTATTAACCTTCTACTTTAGTCCCAATATCTTAGGTCAGAAGTCTCCAATATTTCTGAGCTAATGAATAGATCTGACAAAATGGGTGTGATCCAAATGGCTCACAAAATTTGCCAGATGACAAACTGGAAAAAAATTTCCATACCTCTCCCCCTGGTTTTTCCAAGTTTCCCTTCAAACCTTAGATTTTTGTTTAATAGTTTAGGAGCTTTTGAACATCATTTAATCGTGTCAGTAACTATGAATTCTTATTGCTTTCTGTGTTTATTTTCAGTTATATACCTTGCCTCTTTCTTCACTGCTTTCCATTTTTTAAAGTATCAGGTTCTTCAGTGATTTTTACACATTTTGTTTTCAAAAGATTATATTTTATTTTTTGTTCTTGCAGTGAACACTCTTTTTATTTCATCTAGTATTGAATTATTTGTACTTCTTGTAGTCCAAGGTATTTTCAACTGTTTTTCTTTTCCAGCACAGTATTCACAGGCATCATTTTTCTTTGTTTAGCCTTTCTGATGATCTGGCTTTCATAGCCATGTCTAATAACTAAAAAAAAAAAATGACATTGGCAATACCTACTTTTCTTGTCAGTGTGATATCTCTTCCTTTAATGTCCACAGTCTCTTTGCCCTTCTTGTGAACACCGGGAGACATTCTAAATGCGATAATGAACTCCGATGACCCCTTCATTCCTCTGCTGAAAAATTGCTTACATGGTTGTAAAGACCCGGAGGAATTTTTGTAAATAAAGAAATGTAAGAAACTGGTGCTTTGCTGCTCTCTATATCAGTATATCTCAAAGAACATAGCATTATTTTAAAAAATATAATTCAAAGAATCTTTTTTTAAAGCATTGCAACAGTTCTACTCATTTAAAACTGCTCAAGGTCAAGAAACAAGCAAGCACAGCAGGGATACCAGGAATGCTGCTGATTACAGTAAATTAGAATAACAGATTTTTGAAAGCCGGGCCAGGTTTCTCTCTGTCTCTCCTTATGCTAACTTAGGAGTTTTTAACCTTCTTGTAGGATGGACCTGCTTGGAGTCTAGTCATATCTATGAGCACTCTTTCAGAAAAAAAATGCATTTAAATGCATATAATAAAATACAAAGATGCATAGCGAATTACAAAGTAAATCAGTTATTGTCCAATACAGTTATCACAATATTTAAAAATAACAAATATAATATATCTACCCTGTTTCTCCAACAATACGGCCTCCCCCAATAGGAAGTCCCAGCATGTTTTATAGGCATGAAATGAAATTAAGCCCCTCCCCCCAAATTAAGGCCTATATTAAAACATGCAAAATGGGGGGGGGGAATAGCGGGGGGCTTGCTATTAGGAAGTACTTTTGTTGCACACCCGGATATGGTGCTTAGTGGTTAAGTGCCCCACCAACGCTGAGGTCAACATCCAAGACGTCACCGCCCACCCTAAGATGCAGGGGGGAGAGTTAAGTCACCTCCGAAAAGACGGCCTAGCTGTTTTTTCGGGGCTCAAAAAAAAATAAGACCCGGCCTTATTATATGAGAAACACGGTAATACTTTATTAATAACCAGACCATATAAATAATCCTTGACTTACAACCACAATTGACCCCAAAATTTCTGTTATTAAGCCAGACATTTGTTAAGTGAATATTGCACCATTTTATTACCTTTCTTGCCATAGTGGTTAAGCGATTTGCTGTTATTGTTAAGTTAGTAACCTGGCATGATTATCAGATTCATGTTAAGTAAATCTGGTTTCCCCATTGACTTTGTTTGTCTGAAGGTTGAAAAAGGTGATCATATGATCCTAGGACACTGCAAACCCCTAAGTATGATGACAAGTAAGTTGACAAGTGCCTGAATTTTGATCACATGACCATGGGGTTTGGCATAATGGTTTTAAGTGTGAAAAATGATCACTTTAGTGTGAATAGTCACTAAATGAATGGTTGTAAGTTGGGAAGTACCTGTATTTTAGGATGCAATAATTTTGGATATAGTTACAATCCTATAATGATTTTAGAGATTTGTTAAATCAAAAAAGAATATTGGCGTCTAGAGACTGTAATTTAGCTTGTCCACCTATGTTATTGAATAAAAGTCTAAATTTGATTTAGAAGTTAGTGAAAATAAAGTTATGCCTTTTTTTCCCCCATCCAAGTTCACATATCTCTGTGAGCACCCAAAGCCCAGTGTAGTAGCCTTTAGCTGAAGGAGCCATCCATTCTTCAAAGAGAAGAAGTGTCATGTAGGGATTAAGGAGCAATAGAGATAAAACAAGGTATGTGTGTATATTCTTGCATGTGTGCATGTATGGACAGCTGTGTGTATGTGTATATAGATAGCAATAGCACTTAGACTTATATACCGTTTCACAGTGGTTTTACAGCCCTCTCTGAGTCAGCATATTTCCCCCAAACAATCTGGCTCCTCATTTTACTGACCTCAGAAGGATGGAAGGCTAGATATATACAGCTATATTCTGTTTTTTCCTCCATTTACTATTGCTCACAATAGTTCCCTGATAGAAAATTATATCTATTTAAATTCTCTAATGAAATTGTAAAGGGAACTGTTGTGACCAATACTAAAGCAAGGAGAGAAAAAAATCCACCAGCTGATTCTTTTCATTTCTGGAGTCTCCAAAAATCAGATTTCTGCATCATTTGTGATTGGAATGATTTGTTGTATAAATGAGGTCTGATATGAACTGGAATGAGAACTTAAATTAACAATATTATCTGGGGAAAAGATAGTACATAGAATATATTAGACTAAAGCATATTTTTCCAAATTAAATAACAATAACAAACACTAAATCCATATTCAGCAGCATCATAGCATCATAGAACCATAACCGTTGTCAGAATCAACATCCTTAGCTATTCATCCAAAGCCATGGAAGAGACAAAACAAAATGAATGTGTATGTTTAGGAGTAATGAAAGCCATCAAAGAAATGATACTGCTTGGGCTCAACTCCAGTTGCACACTTTCCAATGGAAGCAATGTAAAAATAAAAGTACTCCTGCTGTTTCAAATGGCTAGGTATTCATGTTTAAATTGTTACTCAGAGTTGGCTCCCCTGGGAATACAGACCAGTGAAGCTGCTAAAAGACACCATTAGAATGTTGTTCTAGTTCTAAATGAACAAGAAGAGGTTTGAAAAGTGAATACTTAACATGAATGTTGTTTTTATACCTATACTGAGTGGAAATTGCTGAAATGGTTGAAACTATGTTGGAAAAAATAAATTTTAGAAGAAAAAAACCTGAGTTAAATAGTGATCTTTCTCTTCTCAACTAGAGGTCAGTAGATCATTGCAGTTTCAGGGCCTGAAAATGGTATCATATATGGTAAACAAATCTTTTAAAAGATCTACTAGAATCTGTGATTTGAGAAGAAAGAAAACATATTACATCACATGAAATAAACTCATATTATTGCAAATCTTTTCTCAGTGATCTTGGAATGTAGCAAACAGAGAATAAACATGCTGGGGAAAGAAAATTCACCATAACATTTTATGTACAGGGGATGTGTGTGTGTGTGTGTGTGTGTGTGTGTGTTTCTTATGCATGTCTTTACACATGAGAAGGTTCTCTTTACACATGAGAAAGTTCACTGTCCTCAAGATTTATTTTGTATCCCAGTTTGGCAGTTCTAAAATAACCTGATTTGACTTGACCCTTTTCAGATGCCACGTATCAGATTTGGAATCAAATCAAAACCAGAATTTGGAAATATAAAGCGATCATAAGAAAGTTAATATAACTGCATGCCTTTGTCAAGCAGTAGCATTGCCCTGGCAGAGCATCATGCAGAATTTCAGACAACTCTACAGCAATTTTAGTGCCAAATATTTGGATTTTTTTTAAAGTGCATTAAGTAGATCTACTGTACATTTTGGGTTTTATTAAGTATAAATTATATTATTTAACTCTCCATTCCCATCCTGACATATAGCTATGTGAAATATAGTAAATGTTTGGACAAGATGCACATCTGGCACATGACATCATACTACATGTTATGAATTACTTTTATTAAAGACTACCTACAATTTCTATATAACATGTTTTGAGATTTTTTTTAAAGGAAAAGTGAAACAGATGTCAAGGGACTGGAAGAAACAAAGTTATATAAGAACAGATTGAAGAACTTGGGTATTATGGTCTTAAGAAAAGAAAACTAAAATGATACATAAAAACACATTTTAAATACTCAGAAAAAAGACCAAAACCTTTTTCATTCCAATCTGCAAGGCATAAGTAACGGATATGAGTTTCACAAAAGCAGATTTGGCAACAGTAAAAGAAGAGATGTCATGAATCCCCTTCATTGTGTTCGGTGAAGTTTGGACAGCCATCTACTGAATCTGAGATGCTCTAGTTTGAATTCTTCGACTGAGTATAGACTTGGACATGATGGCCCAAACAATACCATCAAATTCTAACAGTAGTCTCAATCTTAAAACAGGAGTATACAGTATTTATTTTTATTTATTTATTTAGAAAATTTATATTGCTGCCTACTCACATATGGTGACTAACAGTGGCTTACAAGGATATAAAAACAGCATATAAAAGAAAGAAAAATAATAAAAAGAAAAATAATAAAATAATAACCCCCACCCGAATAGTATAATAATATTGTAATAAAAAAAAGAATTAATAAAGCAGTCTAAGTAAAGCTAGTGCAGCATTGTTCCTTAACTCCACTACTAGTAGATTAAGAATGGATGAATCAAGGCTTCATTCTTCTTTCATCCATTTTGCTACAATAAATTTCACCTGTAGTATTTTCAGATTTTTCAAATATATTGCCCAGAAGAGGGAAAAAAGCTTTGCTCTGTTGGAGATCATTGTAACTACTTCAAAGAAGACAGTTTAATTGCCTCCCACAGCTATTATTGAAAGATAAAGGGTGTATTTCAAACAACCTTATGTTCGGCAATTAAACAGACTGAGTTTCCTAAAATTTTCTCATAATTTGAATGGAACCTAACTATTAAAGAAAATGTTGTTTTTATTAAATTGTTTAAATCCTTTTAAAATTCAAAGTAAATCTTAACTTTTATTTTCAAATTATAAAGCCAAAAAATTAAGCCCAAATATATAGTTGCATCCTATAAATATTCTTGCATCCCTGTAATATTACACTAGTTTACGTTAAATGCAAGACACTGAGTTTTAATAGTCTGTGTTATACTTATTCTCAGCCTTGCAATGAAACAAAAACAGGATACAGCCCATGAGCAAGGAAAGAAATAAAAATAAGTAAATTTTAAAAATAGTTTTAGAAAGAAGATATCAGATTGTTACTTGTCTCCTTTTGATACTATTATACAGATGTCACCAAGATAACAAAAAAATAGTCTTGAGTGAGAAAGATTGTTATCAAAACAGCTTGAGTATCTTATAGGTTTACAAGGGTACCTTGTTATTGAATAAATTAGGATGGATGGCTATGTCACTTTTGGTTTTGTTCTGTTTCTCATTTTCCTGACGGATAAGTTCATTTCAGTTTATTTCCACATCTGTCCACCATCCCCAATGACATAAATAGTCAAATACATGTCTCTAAATATGCACAATTTGGAATATATTAATTATGTATATATTAATACATAATTATTGTGCACTAGCAAACTTCACAATAAAATTCTAAAAATTGCAAGTTTCTAGGCAAGAGTTCTGGTTTACATAAAATTTGAAATGATACATCTTCATAAAAAATTCAGACCAAATATTTGTTTGTTTGTTTGTTTTTCACATTTCTGACTGTCTTCCTCAAAGAGAGATTTTTCCTCACTAATTTTGAGAGCCAGATGGTTTAGTAGTTCAGGCACCAAGCTAGAAACCAGAACATTGTAAATTCTAAAGCTGGCTGGCTGATTTTAAGTCAGTTACCCTCATTTACCCAGCCCATCTCACAGTTTTGTTGTGGAGAAAATAGGAGGAGGGAGTAATATTAGGTATATAGCTTCCTTGAGTTATTTATTAAAATGATAAGGATAGGAAATAAATAAATAAAAAATAAATTTTGGTTCATTAATTTCCAGTATAATTATAATGCTTTGATTTATTTTGTTGTTCTATGACACTGTTCTCAGCTAGCATAAACTATTCACTTTATATTATTCACCTTGGGTTTTTATTAAATCATCCAGGAAAGATATACTGTATATAAGGGCTGGCACAACAATGTGACAATATGTGTGAATTTTGGGCTGGAATTTTGAGGCAGGACAAGGAGACAGAACAATTGACAGGCCACAAGAAATGAATGACAATTTCTAATTGAATTATTGAATTTGCTAGTTTGAATTACTGGGAATAACTTGTGCTATTTTTTTCCAAGGACATTCTCTATTCCTGTCTCTCTTCTTTACTATTCTTGCCTTTTTTTTTAAATTTCCCACAGCTTTACCAGCATAAATTTTCTAATTCTTAAATCACTTGCATCCCATAATTTATCATTTTATTCATAATGAAATAGATGTATAATGGGGTAAATCAAAAGAGACTTAAGGCAGCATGCAAAATTAAAACAATTCACAACCAAATAAAAAAACAACAACAATGTATTGGGAAAATACACAGACAAGAACATTCCACCACCTATTATCAATCAAGCAGAATTGCAAATCTGTTTCTGGCCTGTGTGAAAAGCCAAGTTTAAAGCTTTCCTGAAGGATAGTACAATTGCTGCCAAACAAATCTTAAAGGAAGGATTAAACAGTGACACATAATGTACATGTCTAAAATATGTGAGCTTCTGCTTGCTAAACATCATTTCAAGAAAGCAGTCAGTCAGTATTTGGCTAAGGAATAATTGGTTCTTCCTACAATCCATAATACCAAATCCTACAATCCATAACCATACCCAAATCCATAATCAGAAGGCATCTTTTTTCTCTTAGTCTTTCTCAACATCCAACTCTCAAAACTGAACATTGCCTCCTGAAAGACCTTCAGCTATTACAATCTTCGTTGTGAGTGAAATTTTCTTGTTTTTCAAGTTGAGTTTATCATCTTCCCCTAACATTAATTTCTTCACTATTCCAGCACATTGTCCATCTTTATCTCTTTTTCAGCCCAAGAAGACAAACTCTGCTTTCACTTCTGCACTCTCATCTATAACTTTAGTAATCATGCATGATGATGTTATTTTTCTCTTCCTAAAATGTAATAATAATCCACAATGTTACTTTACTCTTCTACCCATTACTACTGGCACAATCTTTGGTTTCTTTTACCAGTTACTCTACTTCTATTTGCATATCTTTGTATTTTGTGATTACTTTAGTTCTTTCTCTTCTATTCTGCTGTCTCCAGGTACTGATCTTATTATTACTATTGGTTAGCCACACAGTCACCATCACACATAGCAGATCACAATTGAGTTTAGACTGGATTCCACATTTTGATCCACCTATTAAGTCTTTCCCAAGGATGTGAGATAGGCACTTGTTGTTTGATGTTAAAAGTATTGCTGCATGATGTAAGCCAATCCAAGTAAAGTTGCTTTTTGCCATGGATTCGTGGTGATTTTGTTAATATCAATATTGTTCAGTAGTGCTCCAGATATTTTGTGCTTTCACCCAAGGTGCTTATGCACAATGTGAAATCACGACCACTAGTTCTTTAGCTAGTGTTGCACTTGATATGCATTCTTCCCCAATACCTAGGATGTTGTGATGTATACAGTATGT